>NC_079199.1:53645457-54011707 GCF_029499605.1 Hyla sarda | reverse complement strand
TAGTTCAGACTTTTTTCTCCATGATGCAAACATCTTTGCCCCTCACTTAGCTTTTACTATTAAACTACTACTAAATGCAGTGGCCTATAGATTACTCTCCAGTCACTTTCCTCCCCCTATTAGTTACAGCAGGGCTACTCTCCTCTTTAGCTCCTCCTTATTCACAGGAAGCCTGCTCTCCTGTCTACCACCCCATTAGTCACAGCAGGAATGATCTCCTATTTCCCCATTAGTCACAGCATGCCTACTCTTCTCTTTACCCTTACTAGTCAAAGCATGTATGACCTCCTACTCTACTCTCTTCTTTTCTAACCACCTCCCCAGTAGTCACAGCAGTTACCCTCCCACTCCTTGTTCACTTGTCCCACCTGCTTTCCTATTGGGCTTTTTTTATTTTTTTTTAGAACGTACCTTTATTTGGTTATGTTTGTGGGTGAATTACTTGCAGGCACAAAGTTAATAAGATACAGTACTGTATTGAACTGTATACACTATACAGTACTGTGCATATAACTGTGCTACTCATTCATTCTTCTCCGTACTCTAAAGATGTAGCTGTAGGCAGATCACTTAGCATCTATCCTTCCTTATTTAGTGAGTGAAGTCAGGACTTGCACGATAGCCTCATATGGTATCATTCTAGGATGGGGTTTCTCCATTTAAGTATATACCGTATGGCAGCACTGTGCTCCTGGCGATTTGTTAAACTTTGAAGCAGGAACTCTTTCTCCAGCCTGAGAAATTCACAGCGTCCATGTAATAGCGGAACAACTTCCACTAGTACTATACTTTTTACAGGCAGGAAAGGATCTGTAGAGATGAATATTCATTACTTTTCCTCTATTCTGGAACATGTTTTTGTAATCCGCAGTCCTTTATGACCAGGGAGACCCTGTGCATGTAGAGGGGAATCACATTTTCACTGGAACATGTGTGTATCTTTACTGCAGTGTTTCCCAACCAGGGTGCCTTCAGCTGTTGCAAAACTACAACTCCCAGCCTTTGGCAGTCTGGGCGGCACCCTGTTGGGGAAACACTGATCTACTGTCTACGGATAGGTTCACTTCTGTTTAGTGTTGGGAAAGGTTCCTTGGGAAAGATCCTGTTGTACACGCTAAAAGGGGGGGGGGTATGACTGCGTATTTATGCATTTTTTTTTTTCCATGTTTGCAGGTATTTTCGTGTTAGCCGGTTTTGGACAGTTATTATTTGCTACTTTTTAATAAATTACAAGATAGAACTATTGTTTGCAGCGCTATGAAAATGCCTTACTGACTGTGCTATTCCATACAGCAAACCCTAAGACATACCACCCGAACTGGTAATGGAGGCTATGGATGCATATATCACATACACCAGCATACTAGTCAAACTAACCTTACAATACAGACATCAGTTATCACTAAAGTCTCTGCCTAGGGTAGCAAGGGATTTGTAATTTCCATTTCATTTGTTTGCACTGCTACATCCATGTACGTGGCTTGTACGGAGAGATGTTTCCACTTTCCTCCAGTGAGCTCTACTCCCACTTTCTGATGAAGAAATATGCAAACCTAATACAGAAAAAAAAAAAACTTAAATTGAAACTGTGTATATTCGTTTCTTTGTTTCCTTAATAGTGGTTAAGTGTCTGATTGTGGGAGGTCCAACCACTGGGACCCCCGTGATCTCCTGCCCATATGTAGGGAGCACCCACTGCTCCATGCATGGAGAGGCGATCCATGCATCTGTACAAGACAGCCTGAGACACAGTGCTTGTGTATCTCCGGCTCTCCCATAGAGATTCATGGAGGACATGTCAACCACCTCTCCATGCAGGGATCGGTGGGTCTAGTAGTAGTAGATCAAGAGGGTCCCAGTGATCAGACCCCTCATGATCAGACACTTATCGCCTATCCTAGGATAAGTTGTTAAAGGGTACCTCTCATCAAATAAACTTTTGATATATTTTAGATTAATGAATGTTGAATAACTTTCCAATAGCATGTTAATGAAAAATATGCTTCTTTCTATTGTATTTTTCCCGATCAGTCCTGTCAGCAAGCATTTCTGACTCATGCTGGAGTCCTAAACACTCAGAGCTGCCAGCCTGCTTTGTTCACAGCCAAACAGGCTGTGAACAAAGCAGACTGGCAGCTCGTAGTGTTTAGGACTCCAGCATGAGTCTGAAATGCTTGCTGCCAGGACTGGTAGGGAGACCCCTAGTGGTCATTTCTTCAAAGTGGAAAATTAAGTAGAAAGAAGCATATTTTTTAATAGCCTGCAATTGTGAAGATATTCTGCATACATTAATCTATAATATATCAAGTTTTTTTGATGAGAGGTACCCTTTAAGTAGCGGAATTTTCCTATAAGTACAGTTCAATATCTGTTTAGGTGCTGCAGCTATAATACTGAAGACAAAAAAAGTCAGAGAATTTTTTTTAAATACAGGCAAGAAAAATGTTCAAAGAAAATCAGTATGAAATTACATGTAAACCAGGCCTGTAAACAGATTATAGACCAGTATTATGCTTCCTATTACTGCAAAAAATATTCTTGCAGGCCTGAAAATGTCTTCTCTGATAAAATTATACCCAAATAACGTCACTGATAATGGCCATACATGTGACAGATCCTCTGACACAATAACCGGAATGTCACTCGCTACAGCCTCTTCTAACATCTGAATCTCATCAAAGTGCTCCAAGGCCTAATAGTGCATTGTTAAGAGCAGTTTTATTTTATTGTAAGATGTACATGGAACATAAATAGAATTATACACAATGATTTTGTAGAATCTTTGATCATTAATCAAAGGGGATGGGAACTTAGCATTTCTTTAGTATTTCAGTGAGTTACAACTGATCTCTTCTCTGTTCCAGCTACTTTTCAGGAATTAAAATGAGGCTGTTGTGTAATGGGAGATGAAGAGACCGGAACACATTAAATATAGAGATGAAGATCTGGCTGTAAAAAGCTGGTTATGCAATGGAAGGAAGAGGCTTTACCTGACCGGGCACTGTTATATAAACCAGGATTACACTGCTCAAAAAAATAAAGGGAACACTAAGATAACACATCCTAGATCTGAATGAATGAACTAATCCTATGAACTACTTTCGTCTTTACATAGTTGAATGTGCTGACAACAAAATCACACACAAATTATCAATGGAAATCAAATTTATCAACCCATGGAGGTCTGGATATGGAGTCACACTCAAAATCAAAGTGGAAAAACCACACTACAGGCTGATCC
Source organism: Hyla sarda (assembly GCF_029499605.1). Lineage (NCBI taxonomy): Eukaryota > Metazoa > Chordata > Amphibia > Anura > Hylidae > Hyla > Hyla sarda. The sequence continues at coordinate 54,008,466 of NC_079199.1, read as the reverse complement.
AACTTTGATGTAATGTCCTTAAAACAAGTCAAAATGAGGCTCAGTAGTGTGTGTGGCCGCCACGTGCCCGCATGACCTCCCTACAACACCTGGGCATGCTCCTGATGAGGGGGCGGATGGTCTCCTGAGGGATGTCCTCCCAGACCTGGACTAAAGCATCCGCCAACTTTTGGACAGTCTGTGGTGCAACCTGGTGTTGGTGGATGGAGAGAGATGTCCCAGATGTGCTCAATTGGATTCAGGTCTGCGGAATGGCGGGCCAGTCCATAGCAGCAATCCCTTCCTCTTGCAGGAACTGCTGCCACAGGTCTTGCATTAGGAGGAACTCAAAACCCAACCGCATAAGCATATGGTTTCACAAAGTGTTTGAGAATCTCATCTCAGAACCTAAAGGCAGTTGGGCTACCTCTGGCAAGCACATGGAGGGCTGTGCGGTCCCCCAAAGAAATGCCACCCCACACCATTACTGACCCACTGCCAAACCGGTCATGCTGGAGGATGTTGCAGGCAGCAGAACGTTCTCCATGGCGTCTCCAGACTTTCATGTCAGTCACATGTGCTCAGTATGAACCTGCTTTCATCTGTGAAGAGCACAGGGCACCAGTGGGAAATTTGACAATCTTGGTGTTTTCTGGCAAATGCCAAACGTCCTGCACGGTGTTGGGCTGTAAGCACAACCCCCACCTGTGGACGTCGGGCTCTCATACCACCCTCATGGAGTCTATTTCTGACCATCTGAGTGGACACATGCACATTTGTGGCCTGCAGGAGGTCATTTTGCAGGGCTCTGGCAGTGCTCCTCCTGCTCCTCCTTGCACAAAGGTGGAGGTAGCGGTCCTGATAACTGGCCTGTCTCCTGGTAGTGCCCCCATGCTCTTGACACTACGCTGAAAGACACAACAAACCTTCTTGCCTCAGTTCGCATTGATGTGCCATCCTGGATGAGCTGCACTACCTGAGCCACTTGTGTGGGTTGTAGACTCCACCTCATGCTACCACTAGAGTGAAAGCACCGCCAGCATTCGAAAGTGACCAAAACATCAGCCAGGAAGCATAGGAATTGAGAAGTGGTCTGTGGTCACCACCTGCAGAACCACTTCTTTATTGGGGGTGTCTTGCTAATTGCCTATAATTTCCACCTGTTGTCTGTTCTATTTGCACAACAGCATGTGAAATGGATTGTCAATCAGTGTTGCTTCCTGAGTGAACGGTGTCATTTCACAGAAGTGTCATTGACTTGGAGTTACATTGTGTTGTTTAAGTTGGTTGAACTTGATGGACATTTGTCTTTTTTCTACCATACTAACTATGTAGCTATGTAAGTGTTCCCTTTATTTTTTTTTTAGCAGTGTATTATGCATGTGATCACAATGGGGGAGATTTATCAAAACCTGTGCAGAGGAAGAGTGGTGCAGTTGCCCATAGCAACCAATCAGGTTGCTTCTTTCATTTTCCACAGGCCTCTTTAGAGGCCTGTGGAAAATGAAAGAAGCAATCTGATTGGTTGCTATGGGCAACTGCACCACTCTTCCTCAGCACAGGTTTTGATAAATCTCCCCGCAATGTCCTTTCCATTATAGCTCTGCATCTAAATCAGGCCTTGGGGTAGATACATTAAGAGTAGCTTTATTTATACGGTGTTTTCTTGCAAAGTAAAGCATGGCGAAAAGCTGACACATAGTTCTAGATAGTTGCATGGAAGAAACAATGCCATATTAATTCATCAGCTGGATAGTCTTCCATTTAGACAAAGTTTCCCAATCTGTGCCTCTCCAGCTGTCCAACAATATAGAAAGAAAAACATATATACCAGGGCTCAGAGGATTGATAGTTTGGGCATAAAATTCGCTTTATAAAGTTAACCTTCACTTGCTCCACAGTGGGGGGATGCAACCACAACTCCGCATACCCCCCTCCAAGTAGGCGTTTCACATAGACACCAAATTCTTAACCAGCATTAATTGATGAAGGAGGTGGCAGAAGCCAATTTTTACCTCAGAAACGCGTCGCAATAAATTATGAATATATTTACTTTGGATTGACTGGAGCCAGTTCCTTGGTGCCGTGGTGGACGCCATATTTAGAATCTGGTGTCTAAGGGAAACGCCTATTTGGAGGGGGGTATGCAGAGTTGTGGTTGCATCCCTCCACTGTGGAGTAAGTGAAGGTTATGCCCAAACTATTAATCATCTGAGCACTGGTATATATGTTTTTCTTTCTATATTGGCTATTATCTATGGCTTTACCTGGATCTCTCCTTATCCTATTTTTGCGCTCTCCAGTTGGTTGCGATTGGATATGCCTTTCAGTGGAGGATAGTTCAAATACTATATGTTAACGTGACTCCAGGGTGTCTGTGGTGAATCCTTAATCATTGGGGGTTTGCTGCATGCACCGGGTGAGTCACAATCATCATATACAGTATCACTGCTCAAAAAAAGTAAAGGGAACACTTAAGTAACACAATGTAACCCCAAGTCAATGACACTTCTGTGAAATGACACCGTTCACTCAGGAAGCAACACTGATTGACAATCAATTTCACATGCTGTTGTACAAATGGAACAGACAACAGGTGGAAATTATAGGCAATTAGCAAGACACCCTCAATAAAGGAGTGGTTCTGCAGGTGGTGACCACAGATCACTTCTCAGTTCCTATGCTTTCTGGCTGATGTTTTGGTCACTTTTGAAGGCTGGCGGTGCTTTCACTCTAGTGGAAGCATGAGATGGAGTCTACAATCCACACAAGTGGCTCAAGTAGTGCAGCTAATCCAGGATGGCACATCAATGCGAGCTGTGGCAAAAAGGTTTGCTGTGTCTGTCAGCATAGTGTCCAGAGCATGGAGGCGCTACCAGTAGACAGGCCAGTACATCAGGAGACGTGGAGGAGGCCGTAGGAGGGCAACAACCCAGCAGCAGGACCGCTACCTCCGCCTTTGTGCAAGGAGGAGCACTGCCAGAGCCTTGCAAAATTATCTCCAGCAGGCCACAAATGTGCATGTGTCCACTCAAATGGTCAGAAACAGACTCCATGAGGGTGGTATGAGGGCACGATTTCCACAGGTGGGTGTTGTGCTAAGAGCCCAACACCGTGCAGGACATTTGGCATTTGCCAGAGAACACCAAGATTGGCAAATTTGCCACTGGCATCCTGTCCTCTTCACAGATGAAAGCAGGTTCTCACTGAGCATATGTAACAGAGTCTGGAGACACCGTGGAGAATTTTCTGCTGGCTGCAACATCTTCCAGCATGACCGGTTTGGCGGTGGATCAGTAATGGTGTGGGGTGGCATTTCTTTGGGGGGGCAACACAGCCTTCCATGTGCTTTCCAGAGGTAGCCTGACTGCCATTATGTACAGAGATAAGTTTCTCAGACCCCTTGTGAGACCATATGCTTATGTGGTTTGCCTTGGGTTCCTCCTAATGCAAGACAATGCTAGACCTCATGTGGCTGGAGTGTTTCAGCAGTTCCGGCAAGAGGAAGGCATTGATGGCACGTTGCATCACAGACTTTCCAGGAGTTGGTGGATGCTTTAGTCCAGATCTGTGAGGACATCCCTCAGGAGACCATCCGCCATCTCATCTGGAGCATGCCCAGATGTTCTAGGGAGGTCATATGGGCACGTGGAGGCCACACACACTACTGAGCTTCATTTTGACTTGTTTTAAGGACATTACATCAAAGTTGGATCCGCCTGTAGTGTGGTTTTTCCACTTTGATTTTGAGTGTGACTCCATATCCAGACCTCCATGGCTTGATAAATTTGATTTCCATCGATCATTTTTGTGTGATTTTGTCAGCACATTCAACTATGTAAAGATGAAAGTATTTCATACGATTAGTTCATTCAGTGTTCCTTTTATTTTTTCGAGTAGTGTATATATTTTCTATACCTTTTATTGATCAAATTGTCTCAGCTAGTAGCTCTCCCTAATTTTTACAATTTTATTGTGTCTCCAGCTGTCAGGGCATTCGAGTTGCAGTTTTGCTATGGCAGAAGCGCCACAGATTGGGAAATGCTGCATTATAGGGGTACTCCGGTGAAAAACTTTTTTTTTTTTTTTTTATCAACTGGTGCCAGAAAGTTAAACAGATTTGTAGATTACTTCTATTAAAAAATCTTAATCCTTCCTGTACTTATTAGCTGCTGAATACTACAGCGGAAATTATTTTCTTTTTGAAACACAGAGCTGTCTGCTGACATCATGAGCACAGTGCTCTCTAAAGTTCCTAAAATGGACAGAGATGTCAGCAGAGAGCACTGTGCTCGTGATGTCAGCAGACAGCTCTGTGTTTCAAATGGAAAAGAATTTCCACTGTAGTATTCAGCAGATAATAAGTACAGGAAGAATTAAGATTTTTTTAATAGAAGTAATTTACAAATCTGTTTAACTTTCTGTTTAACTTTCTGGCACCAGTTGATTTAAAAAAAGTCTTTAACCGGAGTACCCCTTTAACCTCTTCAGGACATAGGGCGTATGGATACGCCCTGCATCCCGAGTCCTTAAGGACCGAGGGCGTATCCATACGCCCGTGGGAATTCCGGCACCCACCGCTAGCCGGTTGGGGACCGGAGCCGGATGCCTGCTGAAATCGTTCAGCAGGCATCCCGGCATATCGCCCAGGGGGGTCATTATGCCCCCCCATGTCGGCGATCGCCGCAGATCGCTGGACAATTCAGTCCAGCGATCTGCGGTGATTCCGGGTCAATCGGGTCTCCAGTGACCCGATGACCCGCAATTACTGGCTGTTCGGGGCCGTCTCTGACGGCCCCGAACAGCCAGAGCCTGCAGGGGTGAGGTGGCACTGGTGCCACCTCACGATCGCCCTGATTCGTCGGCCGGATTACCGGCCGACCAATCAGGGCGCCTGCTGCGGGTGTCACTCCCGCACCCGCTCCGCCCCTCTTCTGGAGGACGTGAGCGGGTGCGGGACGTGCACCCCGGGTGCTGGGGACCCCGATCCCCGGCGCCCCTGTTGGGATCGGGGCCCCAGGAGCAGCTGCGGCGGCGGGACTGACCTGCAGCGCCTGGATCGTTGGAGGTGAGTGACAGCCTCCTGCTGTTGCTTAGCAACAGCTCCCAGCATGCAAAAAGGGCACGCTGGGAGCTGTAGTTATGCAACAGCATGAGGCAGACCACCACAACTCCCAGCATTCCCTTATGGGCATGCTGGGACTTATGGTTTTGCAACAGCTGGAGGCACATTCTTTCTATGGAAAAGTGTACCTTCAGCTGTTGTATAACTACAACTCCCAGCTTGCACAAACAGCTAAAGTGCATGCTGGGAGTTGTAGTGGTGCATCTGCTGGTTGCATAACTACAACTCCCAGCATGCCCGTTGGCTGTCGGTGACTGCTGAGAGTTGTAGTTTTGCAACAGCTGAAGGCACACTGGTTGTGAAACTCATTTTTTTTTTTTTACCTAACTCAGTGTTTCACGACCGGTGTGCCTCCAGCTGTTGCAAACTACAACTCTCAGCAGTCACCGTACACCATGCACCGTACATGCTGGGAGTTGTAGTTTTGCAACAGCTGGAGGCACACTGGTTGTGAAACACTGAGTTAGGTCACAAACTCAGTGATACATAACCAGTGTGCCTACAGTTGTTGCAAAACTGCAACTCTCAGCAGTCACCGACAGCCAACGGGCATGCTGGGAGTTGTAGTTATGCAACAGCTGGATGTCCCCCCCCCCCCCAATGTGAACGTACAGGGTACACTCACATGGGCGGAGGATTACAGTAAGTATCTGGCTGCAAATTTGAGTTGCGGCAAACTTTCTGCTGCAGCTCAAATTGCCAGCAAGAAACTACTGTGAACCCCCGCCCGTGCGACTGTACCCTAAAAACACTACACTACACTAACACAAAAAATAAAATAAAAAGTAAAAAACACTACATATACACATACCCCTACACAGCCCCCCTCCCCTCCCCAATAAAAATGAAAAACGTCTGGTACGCCACTGTTTCCAGAACGGAGCCTCCAGCTGTTGCAAAACAACTCCCAGTATTGTCGGACAGCCGTTGACTGTCCAGGCATGCTGGGAGTTTTGCAACAGCTGGAGGCACCCTGTTTGGGAATCACTGGCGTAGAATACCCCTATGTCCACCCTTATGCAATCCCTAATTTAGGCCTCAAATGCGCATGGCGCTCTCACTTTGGAGCCCTGTCGTATTTCAAGGCAACAGTTTAGGGTCACATATGGGGTATCGCCGTACTCGGGAGAAATTGTGTTACAAATTTTGGGGGGTATTTTCTGCTTTTACCCTTTTTAAAAATGTAACATTTTTGGGAAAACAAGCATTTTAGGTAAAAAAAAAATTTTTTTTTTACATATGCAAAAGTCGTGAAACACCTGTGGGGTATAAAGGTTCACTTAACCCCTTGTTACGTTCCCCGAGCGAGGGTTCTAGTTTCCAAAATGGTATGCCATGTGTTTTTTTTTTTGCTGTCCTGGCACCATAGGGGCTTCCTAAATGCGGCATGCCCCCAGAGAAAAATTTGCGTTCAAAAAGCCAAATGTGACTCCTTCTCTTCCGAGACCTGTAGTGCGCCAGCAGAGCACTTTTCACCCCCATATGGGGTGTTTTCTGAATCGGGAGAAATTGGGCTTCAAATTTTTAGGGGTATTTTCTGCTATTACCCTTTTTAAAAATAAATTTTTTTTGGGAAAACAAGCATTTTAGGTAAATTTTTATTTTTATTTTTTACATTTGCAAAAGTCGTGAAACACCTGTGGGGTATTAAGGTTCACTTTATCCCATGTTACATTCCCCGAGGGGTCTAGTTTCCAAAATGGTATGCCATGTGGTTTTTTTTTTGCTGTTCTGGCACCATAAGGGCTTCCTAAAGGTAACATGCCCCCCAAAAACCATTTCAGAAAAACATACTCTCCAAAATCCCCTTGTCGCTCCTTAGTTCTGAGCCCTCTACTGCGCCCGCCGAACACTTTACATAGACATATGAGGTATGTGCTTACTCGAGAGAAATTGGGCTACAAACACAAGTAAAAATTTTGTCCTTTTACCCCTTGTAAAAATTCTAAAATTGGGTCTACAAGAACATGTGAGTGTAAAAAATGAAGATTGTGAATTTTCTCCTTCACTTTGCTGCTATTCGTGTGAAACACCTAAAGGGTAAAAACGCTGACTGAATGTCATTTTGAATACTTTGGGGGGTGTAGTTTTTATAATGGGGTCATTTATGGGGTATTTCTAATATGAAGACCCTTCAAATCCACTTCAAACCTGAACTGGTCCCTGAAAAATACTGAGTTTGAAAATTTTGTGAAAAATCGGAAAATTGCTGCTGAACTTTGAAGCCCTCTGGTGTCTTCCAAAAGTAAAAACTCATCAATTTTATGATGCAAACATAAAGTAGACATATTGTATATGTGAACCAAAAAAAAATGTATTCGTAATATCCATTTTCCTTACAAGCAGAGAGCTTCAAAGTTAGAAAAATGCAAAATTTTCAAATTTTTCATCAAATTTACGGATTTTTCACCAAGAAAGGATGCAAGTATCGACAAAAATTTACCACTATGTTAAAGTAGAATATGTGACGAAAAAACAATCTCGGAATCAGAATGATAACTAAAGCATTCCAGAGTTATTAATGTTTAAAGTGACAGTGGTCAGATGTGCAAAAAACGCTCCGGTCCTTAAGGCCAAAATGGGCTCCGTCCTGAAGGGGTTAAGGCTAGGTTCAGACTGTTGAATCTCTGGGCAGACATTGCTGGGCCCCATATACTGCAATGTATTCCGTGTGGTATTCTGCCAAAAGAAAGAGCAAGAACATTCTTTCAGCAGAATAATTTAATCTATGCCGCTGAAATTTCGTAGTGTGCAGTACGGAAAACATTGCTGCTTTATTCCAGAAGTAATAAAACATATGTCCTGTGGACAGGAGTGGCAATGTTTTTGGAAGATAGAGAAGCAAATACAGAATTGGTTTGTAGTGAAGGCAACAAGAAAAACATCTCTTTATACATATATATATATTTCTTATTTCCTGGAATAGGGTCTAATTTTTGGGAAGAAAAACCACAATAGGGAATTTCAAGACAGCTGTGAGACATTAGTCATGGGTATATGGTAATTACCATATCCGTACATTCTAATGTAAGAGAGGCAGGACCTGTTTCCCATTCGGCTGCATACAGGCTGGCAGCTGTGGAGATTTGAAGGCCTCATTCTTTGCATGCATGCCAGAGCATATATGGAATGTCCATCCTGCCCATATAGCTCATAGGATATAATGGTAGAATCGATTTGTCTATAAAGGGGTACTCCGCCCCTAGACAGCTTATCCCCTATCCAAAGGATAGGGGATAAGATGTCAGATCGCTGGGGTCCCGCTGCTGGGGACCCCCGCAATATAGCAAGCAGCACCCACCTGTAACTGCTTCCGGAAGTGCTGAATGATCTCAGGATGGGTGCTGCTTGCTATATTGCGGGGTTCCCCAGCGGCGGGACCCCGTCGATCTGACATCTTATCCCCTATCCTTTGGATAGGGGATAAGATGTCTAGGGGCGGAGTACCCCTTTAAAGCTTATCCAGCATTAGAAAATGTGTAATTTTTTTCTAAAAACCCCAGTCCGCAGGTTGTGTGTGGTATTAAAACTTTGCTCTAGCCACAGCAATAGAACTGAGCTGCAATACCACAAACAAACTGAGTACAAGACTTGCACTGTATCTGGAAAAAAGCAGCCTGCTTTTCTAAACCAATCTAACCCCTTTAAAACCTGGAAAATCTGTTTTCCTGATGCTGCGTAATTGGCTGGAGAATCACAATCTATATATATATATATATATATATATATATATATATATATATATATAAATATACATATACATATATATATATCTAATGTCTTGCATTGTTGCTGATGTTTCAGAACTTTTCCTGAAATCCCTCAATAATTTATTGATATTTACCATGTGCGGAGTTACAAGGGTTCAGTTGGCTGCACTTTGCCCCGGCCCAGGAGATAGTTGGGTGTGTTTTGTGATTACATTGTCTTGATGTGAAGTATTTTCATAAAATCTACAAACCTACACAAAGCTCCTGACAAAGACAAACAATTCTATAAAGTATATTGAAATATGATCAATTGATTACTGGCATCTGGAATGGCACTTCTGTGGAGACGTAGGTTGTATATTCCTTTTCCAGCTCTATCCAAATAAGTGGCATCGAAAGTGCCTACAGCCACTTATCTCTGCAGCTTCTATAGAACTAAACAAGTTGCATAAAACTTGGAAAACATAACAGATTGCAGCTTTGCGCCATTAAAGTGGATGAAGCTGAGCTTAAATATCACAAAATGTTGCTTAATTTAAAGACATGCCTAATAATTTAGCAGAATGCGGAATAAAATTCCACTGTGTGAATGGGTTAGTGGAATACTCATTGAAGATAATGTGCACTAAAATTTGCAGAATTTCCAAGCTGAATTTTTTAGCAGAATATCGCTTGGAAATTCCACCGTGTGCACCTAGCCTTAAAAGGGAATCTGTCAACTGAAGCCCGAGATTTGCTCTGAGGTTGATGCAATCAGAGGATGAATTGGGACACCCAGCATGGGACACCCGGAAAATTGTCCTCTGAAAAAGTTGCCCACAGGCCACGGAATGCATAGGGTTTAGGGGCGCGCCTGCCAGACACTTACATTTACCCTGATCTGTTACCCATTTACCCTGATCTCTGTTTCATCATAGGAGGGTTTTGTATTTATTTTATTATACTTTTTTGTAACGGTTTTGAATTAGCAGATTTACTTTAATATGTTCGTTTACTTTTCTGGCCATGTTGTTTTTTTTTTACTTCATCATTGGGGCCGGCGCCCTGGGAGGGCTCTTAGAGGCCCCCCCTATTGTGGTCTTGGTTCAGGTAGAGCCATTTTAAGTGTTTTTAAATGGATATGTCTAGCTTTTTCATTGTTAAAGGGTTACTCCACTCCCCAACGTCCGGAACTAAACGTTCCGAATGCTGGGAGCGGGCTTCCGTGTTCACGCCCGCCAACTCGTCACGCCCCACCCCCTCAATGCAAGTTTTCGTGTAGACTTTCATTGAGGGGGCGGGGCGTGATGTCACAAGGGGGCGGGCGTGAACACGAAAGCCCGCACCCAGCGTTCGGAACATTGAGTTCCGGACGCTGAGGAGCAGAGTAACCCTTTAAATAAAGATTGTATACATAGTTCTTGTGACTTAGTATTTGTGTACTTTATTAGTGTACCTCTTTTTTCTTCTTTGTACACCATGTCCCTGGATTTACTAAGAGTGGAGTTATTTTTTATTTTTTTTCCAAACAGATATTTGCCCATGATATTTACTAAGGTTTCCCTACATTTTGCACTTTTTCCTACATTTTGCTTTTTTTTTTACACATGCTCTGTGGGGTTTTCCTTGGCTCAAATCCACCACATTTTCTGTGGAAACCTTAGTAAATATGTTGAAATGTTTCAAAAAATTTTGGGGACACGCCCCCTTTTCCTCACGACCACACCCCTTTTTTAGGTTCTCTCAGCAAAAGGGAGTGTTGGTTGGGTTCTTTTTCAATTTTGGTGCAAATTCTGGCGCAATGCCTCAGAATCTGGCGCACAACATGGCAAAACAGGTCGGGTTTACAATAGTAAATCAGGGCCAATGTGTTCTGCTTTCCAAGGAGAGCCAAGAGAAAGAAAGGGGCATACTGCTTAGCCGAGTGCTTTTGCCTATTTGATTTAGCAGTTGCTGGAGGTCTTGGCACCTGGATGTCCACCAATTAAAACTATTCACTTCATAAGTTTTTTAAAAGTTGGGGTACACTTTAAGGATTGTCTTGGGTTAATTGGCTGTGTGTGTGGATCCCTGCTGCAATCAGACTTGTGGATCCAGTTCACCTGGACAAAGCCCCTAAGCGGTGTATGGTAGTGCTCACGTAAAAATCACAGTTCTGTATCTTCAAGCAACATAGAAAGAAAGACAGAGCACATACCACATACTTCAATGCCATGATCTCTTTATTTCTTCATGCGCGGCAGACGGTGAGGGGAAAGGGAGGATGGACGAGTGCTTCGGAGGAACAGGCCCGAAGTTCCTCCGAAACACTCGTCCACCCTCCATTTCCCATCACCATCTGCCCCACATGAAGAAATAAAGAGATCATGGCAGTGAAGTATGTGGTATGTGCTCTGTCTTTCTTTCTTTGTTGCTTGAATATATTGTGGCTTTGATTCCTGGTCTCTAGGGCCAAAACAACCAAGAAGTCACTCAGGACCCATGACTGCATGTTTATAAATAAATATAGAACATACATTTTATTTTTGCCACTTAATATCAAGTACATGTATCAAAGCAAAGAAAGACTTAGAAACATAGCTGTGTTATAAAATGAATACTTCAGGGGCATCCAAACTCTTCAGGCTAATTTGGATCTATATTAGCTTATACAATGGAAGAACAACTCAAAAAGAGGAGGAGGCAAAAGTGTGGGGGTGGGAAGGTGCATCCTATCAATACCACCTTTCCCCGCTGTCCCTGGCATTTGGGGTGCCACACTGCTAGCACAAAACTGATTAACATCATGATGCATTTATGCATGTTTATCCAGGTGCCTTGAGTGATGATGTGTGGTTGATCCATCTTACAAAGCATTGAGTAAGTACCGTATTTTTCACCGTATACGGCGAATACACCCCTATCGCGGCGGTCCCTGCGGCCATCAACGGCCGGGACCCGCGGCTAATACAGGACATCACCGATCGCGGTGATGCCCTGTATTAACCCTTCAGACGCGGCGATCAAAGCTGACCGCCGCGTCTGAAGCGAAAGTGACACTAACCCGGCTGTTCGGGACCGCCGCGATTTCACCACAGAGGTCCCGAACAGCCCGACTGAATAGCCGGGTTAGTGCTCACAGGACACCGGGAGGGACCTTACCTGCCTCCTCGGTGTCTTCTCCGTTCAGGGATCCCCTGTATGGCCGGCGCTCTCCTTTCTCATCATCATGTCGGCGTGCGTAACGACGTGATGGCGGCGACGGAGAGCGAGGATGCCCGGCCAGCAGCAGAGACATTCCGGAGCGACGGAGACACGTGAGTATTACCTCCTATGCAGTGGTCTTCAATCTGCGGACCTCCAGATGTTGCTAAACTACAACTCCAATGGCTGTCCGGGCATGCTGGGAGTTGTAGTTTTGCAACATCTGGAGGTCCGCAGGTTGAAGACCACTATTGTGTTCAAAATCTTTATTTTTTTAGATTTTGCACCTATAAATTGGGTGCGTCTTATACGCCGGTTCGTCCTATAGGACGAAAAATATGGTACTTTTATTACTTGCACTTTTCTCCCGTTTCTATCTTCCGTCACAAAATAACGGCCGTTATTAATAACAGTTATAATGGGTTGAAAAGGATAATGTAAAAATCCCATAGAATATAAGAATAAAATGGGATTTTCTACCGGCCGTATAGGATTTTGTAACTGCTGTTTTCTAGTCGATTTTCAGACGGACCTTCGAACGGATCTTTAAAACGGAGTAATTTTGTAGTGTGAAAGGGGCCTAATCCCGGAAACGTATGTAATAGAACAAGCTCAAAGCAGTGAGTAGATATTAGACAAGTGTCTAGATGTCTAGTAGACAGGAGAGAAGGGTAGGGAACAGTTTTGGGTGACAATTACTTTGGGCAACACAAAGTTAGTATTATTATCATCAGACTATATCTTATCAGGGAAATAGGAGGACACTTAAATTATAAATGCATTCAAAATGTACCACATAATGGACAGGAAACGGAAGGACACAAAAACGAGGCAACACTTCATTACATTCAATCTACATTCCAGGAAAGCAGAAACCTATGTGACTACAAAAGTAATTACACAGCTCCATGAATTTCACAAATCCTTTTAACTGTATGAAGTTTTCAGTAAATGAGAAAATGGATTTAGTAAATCTACTTTTTCTCCCCCAGGATTCCAATGTGCAATTAGTGATGAGAAGATGAAATAAATGCATTTGTTCTCCGGACTATTCTTCACATGCTGACACCCTTTACCAGATACGCTGCTGACCTAATTGCAGAAACTAGTAGCATTTTCCGTGAACTTGGGGATGGTTCTATTTATACACAGCGAACATGTGACTGCTATTAAGTCATGGTTACATTAACTGTTAGAAGCAATGATGTAAAATGTCAAAATTTAATGGCAGTTTAAGACAATCATAATAAGTATCCGTATTAAAGGGGTACTCCGGCGCTTAGACATCTTATCCCCTATCCAAAGGATAGGGGATAAGATGCCTGATCGCGGGGGGTCCCACCGCTGGGGACCCCTGTGATCTTGCACGCCGCACCCCGTTAAAATCAGTCCCCAGTGACAGCTGTCACTCCCCCTCCCATAGGTTTGCATTGAGGGGTGGAGCCGTGATGTCACACGGGGCAGAGCCGTGATGTCACACGGGGCGGAGCCTTGATGTCACAACGCTCCGGCCCCGTGATCGACAGTTATAAGACCAGGAGCGAACACGCTTCGGGGACTGATTTTAACGGGGTGCGGCGTGCAAGATCACGGGGGTCCCCAGCAGCAGCACCCCCGCGATCAGGCATCTTATCCCCTATCCTTTAGATAGGGGATAAGATGTCCAAGCGCCGGAGGACCCCTTTAAAGCTGCAAGTACCAGTCTGACCAAGGGTGTAATGACCCGAGCTTGAAACATCACAGATTTATAATGTCATGGTTTCATGAAAATATGCCCAAGGGTATAGCCATGTGGAGTCAGTTAAAATCATATGCAATTTATATGTGTTTTCTTTTGCATTGTTTTATGAAGATTTGAAGTATTTAGGCTTTTTCACATGTTTTCACTGCATTCTGCTGAGATTTTTCAAAATCATCCTAAAAATTATATATTATTAGTGTGACTTGCACAATTGCGGTAAAATAGCACCGTTTGTGTCACAATTTGGGGAAATTTACTGCATAAACACAGAAAATGCCACAAGAAAGGAGGTGTATTTCTACTATATACAGTGGGGCAAAAAAGTATAGTCAGCCACCAATTATGCAAGTTCTCCCACTTAAAAAGATGAGAGGCCTGTAATTTTCATCCTAGGTATACCTCAACTATGAAAGACATAATGAGAAAAAAAAAATCCATAAAATCACATGATCTGATTTGCAAAGAATGTATTTGCAAATTATGGTGGAAAATAAGAAATTGGTCAATGACAAAAGTTCATCTCAATACTTTGTTATATACCCTTTGTTGGCAATGACAGAGGTCAAACGTTTTCTGTAAGTCTTCACAAGGTTTTCACACTGTTGCTAGTATTTTGGCCCATTCCTCCATGAAGATCTCCTCTAGAGCAGTGATGTTTTGGGGCTGTCTCTGGGCAACATGGACTTTCACCTCCCTCCAAAGGTTTTCTATGGGGTTGAGATCTGGAGACTGGCTAGGCCACTCAAGGACCATGAAATGCTTCTTACGAAGCCACTCCTTCGTTGCCTGGACGGTGTGTTTTGGATCATTGTCAAGCTGAAAGACCCAGGCACATTTCATCTCCAATGCCCTTGCTGATGTAAGGAGGTTTTTTACTCAAAATCTCACGATACATGGCCATATTCATTCTTTCCTTTACACGGATCAGTCATCCTGGTACCTTTGTAGAAAAACAATGATGTTTCCACCCCCATGCTTCACAGAAGTAATCGTGTTCTTTGGATGCAACTCAGCATTCTTTCCCCTCCAAACATGACAAGTTGAGTTTTTACCAAAAAGTTCTACTTTGGTTTCATCTGACCATATGACATTCTCCCAATCCTCTTCTGGATCATCCAAATGCTATCTAGTAAACTTTAGATGGGCCCAGACATGTACCTGCTTAAGCAGGGGGACACATCTGGCACTGCATGATTTGAGTCCCTGGTGGCGTAGTGTGTTACTGATGGTAGCTTTAGTTACTTTGGTCCCAGCTCTTTGCAGGTCATTCACTAGGTCCCCCCGTGTGGTTCTGGGATTTTTGCTCACTGTTCTTGTGATCATTTTGACACCACGGGGGGAGATCTTGCGTGGGGCCCCAGATCGTGGGAGATTATGAGTGGTCTTGTACATCTTCTATTTTCTAATAATTGCTCCCGCAGGTGATTTTTTAGCACCAAGCTACTTGTCTATTGCAGATTTACATAAACCAAGGAGCCTCCAGGAGAACAGCAGATGTCAAAAGGCACTGGACATACTCGTGGGATAGAAAACACTTTAATCACTCATCATGCAACGCGTTCACAGATTAACTGCTTCATCAGTTGCCTGATGAAGCAGTTAATCTGTGAAACGCGTTGCATGATGGGGGATTAAAGTGTTTTCTACCCCACGAGTATGTCCAGCGCCTTATGACATCCGCCATTCTCCTGGAGGCTCCGTGGTTTATGCAGATTTTCCCCGAGGCGGATCAGCTGCCGGCATACACTATCACACGCTACGATCCATTGTTACACTTGGCGAGTGTAACTGCCTATGTGAGCATTGTCCACACCTTTGTTCACCCATTTATCATCCAGTGGTAATGCGCTACGGAGCGCCCTCTCAGTTTTTTTGCTACTGCAGATTTAGTCTTCCCAGCCTAGTGCAGGTCTACAATTTTGTTTCTGGTGTCATTTGACAGCTCTTTGGTTTGGATTGTGACTGTTTGAGGATGGTGACAGGTGTATTTTATACTGATAAGTTCAAACAGGTGCCATTAATACAGGTAATGAGTGAAGGACAGAGGAGACACTTAACCTCTTAAGGACCCAAGATGTACCGGTACGTCATGAGTCCGCTCCCGTTCTATAACGCGTGGCCCCACGTCATAGCGGGTCAGGCCCGGCAGAATCATCGATCAGTGGTTTCCTATGAGAAACCACTGATCAATGTAAAAGATCAGTGTGTTAAGTGTTCTAGCTCCCTACGGGAGCTGTAACATTGCAAAAAAAAAGTGGAAAAAAAAGTTAATAAAGATCATTTAACACCTTCCCTAATAAAAGTTTGAATCACCCCCCTTTTCCCATTAAAAAAAAAAACGTGTAAATAAAAATAAACATATGTGGAATCGCCACGTGCGGAAATGTCCAAATTATAAAAATATATCGGTAATTAAACCGCATGGTCAATGTAAAGTCCAAAATAGTGCATTTTTGGTCACTTTTTATATCATGAAAAAATGAATAAAAAGCGATCAATAAGTCCTATCAATGCAAAAATGGTACTGCTAAAAACTTCAGATCATGGCGCAAAAAATGAGCCCTCATACCACCCCATACACATAAAAAAAGTTATAGGGGTCAGAAGATGACAATTTTAAATGTATACATTTTCCTGCATGTAGTTAGGATTTTTTCCAGAAGTACGACAAAATCAAACCTATATAAGTAATGTATCATTTTAACCGTATGGACCTACAGAATAACGAGAAGGTGTAATTTTTTCATTTTTACCGAAAAATGTACTGTGTAGAAACGGAAGCCCCCAAAATTTACAAAATGGCGTGTTTTTTTTTTCCCAATTTTCTCTCACAATGATTTTTTTTCCCGTTTCGCTGTAGATTTTGGGGTAAAATGACTGATGTCATTACAAAGTAGAATTGGTGGTCCAATAAGTAAGTCATCATACGGATTATTAGGTGCAAAATTGAAAGAGTTATTATTTTTTAAAGGTAAGAAGGAAAAAACAAAAATGCAAAAACGGAAAAACCCCGCTTCCTTAAGGGGTTAAAAAGAAGAGACAGGTCTGTGAGAGCCAGAAATCTTGCTTGTTTGTAGGTGACCAAATACTTGTTTTCCTCCATAATTTGCAAATACATTATTTAAAAATCAGACAATGTGACTTTATGAATTTTTTTTTTCTCATTATGTCTCTCATAGTTGAGGTATACCTATGATGAAAATTACAGGCCTCTCTCATATCTTTTTAAGTGGGAGAACTTGCACAATTGGTGGCTGGAAATACTTTTTTGCCACACTGTATCTTGATAGCAGCAGCATACAAACCTGGGTGGAAAGGGGTCTGTGAGCATGAAGGAGCTATTTAATAGATGATGATGTACCGTATTTATCGGCGTATAACACGCACTTTTTAGGCTAAAATTTTTAGCCTAAAGTCTATGTGCCTGTTATACGCCGATACACCCCCAGGAAAGGCAGGGGGAGAGAGGCCGTCGCTGCCCGCTTCTCTCTCCTTCCTGCTTTTCCTGGGGTCTAGAGCCCTGCTTCCGGCCCTTCTCTCCCCCTGGCTATCGGCGCCGCTGCCCGTTCTGTCCCCCTGACTATCGGTGCCGGCGCCCCATTGCCGGCGCCGATAGCCAGGGGGAGAGAAGCGGCGCCGACAGCCAGGGGGAGAGAAGGGGCAGCGGCACCCATTGCCGGCGCCGCTGCCCCGTTGCCTCCCTCCATCCCCGGTGGCATAATTACCTCTTGCCGGGGTCGGGTCCGCGCTGCTGCAGGCCTCCGGCATGCGTCCCCTGCGTCGTTGCTATGCGCTGCACGGCGCGGCGCATGACGTCAGTGCGCCGCGCCGTGCATAGCAACGACGCAGGGGACGCACGCCGGAGGCCTGCAGCAGCGCGGACCCGACCCAGGCAACAGGTAATTATGCCACCGGGGATGGGGGGAGGCAACGGGGTAGCGGCGCCGGCAATGGGTGCCGCTGCCCCTTCTCTCCCCCTGGCTGTCGGCGCCGCTTCTCTCCCCCTGGCTATCGGCGCCGGCAATGGGGCGCCATCACCGATAGTCAGGGGGACAGAACAGGCAGCGGCGCCGATAGCCAGGGGGAGAGAAGCAGCGGCAGCAGGGCTCTAGACCCCAGGAAAGGCAGGGGGAGAGAAGCGGGCAGCGACGGCCTCTCTCCCCCTGCCTTTCCTGGGGGTGTATCGGGGTATACACGCGCACACACGCACCCTCATTTTACCATGGATATTTGGGTAAAAAACTTTTTTTACCCAAATATCCTTGGTAACATGAGGGTGCGTGTTATAGGCCGGTGCGTGGTATACCCCGATAAATACGGTAATCTTATAGGGGAGATTTATCAAAACCTGTTGAGAGGAAAAGTTGCTGAGTTGCCCATAGCAACCAATCTGATCGCTTCTTTCATTTTCCAGAGGCCTTTTCAAACATGAAAGAAGCGATTTGGTTGCTATGGGCAACTCAGCAACTTTTCTTCTGGGCAGGTTTTGATAAATCTCCCCCATAGTTCATAGGAAGTCAGCTATACTGGTTTCATTAATACCTCCATTGCCTTGGTGGGACTACTACTTTAGCTTGCTTACCACTTCTCTGATAAGTATCTGACTGAAGGGGGGTCAGACTGCTGGGATCCTTACTGATCATGAAAATAGGGATCCCTTCTTCCTGAGTAGCCCCATGCCCACGTGCCCAAATGCCACTCCCATCATTTGTTGCTGGAATAAGATAACCAGATACAGCGCTTCCATAGCGAGTGAATAAAGTGGCGGCAATGCATTTACACTGCCACTATATTTACTCAGGGTATAAGAGACCACTGTTCCTATGATTGGTGGGGGCCCCAGCAATTAGACCCTCATTGATTAAATACTGTAAAACCTCATTGAGAAGATCACCAAATTGCACTGAAAAGTATTCTTTTATAGAGGATGTGTTCTTAAAGAAAATTGCCACTATGCATGGGGGATTCAAAATCTGTTTCAGAAAATGTGGTCTGGATAAGGGGATGGTCACAAAGAGGTGGTCTTACATATATCTTTCCTGTATATAGGGTATACGTTTTAATCTTTGGATAACATATAATTTCATATGTAGACCTTATGCACTTCTAGCCAAGTCCTGTATGGCTCCATATTACGGAGCAACATTAGATCCATGTACTGCCAAACAATGCAATACCGCTAGAGGAGGACGTTCAGTGTATACAGTGGGGATCAAAAGTTTGGGCACCTCAGGTAAAAATTTGCATTAATGTGCATAAAGAAGCCAAAGAAAGATGGAAAAATCTCCAGAAGGCATCAAATTACAGATTAGACATTCTTTTAATATGTCAACAAAAGTTAGATTTTATTTCCATCATTTACACTTTCAAAATAACAGAAAACAAAAAAATGGCGTCTGCAAAAGTTTGGGCACCCTGCAGAATTTATAGCATGCACTGCCCCCTTTGCAAAGCTGAGACCTACCAGTGTCATGGATTGTTCTCAATCATCATCTGGGAAGACCAGGTGATGCCAATCTCAAAGGTTTTAAATGCCCAGACTGGGCAGTTGTCTAGAAATCTGAAACTGAAAATAGTTGACGCTCACAAAACTGCAGAAAGCTATAAGAAGATAGCAAAACTTTTCAGATGTCAATATCCTCTGTTTGGAATGTAATTAAGAAATGGCAGTCATCAGGAACAGTGGAAGTTAAAGCAAGATCTGGAAGACCAAGAAAATATCAGACAGAACAGCTTGCAGGATTGTGAGAAAAACAATTCAAAACCCACGTTTGACTGCACAATCCCTCCAGAAAGATCTGGCAGACACTGGAGTTGTGGTACACTATTCCACTATAAAGAGATACTTGTACAAATATGGTCTTCATGGAAGAGTCATCAGAAGAAAACCTATTCTACATCCTCACCACAAAAATCAGCGTTTGAACTTTGCAAATGAACATATAGACAAGTCTGATGCATTTTGGAAACAAGTTCTGTGGACCGATGAGGTTAAAATTGAACTTTTTGGCTGGAATGAGAAAAGGTATGTTTGGAAAAGAAGGGGAACAGATTTTAATGAAAAAAACTTTGGCCAACTGTTAAGCATGGGGGTGGATCAATCATGCTTTGGGGTTGTATTGCAGCCAGTGGCACAGGGAACATCTTACGAGTAGAAGGAAAAATGTATTCAATACAATTTCAGCAAATTTTGGATGCTAACTTAATGCCATCTGTGAAAAAGCTGAAGTTAAAGAGAGGATGGCTTCTACAAATGGATAATGATCCTAAACACCTCGAAATCTACGGGGGATTACATCAAAAGGCGTAAACTGAAGGTTTTGCCATGGCCTTCACAATCTCCTGACTTCAACATAATTGAAAATCTATGGATAGACCTTAAAACAGCAGTGCGTGACAGACAGCCCAGAAATCTCAAAGAACTGGAAGACTTTTGTATGGAAGAATGGGCAAAGATACCTCAAACCAGAATTGAAAGACTCTTGGCTGGCTACAAAAAGTGTTTACAAGCTGTGATACTTGCCAAAGGGGGCAGTACAAGATATTAACTCTGCAGGGTGCCCAAACTTTTGCAGACATCATTTTTTTTGTTTTCTGTTATTTTGAAAGTGTAAATGATGGAAATAAAATGTAACTTTTGTTGACATATTATAAGAATTTCTAATCTGTAATTTGATGCCTTTTGGAGATTTTTTTCCATCTTCTTTATGCACATTAATGCAGATTTTTACCTGGGATGCCCAAACTTTTGATCCCCACTGTATGGTGTTCAATGGAATGTGTCACCATTTTGGTCAGGTTCATATAGATTCAGACAGAAAAAAGTGCAGATGACTCTGTAGTAACAGGTCATATGCAGGTACTGTCTCATAGATATCTATGGGTGTCCTTATTATCACTCTGTTCAATACAGAGCTGTAATACAACCATGTGCATAAAGCTATGTTATTTTCCTGAGAATTTGACAGAAATTTTCCATAGTCACAATGTGGTGGCATTGCGTGGTGTATGGTTTTACCACTCCTTGCAGACGAAGATTATCTCAACTTCAATTGACTGGCTGATGTTAATGTTTAACCTTTTTTCTTTTCTTCCTTTTACCTTGGCTTCTTATCAGTAGCTGTGTTCTTTATAACCCTTAATTTATGATACGGTGTCAGAGTTGGTCTGCAATTGCCTGAAGGAGTTTTTATTTGTTCAGAACTCATGAACCTGGCTTGTCATTGAAAAATACTTTGAATAGACGAAGACCCAGGTATTTAGGCCTGCAGCCTGGCGCTTTTATATGGTCACAGAACTCCTTGGTGACCTCTAATGTTCTAGTATGTTCCATTTGAATTATAAATCCTGACAAATTTATATATCGTAAATCATTTATAACTGCTACAATGCTGTATATATTATTTGTTATATATATATATCATGATGCCTAAGGCCATTTTTGTCACCTACAGTATTAATACAAAGATGAATTATACATTAGTATTGTTTGATACATCAGTATACAGATATACAGGGACAGAAAATAACAACATAGTAACATATTGTAACATAGTATGTAAGGTTGAAAAAAAAACAAGTGTCTATCGAGTTCATATGAAAACCCTACTGTGTTGATCCAGAGGAAGGCAAAAAAAAACTCCATGAGGCTGATGTTGATTGCCCCATGACAGAGGGAAAAATTCCTTCCTAACTCCAAAATCACTGGATCAACGTTCTATCTAAGTCTTCTATTCATAACCTGTAATATTATTGTGTGGTAGCCCTTGCGGGGTGTATGGTAGCTGGGGTGTTGTTTGGGTAAATGAGGGGTTAATGTTAACCCTATAATTCGTGACGCCAGGCTGAGGGCTAATATGCTGAGGTAATTCTCCGGCCTATCGCCGCCCTTCCCAGTAATGATAGGTGCATATACAAAATGACTGAAGGTCCATAAGGTACTTGAACTTGAACAAACTTTACTGAAAGGCTTGCGGGACATCCAATGCACAATAACAGTCTTAGGAATACAGTTTCTATATAGTGCAATGACTATTGCGGACCTTGACTTTTAGATACAGTCACTGAATTTAGGGTAATATTTGCAGATCTGTCCTGATTTCGGGGATTGATAAGGTCCGGTGATCATGCAGAGTGCTTAGGGATTGATACACTCTCAATTTAGACTCGATCAGCCGTTGCCGCAAGGCTCGGGCCTAACTCACTGTGGGAGATAGCTGTACAGGTCCTTCCTCGTCAGGAGCGCAGGAGCAAAGAGGAAGAGCAATGGCCGCTGCTCCCTTATATGGTTAGGGGCAGGGCCGTTTTGGATTGGTCCCAGTAACTGTCACTCACCATTACAAGGAGTGAGGAGTAGAATACGTCACAGGGACCTCCAAAGGTCCTAAAGCAAAAACCATAGAGTTTTCCTGATCACGTGACCCGCAGGTCCTGCTACGCTGTATACAGCTAATTAACTATTTATAGACATATATACAATCATATTTACATGCATCCTAAATAAACCATTAGCTCAATAACTATCTAGATGAGAGGTGACCAGGGGTGAAATAGACAATGGGACCCCGATGTCCTAGGGACTCTGGCTAAGGGGACCCACATACGCAGGTACCGGATAGGATACGGTACCGGGATACCACAATTGTTTGCCAGAAAAGCATCCAGGCCCCTCTTAAACGTGTTCATTGAGTCAGACATCACAACATCATGTGGCAGAGAGTTCCATAGTCTTGCTGCTCTTACAGTAAAGAATCCCCTTGTGAGATGATGATGAAACCTTCTTTTTCTCTAGATGTAGAGGATGCCTCCTTGTCATGGTTACTGGCCTAGGTATAAAAAGATCACTAGGAAAATGTACTTTATTTCTTTCTCTGAAGAAAAATAGTAGCATATATAACAGAGGAGCCCTTTACAAAAAAGGGTTTATAAGTCCCTTATTTTCATGCTGCAGGGTTCCATTGGCTAGGCCAGGTTCACAGCTGTATCAGTGGATCCCTTTGAAACCTGTAAGGCATCATCCGTTTAAATAACAAAACAAAAAAAAATTGACTTTCATGTGGGTATTCCCTTGCTGGCATAAAATGCTGTGGCACATCACTGTAAGAAGATTACAGTACAGAGACAGCAAACAATTCCTGGCCTGTGTGATACGCTGCCACTGTTGCAGTGGTGACTGGGTGTAGCCGAGCTGTCAAGTGAAAGTAAAAGTGCAACTGAGAATGCTGTGAAGTGAATCTGCTGACTGGGCGGAGGAGTGATTGTACCATACAATTCCCAGTAGGAATAGAAGTGTGTGACAGCTAGGCAAGAGGACATCTGAAACCGAAACGAACTATCATCTGCGACATTTAGGGTTATGACAAGGTATTTTGGTTCCCTTGGCACATAATGAACAATCCCACCATACTATGGCTGCCACAAAGTGACTAAATAATACCACCATAATGTTACTAAACCAGAAACAGTACATCAAGACCAACCTTACCAATAATACCATCATACAAGAAACATACAAGATTTAGGCAAACTAGAAAAATAGTCAAAACTCTGGCATCTGATATTTAACGTGGATAAGTGCAAGATAATGGCCCTTGAGGCGTAAAAACCTGTGATACAGACCAAACCACAGTACCTGAGGAAAGGGATTTAGGGATATAAATGTCACCATAGGTATGACAATTTTCAATGATAACACCATATTCCCATAAATAAATCATAGTTGCCAAATAACACCAGTATATAAGGAGGAATATAATCACCATACATTACCATCATACTGTTACTCATTAAATTCTGTATACTGAGACCAATAATACCAATTAATAAGCAGGAATATTATGACCAAACATAATACTGACATAATGTTACTAACCAAATTACGTATACTGAGACCAATGTTAAAGGGAAACCATCCCTGTATTTATCCAAATATGAAGTGAATTTAGCATATTTGAATAAACACAGGAATGGTGCAACTGATTTTTTTGCAGGTAAAATGTGTTTTAAACTGAACCCTAATAATTCAGGTAAGTGCAGAAGAAGCTGCTGTTATTTTCTATTTAACAATAATATCATGATACAAGGAAATGTCACAAACAAAAAAGGCATACTTACCTTGCCCTGGTCCCTTGCACCTGTACTTCTTCCTACCACCAAGACAAATGCTTGGAGCATGATCTGTCTGCTTAGCCAATCACTAGCCGCAGCTTTGTGTCCCTTCTCATCCAGTGATTGGCTGAGTGGGCAGGTCCTGCGCTAATCTCCCACCTCGGAAGAAGAACGAAGATCAGGGGACAGGGGGAGTTTGGCTAGCCTAGAATGGCTGACAGACACACCTCTATTACCTAGTAACTCACAGCTGACATTCTCTGGTCACAGCCATTCTTTCCTCTTTTTTTTTCTCTCCATCTGGCCCAGACTGATATGACCCTGACCATAGCAGAGTTTCTGTACTCTCTCATTTCTGCAGACCCCAGACTGGATTACCTAAAAAATACAGACCCCATGATCCCCTCATAAAATACGAACCCCATACGTGACCCCTTATAAAATACAGACCCCATATGTGGCCCCCTTATAAAATACAGACCCCCATACATGACCCCCTTACAAAATACAAACCCCATATGTGACCTCCTCATAAAATACAGACCCCATATTTGACCCCTTGTAGAATATAGACCCCATATGTGACCCCTCATAAAATACACCAAACAAGTGTGCCCATAAGGCACATTGATCCCTCTTTTATCCTTCACCTATAAAACTTAACGTTTATTGTGCTAATAAAATAGATTAGAGGGTGGGGTTAAAAACGCAACCAAAACCACTGGTAATTAATCCACTATCTTCTCCAGTGGTGGTTATGATTTCTGTTCTTACCAAGAACTAGTTAGTTATATTGTACATCCAGAGAAGGTATATTCAACACTGTGTGCAGCGCTGACTAGGGGCTTTGTGTATGCTTATAGGGCAATTACACCTGCAGTGTGTTTTTGCCTCTATTACTTTTGTTTTAAACCAGTGGATATTAGTGCCATTAAAACCTAAATCTGCTGCATCCTACATGTTTCACCACTCTGCGTGGCTTTCTCAAGGATGAAATATAGCAGACTAAGCATCCACGTGTCCATTGGGCTTAAAAAGCCCCTTATGATATACGCCCCTCATAAAATAAGGACCCAAAACGTGACCCTCTCAAAAGAGAAAAAAAAAAAACATGTGGCCTCCTCTCAAAATACAAACTCCATACATGATCCCCTCATAAAATAGAGACCCTATACCTGATCCCCTCATAAAATACAGACCCCCAAATGTGGCATCCTCTTAAAATACAGACCCCATACGTGACTCCCCTCATAAAATACTGACCCCATACATGACCCCCTAAGAAAATACAGACCCCATATCTTTGTAGGTGCTGGTATGACCAGGGTTTACAGTCAGCCAATTTAAAAGTCGAATCAGTTGTGTGCTTACCTAATGTCCCCCTCCCCCCCAATATGTGTACAGAAGAATCCCCTATTTCACGTACTGACTGAAGCAGACTGATTCATTGCAGTAGGTGGCAGTCTGCACTGTCAGAAGTGCATTCATCCAGAGGGGAGCCAGCAGTATTTGGTGAGGGGGCTGAGCTAGCAGGCATAGGTGCTGTGTGCAATTTCCATAGCTAACCATCCTCAGGCACCTGTGCCACGTCACACACACTGCCCTGAAGCTTTGGAGGACCTTGTGTTCTTTGTAACCAATAGATGGGAAACAGTGGAGTTGCAGCTTGCTGATGCCCACTGTGACATAAAGGTGAGCAGCTAAACGTGATCTGCTTAGGCAAATTGGCTGGCATAGGCCCCTTGCTGGGTTTGAATGACACAAGGCACATTTGCCCCCCTGCCTCCCGGCCCAGCCTGCCCCTGCTCATTTCTCCAGAATCTGTTGGATAAACATTTTATGGCTTGTACTGTTCCAACATCCTCTTCACCTTTTTTTCTACCCAAAGCGCCCCAAATGGTAATAATGTCCCTCTTTATATGCAGGTTCCCCTTTTAGGTATCTACTCTCCGTGGAGTGCACGGGACCTTATACTTTCTACTTAACTAACAATTGTGTCCTAGCAAAATCAAAGCTTCAAGCTGCATATTTCTTTAAACCTTAAAGGAGATCTATAGTGGTAATTTTTCAGAATCCCCTATCCCCGGCCTGCAAAAAGTAACAAAACAAACTTTAACTCACCTTCTTGGGGACGATGAGTCATACTGCGTTCAGTGCATCACTGGCTGCAGGAATGTCCCGCTTCGGCTGGTGATAGGCTGAACGCACTGTCATGTAACAAGCCTGGGCCCCGCCTTCTCCCTGCTGCCCGGGCTCATTACATGACAGTTCTCTCACCGGCCGAGGCAGGACATCGCTGCAGCAGGTGATACACTGATCGCGGTATGACTCATCGTTCCCAAGAAGCAGGAAGAAGACCGGCACCGGAGGACCAGGACACTGATATTGGCACAACAGGGGAATGTGAGAAGGGGAGGTAGAGTTTGTTTTGCTACTTTTTGCAGCCCGGGCACAGGGGATTCTGAAAAATTACTACTACAGATCTCCTTCTGTAACAATGTTGTTAACAAAATAAATGTTGTCTCAGCAGAACAAGATGTTCTCCCACTACAAAATGGTTTCTAAATTAAATACATATATTGAATTCCTTCTTTAAAGGGGTACTCCAGTGCATACACATCTTATCCCCTATCCAAAGGATAGGGGATAAGATGCTTGATCGCGGGAGTCCCGCAGCTGGGGACGCCCGTGATCATGCATGCGGCACCCCGTTTGTAATCAGTTCCCGGAGCGTGTTCGCTCCGGGTCTCATTACGCACGACCGCAGGACCGGCGGCGTGTGACGTCACGTTCCGCCCTTCAATGCAAGCCTACGGGAGGGGGCGTGATAGTTTTTTAATAGAAGTAATTTACAAATCTGTTTAACTTTTTGGCACCAGTTGATTAGAAAAAAATAGTTTTACACCGGAGTACCCCTTTAGCCATTATACCTCCCTTTGCAACAGCACTTTATGCCAAAATGACTAATTTTGTTATGTAATATCTGTATTACAGTGCCTTTGGTATCCTACTAAGGTCCCTGGTGCGATCCTTTCTCTGCTTCCTGGACCGACTACATTACAATGTGCATCACTGGCTGCATCTGTGTCCTGCATTGACCAGTGATTGGCTGGCAGCAATGTGACTTATTGAGCCCCCTCCATTTTCTGGTGCCTGGGCTCAATATGTCATACAGCCCCTCAGCAAATCGCCGGCCGGGGAGGGGCACAGCTGCGGCAAGCGATTTGCTGAGCTGCACTGCAACATAGCAGGAAGCAGAAAGAGGATAGCAACGGGCACCGGAGATGGAAATTGGCACTAAAGTTTTTTTTTTTATATCTAACAGAATGGGGAAAGTTAAAAAATAAAAAGCAACAACCTCCCGCAGGTTAACTCCTTTAATGACTAGGATCAGAGAAAACTCAATTCCTGGTCGTTTAACCCCGTAATAAATCCAAATTGTGATGTGAACAAACAGAGAAGACTCCCTTTGTTTAGTCTCTACCATCCTCAGCAACACATATTAAATGCTACAGTATAATGACCCAAAATTGATAAATAAAAAAATACAACTCCTCCCTGAAATACAGAGACCTAAAGTAGCTAGGTAGTTTTAAAAGTAAATAGGTTATGGATGATGGAATACAATGAAGACAAAAAAAAAAAATGTTCCTAATCATTGATACCAAAAATGGCTTCATCATCAGAGGGTTAAAGAACATGACGCACAACCCGCAGGAATTTAATAGAAAATAGCGCTTGTCATATGATCAATGTAATAGGTCAATGTGTATTCAATTAGCTGTAATAAACTTGTTTGTTCTTGTAATTTCTTACTAACAACATATCTTATTAGTTTCTCAGTGATCCATGGACTACACGTCGGCCTTCCAGCATATAAAATCCTTTTCACCAGAGCCAGGGCCGGTGGTGCGGAAAGCCACATTACTTCACACGGATGAGGAACTACGCGGATGTTATTGTGCTGCTTGGTATTGGTTGCTGTGGTGATGTAGAGCACCAGATGCAGAATTTAGTTTATTTCTCTTTTCTTGGCTGGGATTTTAGTTTTGTGTACATAAAGTAACTGTTTGCAGTGATTCTATTCGGGTAGCATTCAGAGAAGTGGAGTAAGTGTTTACCACTTAAAGTCAACAGGATGCAACTGGGAATTTTGGCAGCCAAATTTCCAAAACAGAGGTGAACAAAAGTATTCATTTAGATGTCAACAGGTAGTTTGTGCTGACACTGATGCTCCCTGAGCCTGCAGGTCAGCTATAATATCTTTGGAACTTGTTTGGGGCTGCTTATCCACCATCCGGACTATCCTGCGTTGACACTTTTCATAAATTTTTCTCTTCCGTCCACGCCCAGGGAGATTAGCTTCAGTGCCATGGGTTGCAAACTTCTTGATAATGTTGCGCACTGTGAACAAAGGCAAATCTAGATCTCTGGAGATGGACTTGTAACCTTGAGATTGTTGATATTTTTCCACAATTTTGGTTCTCAAGTCCTCAGACAGTTCTCTTCTCTTCTTTCTGTTGTCCATGCTTAGTGTGGCACACACAGACACATAATGCAAAGACTAAGTGAACTTCTCTCCTTTTTATCTGCTTTCAGGTGTGATTTTTATATTGCCCGCACCTGTTACTTGCCCCAGGTGAGTTTAAAGGAGCATGACATGCTTGAAACAATCTTATTTTTCCACAATTTTGAAAGGGTGCCAATAATTTTGTCCAGACCATTTTTGGAGTTTAGTGTGACATTATGTCCAATTTGCTTTTTTTCCTCCCTTTTTGGGTTTAGTTCCAATACACAAAAAGGAAATGAACATGTGTATAGTAAAACATGTGTTACTGCCATTCTTTTCTGTGAGAAATACTTCCTTTTCTAGAAAAAGTTCAGGGGTGCCAACATTTACGGCCATGACTGTATGTATATAATGACCTCCCCTTCCTGGGAGCTGTAGACAACCAGAATTTTATTATTACCACAATCCTGTTATTGTGTGAAAATATAAAGGGATCAGGGAAAAGCTGTTAGGCAAACGAATGTTTAGGCAACAGCTATCACATATCTATGGGCATTTTGAAGCATGCACATGCAAAAGGAATTGAAAGCAGGAACAATTTCCAGTTTGTCAGTGACATATGAATGTATTCTGGATGTGCTTGAAAAGGTGGAAAGTTGGCCTCATTTCTAGACTATATCAGCAACTTCTGTTCAAGATACAAGTTGGGAGGGAGACACAAACCCCCGATAGAGGACAAGCAAGGGCAAAATTATATCTATCTATCTATATATATATATATATATATATATATATATATGGCAAAAAAACACAGATATCCCTTTGAAGCTCACAGATTATCGTATGTCTGTCGTCTGTCTGCTCCATAGTGTATCTAGAACAGGACCCTTCAAACAGTTATGCTAGCAAGCAAACAGACCCAAACAGTCAGGTTCACAGTAGTCATTGGTTTATTGTAACAATTGACATATAGCAATAAATTCCGCCTGCAGAATTCAGAATAACATGAACATTCTTCATATCAGGTAAAGTTCTGAGCTTCTCATCCAAAACTTGATAGGTTCAGTCCCAAAAGTCAATTTTTGGTATCAAACATGCTAGAGACAAACTGGTCTTGCTTCAGAGCAATTCCTCTCTGCTGCTCTTTGGCCGTGTTCACACAGCTGTGAGATTAGATTCAGGACTCCAACAACACCAGAACTGGAGTATGGGGGTGACTTTATCTCCAGGACCTTCAGTTGTTGCCAAAACCTGGACCCAAACTCCTGTTTTATGTCACTGAGACAAGAAGCCTTAGCGATACATACCTTTCATCCACCATTTTACCAGCTGCTAAACATAGGGCACCTATATTTTTGTTTAATATTGGGTTTGAAACATAGAATGTGTCGGCAGATAAGAACCATTTGGCCCATCTAGTCTGCCCAATAATCTGAATCCTATCAATGGTCCCTGTCCCTATCTTATATGAAGGATAGCCTTATGCTTATCCCATGCATGTTTAAACTCCTTCACTGTATTTGCAGCGACCACTTCTGCAGGAAGGCTATTCCATGCATCCACTACTCTCTCAGTAAAGTAATACTTCCTGATATTACTACATAAACCTTCCCCCCTCTAATTTAAAACTATGTCCTCTTGTGGTAGTTTTTCTTCTTTTAAATATGCTCTCATCCTTTACCATGTTGATTCTCTTTATGTATTTAAAAGTCTCTATCTGTCTCTTCTTTCTTCCAAGCTATACATGTTAAGGTTCTTAAACCTGGTAAGATTCATTCTGCAATCCATGTACTATTTTAGTAGCTCTTCTCTGAACTCTCTCTAGAGTATCTATATCCTTCTTGAGATATGGCCTCCAGTACTGTGCACTATACTCCAAGTGAGGTCTCACCAGTGTTCTGTACAGCGGCATGAGCACTTCTCTCTTTCTAATGCTTATACCTCTCCCTATACATCCAAGCATTCTGCTAGCGTTTCCTGCTGCTCTATTACATTGTCTTCCTACCTTTAAGTCTTCTGAAATAATTACTCCTAAGTCTCTTTCCTCAGATACTGAGGTCAGGACTGTGTCAAATATTCTATATTCTGCCTGAGGGTTTTTATGCCTCAGGTGCATTTTCTTGCACTTATCCACATTAAATTTCAGTTGCCAGATTTCTGAATATTCTTCTAGTTTTCTTAAATTATTTTCCATTCAGCATATCCCTCCAGGAACATCAACCCTCTTACATATCTTTGTGTCATCAGAAAAAAGACCAATACCTTACCATCGAGACTTTTTGCGATATCACTAATGAAAATATTGAACAAAATTGGTCCCAGTACAGATCCCTGAGGTCCCCACTAGAGATGAGCGAACTTACAGTAAATTTGATTAATCACGAACTTCTCGGCTCGGCAGTTGATTACTTATCCTGCATAAATGAGCTCAGTTTTCAGGTGCTCCGATGGGCTGGAAAAGGTGTATACAGTCCTAGGAAAGAATCTCCTAGGACTGTATCCACCTTTTCCAGCCCACCGGAGCACCTGAAAGCTGAACTAATTTATGCAGGATAAGTCATCAACTGCCGAGCCGAGAAGTTCGTGACGAATCGAATTTACTGTAAGTTCACTCATCTCTAGTCCCCACTGGTAACAAGACCTTACTCTGAATATACTCCATTGACTACAATCCTCTGTTGTCTGTCATTCAGCCACTGCCTAATCCACTCTACAATATGGGAGTCCAAGCTCAATGACTGTTGTTTATTGATAAGTCTTCTATGTGGGACAGTGTCAAAAGCCTTACTATAATCGAGATATGCGATGTCTACTGACCCTCCGCCATCTATTATTTTAGTCACCCAGTCAAAAAGATCAATGAGATTGGTTTGACATGATCTCCCTGAAGTAAACCCATGTTGTTTTTCATCTTGCAATCCATGGTATTTTAGATGTTCCACAATCCTATCCTTTAGTAGGGTTTCCATTAATTTCCCCACTATTGATGTCAGACTTACTGGCCTATAGTTCCCTATTCCTCCCTACTACCTTTCTTGTGAATGGGCACGACATTTGCTAATTTCCAATTTGTTAACGGTTTTGCTAGCTCACCACTAAGCTCTTTTAATAATTTTGGGTGTATCCCATCAGGCCCCTGTGATTTATTTGTCCTCACTTTAGACAGCAAACGTAGAGCTTCTTCCTCTCTAAAGACAAAATGCATCAAACGATTCATTAGTCTTCCTCCCTAATTGAGGTTTGATAGATTGCAGCCCTCCTTTATGAAACTGATACAAAACAGACAGAACAGACCTGTTATTTCTGCTATTGTCATTCAAAACTGGAACACTCCTAAAACAGGGTGGTGGACCTAGTGAACTCTGTGTATTGCCTATTAATCTTAAACTCTGGCCCTCATTACTAAGCTAAAACCCACTAGTTTTTGTCAGGTTTTTCCAAGTTATTTTGGTGCATAGTGTCTGAGACATGTCTCAGACTGTGTGCACCAGGAAAATCCCACTAACCTAACATTGCATTGTGAAAAGCTATAAAAAGGGGCATGGATTGTCGCAAATTAGGCGTGACTGGTCCAAAAAGGGGCATGTTTTTTTTACAACCCGACTTATTTTCTATTGAATTCACAGAAAGTCCTGTGAATAAATGGCTGGAAATTTCCACTTAGAAATAGATGGTCAGAAAATTCTCCCAACTTGTAAATCTGTGAATCTAGTAAATAGAGAGAAATCCTGCTAGCCTGAAACAAAATTTCACACTTATAAAAACCCAACACTCTCAGTAAATGATGGGGGCAGGGAGAAGTAAACCCTAAGCTGTTCATAAGCCAGCTTGCCTAGACACCCTAGTGGTGATTGACAACTTGAAGCCAGTCCCTTTCTAGCACTAAAGTGCATTGGCGTAGAAGTCAAACAAAACAAACAGAACTGTACAAAGTCGGGGAATAAGTCAGGAACATAATGGATCAAACAAATATAAATACAAACAAGGCAGAATATAGCATACTAACATAAAAAGGGTCAAGAAATCAAGGGCACTCAAAAAACACACTAGACCGACACCCTATTCCAAACATGGAGGGACATCAATACCAAAGCCAAATAGACTCTAAGGCAGCGGGCACACTCCACCAAGTGATCAGGATACTGGCCTAGGAGGAAACAGAAATACTAAAAACAAGCAAACACGGGTACAGACAAAAGACTCACTCCTAGAGAGACGGATAAGCCCATGGCTCAGAGCAGGACTCTATCCTAGGAGTAGCAGGAGTAAACAAGGTAAAACAGGGCTGACATAATGCACAGTGTGAATACAGACTAAGGCAACACAAAGCAAATGCAGAACGAACATACACAAATGCTAAAACCCGACAATATAAAACCCAATATAATCTATATCAAACAAGACAGACAGATAACCATGGTTAAAGACAGATAACCATGGTTAAAACTAGGATATGTGCTCCAACAGACAACAGGTGCATAATATACCAGACATGGTCAGAGTACAGATCTAATTACCACCAGCGAGTTCCAGCAGAGCTCGGGTGTAAATAACCCCGCCCGGGATGCCATAGGTTGGAAGCATTAACTCTTTCCAAACCAGGTAGACTTAACAAAGAATCTGCTCAGACATAAACCTAATGTCTGAACAGGACCCAAAGCAGAAAAATGCAAAAACACAGAAACACTTAGGCTATCTTAGGCAAAGATTCTGTATGGAATTCTGCATTAAAATAATTCTGCAGTAAATTCTGCAGAAATTAATTGTCTATTAACTTCAATGGAATGCCTAGAGAAGAAATTCTGCTGTGTGAATGAGACAAAAGTGTATTGGCCATAAATTTATGCAGATTTTCATGCGGAACTGTGTGCAGAAATTCTGGCGTGTGAACAAAGCCTTACCTGCTCTGGTACCTTCCAGGTGTGGTAGTGGTGCAAATGTATACAGGGCTAGAAAATTTATCACAAAACAATCTATAAGAACCCCCCCCCCCCATGCAAAGGAAGTTTATTGAGTAAATAAATAACTTTAAAATCATCATCAACAAAATATTATATAAAGTAATAAGCCCCCAAAATGTGAGAATCTTTAACCTCTTGGGGATGCAGGGCGTACAGGTACACCCTGAATCTCGAGTCTTCAATGAAGCCCTGGTCCCGTTTATCGGGTTTAAACCATTCTCACCAACGGAGAACCGGTTAAACCGATTGGGCCAATTCCTGGCATTAACCCTTTAGACACCGCAATCAACTTTAATCGCAATGTCTAAAGGGTTAATGCTGGGCATCGGCCCAATCAGCGGGGCCCGGCATTAGCCTTGGGTCCTGGCTGCCCGTCTAAAATGAAAGTGAAAGAATCCCGGTAGCTCAACGGAGCTGATCGGAACTATCGTGACAAATTTGCGATGTCCCAATCAGCTTACAGGACAACGAGAGGGTGCTTACCTTTCCACTCAGTAGTCCGATCGGCAAACTGCTGCTCCATGCCTGCTCAGCAGAGCGCCGAGAACACTGATCAATGCTATGCTATGGCATAGCATTGATCAGTGTATGCAATCAGAAGATTGCATGTTGTAGCCCCCTATGAAAAAAAGTGTAAAAGTTAATTAACCCCTTCCCTATTAAAAGTTTAAATCGCCTCCCTTTTCCCATTTTTTTAAATAAAATAATGTAATAAAAATAAACATGTGGTATCACCACGTGCGTAAATGTCCAAACTATTAAAATATAAGGTTAGCGAAACCGCACGGTCGATGGTGTATACGTAAACAAATACAAAAGTCCAAAATTGTGCATATTTGGTCACTTTATATGCCAAAAAAATACTAACAAATAGTGATCAAAAAGTCTCATAAAAAAAAAAAAAAAAGGTACTGATAAAAACTACAGTCGAGGGTGCAAAAAATGAGCCCTCCTATAGTCCTGTATGTGAAAAATAAAAAGGTTATAGCGGTCAGAAGATGACAATTTTAAAGGGGTACTCCGACCCCAAAGGATAGGGTATAAGATGTATGATCGCGGGGGTCCTGACGCTGGGGGCCCCCCCAATCTGTCATTCTGCACCCACCTTAGTGAGATCTCCGCAGCACTGGAGGCTCCGAGTGTGAAGCGTGAAGACCACGCGGCCGGAGTATCGTGATGTCACAATTTCGCCCCCATGAGATTTCACGCCCCCTCCCATAGACTTGCATTGAAAAGTGTGACATCATATGGGATGGAGTCACAATACTCCGGCTCCGTGGTCGTCACGCTTCACACCCGGAGCCTCCAGCGCTGTAGAGAGCTCTAGGTGGGTGCGGAATGACAGATTGCGGGGGTCCCCAGCGGCGGAACCCCCGCAATAAGATGTATTAGGGCTGAAGTACCCCTTTAAACATACTAATTTTGGTGCATGTAGTTAATAATTTGTTTAAGTATTAAAATAAAATAAAACTCATATAAATTGGGTATCATTGTAACCGTATGGATCTACAGAATAAAGATAAGATGTCATTTTTACCAAAAAGTGCACTGCATAGAAACATGAGCCCCCCAAAAGTTACAAAATGTTTTTTTTTATTTCACCCCCACAAATAATTTTTTTTTGGTTTCGCTACAGATTATATCATAAAATAAGTGATGTCATTACAAAGTACAATTGGTGACATGAAAAACAAGCCCTTATATGGATCTCTAGGTTCAAAATTTAAAGTGTTATGATTTTTAGAAAGGAATGAGGAAAAAATGAAAGTGCAAAAACGAGTCCTTAAGGTGAAAATGGGCCGAGTCCCTAAGGGGATTATCTGCCTGGCTGAACAAACCTGGTTTATTCTTTAATCAGAGACAGAGGGTCAGAATTATTTTGTGCCCCACATTTATTATTTTAGACACATTTTTTGCTGTAATTCTGCGCTGTTATTGCACTTGTGAAGCTCATCCCCGAAGACAAACAGAGTTACATATGAATGCTGAGGTACTGCTTGCTTTCATCAATACCAACAAAAACATATTTAGATCTGTTATGTCTGATATGTCAGATTGTAGGAATTTTCCTATTTGATTTTAGCAGGCAATGCTCACTAGTTTGCTGTCAAACCATTTGCAAGGAAACAAAAGTGTATTAAAAAAAAATCCCTCTGTGATTTCAAACGTATTTAGTTTTCCTCTTTATACTCTGGTAAATATGTGAATGGTTAACTCCTACAAATGTTCCAGTCACTTTGCAGCAAACCTGCCCCCTCTGGAATTACTGCAGCAGATCAATATGATTATCCCTAGGTCTATAAATCCGCTGGGTTGCTGGCCTGTATGGAAGCCTTCCCTGGAAACACAAGTCATGAATTTTTGCATCTATATTAAGCTCCAAATATCAACAGTAAATTGTTATATCCTTGGGGCTTTGAAGTGCATATTTTCAGTCCAGTGCTTGAAATGTGCAAATTTACTAAGAGATACAGCAGACTAAGTGCAGTGGGGAGGAATTTAGCTGAAGGAGAAACAATTCCATTTATAAAAAGCAGGCAAGGCTGCTTAACCTTCAAGTAACCTTGAGGAGCCACTAACAACAGCTATTTGTTCCTATTATGGTAAAGGGGGTTAATTGACAACTTTTGCAGAATTCTAGAATGTCTGTCATGTGTTATTGGGAATTAATTATTTTTTAATTTAAAAAGAACTGATACAAAAGAAATCTTGGCAAACAGTAAAAAAAAAATTGGGCTGGCAGAAAATGCCAATAAGTCCTATACTATGGGTTGGAATGTTAGCCTTGACCTGTGCTTTGTGTGACACCCCATTGGCACCTATGCTCATTGACCTTGGCAATATGGATATATTTGAGTCAACTGCAATGTTCCATTATAGCCATAGGGGGATTTTAAGATGCAGTTCCATAGAGACCATGGTGCCTGAGTTGGCCCAATAACATAGGGCACCATCCCAGCAGTTGGGCCCCCATCAGTAAGCTTGTTGTCCTCTATCCTGTGAATAAGGGATTACCTCTTAAGGGTGAATTTACAAGTACAGTATCCTGCCCCTATTTGAAGTGCAGGATTTGAAGCTGCAGATTTTAATGTAAACTAAATGACTAAACACAACTTTAAAGAGTACTTGTCACCAAATAAACTTTTCTAAACTAACACCGGCTATGTTCCCTAACTACCCTTTACACTCCTCCCATCCTTAAAAAAAACTTTAAACTTGCTCACATAGTGCAATCTCCCAGCAGGAGAAGGGGAGCATTTCCCAGCAGGCATGACATGACTGAAGCCTGGTTGGTGACCACTTCCGCCCTCACATTGTTGCAGCGCTGTAAAGCTGTCAATCAAGCTCAGTGCAGAGAAACACTTCCTGAGTTTGGTCTCCTGCCATTACAAGCAGGAGACCAAAATCTGAGATTTTGACTAGACTGAATGTATTCTGGCCAAGAAGGGAGACCCCCGGTGGCCAGAAGTATCTAGCAGAAAAACTAACATAAAACGTTAGTTTTTTTAAAAATGGAAGCCAGTTACAAAAGTTATGTATTTGGCATAAGGAATCAAATATTAAAAATCATGTTTAATGACAGTGCCCCTTTAAATCTGCAACTTCAAATCCTGTGCATCAAATATGCGCAGGGTACT
This sequence comes from Hyla sarda, assembly GCF_029499605.1. NCBI lineage: Eukaryota > Metazoa > Chordata > Amphibia > Anura > Hylidae > Hyla > Hyla sarda. Next base: position 53,971,533 of record NC_079199.1, on the reverse strand, counting down.
TCACGTGTGAATCCTAAAGGAGCTATCAAGAGGTGTGTGTGTGTGTGTGTGTGTGGGGGGGGGGGGGTTGAAAGCTATGCCCATTGTGTGGGACATAACAAAATAAACCTTTACTTACCTCCACCGCTCCCACGGTGCCTCCGGTGTCCTCCTCATCGATCATCTTTCTGAGCTGCAGCGTGACTGGTCTGAAAAGCACCTGGGTCCAGTGTGTCATACTTCAGCTCAGCGATTCGATGGCTGAGGAGGGACATGCTGCGACAAACGATTGTAGCTGCAGTATGACACACTGGGCCCAGGTGCTTCCGGGCCTGACCATCATGCTGCAGATCATGCAGACCATCTGAGGCATGCACTGAAGCACTGGAGCTAAGTAAAAGGGATATTATGTTATATCCCACTCAATAGGCATAGCTTTGAACCCCCCAGTAAATGTGGTCCATTTCCACAGTGCACTGGGCCTTAACAATAAGGGTCTATTCACACGGCTGAATATCTGCCGGCGGAATTCTGACTGAAATTAAAGCCCAATACACTTCTATGGGATTCCGCACTCCTGTTGACACTTCAGAAATCCCGGTATTCCGCAAGCGGGATTTCCAAAGTGTCAACGGGAGTGCGGAATTCCATAGAAGTGTTGTAATGTCTGTTTCTGTCTCTTTGCATTTCTCTGTTTTAGATTCTGTTCAGAATTTGTTTTTGTGTCTGAACAATTTCTGTGCAATTCTCCCTGGTTTAGGAAGAGTTAATGCATTCAGCCTATAGCAGCTCGGGTGTGGTTTTAAAACCTGAGCTCTGCTGGAACTCTGGGCGGGTAATTGAGCTTTACACTGACCATGTCAGGTTTATAATGCACCTTAACTATGTTTTGTCTGTTTTAGTATATTTCCTGAGTTTTTACCATGGTTACCTGTCCTGTTTGTGAAATAGGTTTTATCCTGCTTGGTTTTAGTACATTTGTCGGGTTTTAGTATTTTGTATATTCGTTCTGCATTCATCTTATATACCCTAGTCTGAGTTCTCACTGTGTGTTAAATCAGTCCTGTACGCGTGTTTATTTGTATTTAGTATTTCTGTTTCCTTCTAGGCCAGTACCCTGATCACTTGGTGGACAGTGCCTGCTGGCTAGGAGTCTATTTGGCTTTGGTATTGATGTCCCTCCATGTTTGGATTGGAGAGTTTGGTGTGTTCATGATTACTGATCCTTAGTGTTTTAGTACATGATTACTGATCATAGTGTACATGATCACTGATCCTCTGTACATTACATGTGTCCTCTGTACATTAACACTGATCTGTGTCTTCTGAACTTTTATCTGTTTGTAGTCTGGTGTGCTCTTTGTTCTGTGTTCAGTGTGAACTGTGCCCTTGATTCCCTTGCCTGTTTTATGCTATATCCTGTCTAGTTTGTATTTAGATATCTGTTCTGGTTATTGGATTCCCATTACGTTCCTGACCTGTTCCCCCACTATGTACAGTTCCATTTGTTTTGTTGACCTTGACACCATTGCATTTTAGTGCAGGAAGGGACCTGCTCCAAGTTGTCGATCCGCCATTTATGGCGGATTGGCAAGTAGGCAGGTAGAGATGTCTTAGTGACAGCTTAGGGCTCACTTCTCCCTGCCCACCCCCATTCATGACAAGTGTAGTACTAGTCACGCCCTCACTTCCTAGAATTTGTCCCAGCCTGTTCTTAAGCTTGGACAAAAATGATGCAGCCAGGAAGGATTATGTTCTGGCGGGTATGGGGACATCTAGTGGTGTTTTTATTTTTATAAGCGATGATTTGTATAAAAAGGAGATTTTTTTTATAATGAAGTATATTAGAAAAGGTAATGTTTTGCCAAGATGTAAAACGTTTTGGAATCTTACAGTGCCCATTAAAAGATGGCCCTGCCAATAATGAAGACATTATAATATCTGTGATGGAAAAACTTCTTCAGATATTTAATATAAATTCTCAGCACATAAGCAAAGTGACAGCACATTAGATTTAATTCTGCTGGTGATCTTACACTTGATATCCTCACATGGATATTGCTACGGGGATTTCAGCTAACTTCATCTACTGTTCCTTTCCACATCACACTGTGAATAAAATGGTGTCATGTCAGTGTCTTTAAGACAATGACTGTCAGATGGCTCACATAGGCAGAACATAAGCTGCTGTCACTTATATAATATAGGTTAATATAATTTAATGGACAGTGATAGGTAGCGGGAAACTCATTGTTATTTCTGTATAATGAGTCAGGGCAGGGTACAGTGAAATAGTGTTATAAATGTTTCATGAGCTCACGCCATCACAAATTGTTTTCCTGTATATCTACAACCCAAGGTTGTTCTACCAGTCTTATGAAGGAATAGCAAGGGACACATAAACCCTGTTCCAAATTATTATGCAAATTATATTTTTCTCATTTACCTTAATAATTGATGTAAATAACAGTCAGTATAATTCTCATGTTATCAACTATTAAGAGTACGATTCTAATTTTATTGAACAAACCTCCTAATGATAACAGTATTTTTTTTAAACATAAAAACTTACAATGCACTGTTCCAAATGATTATGCACAGTAAGTTTCAAAACACTTTATAGGTTGTAAAGAACTGAAAATTGTCATTTGTTGTGTTTGCTATATATTTACTGAAATTAAAAGCTATTTAAATCAAACTTTAACAACATTTTAACTTTTCAAACATTTTAACCGGTCACTTTACATTTTAAGATTGGACTCTTTATTTCATAGCAGCTTCACAAGTCTTGCATCCATTCAACTTGTGAGTTTTTGGACAGTTTCTGCTTGAATTTGTTTGAAAGATGTCAGAATAGCCTCCCAGAGCTGCTGTTTGGATGTAAATCTTTTGCTTGAGGATGCTCCAAAGGTTCTCAATAGGATTGAGGTCTGGGGAGGATGGAGGCTACAACATAGCAGCCATTGTTGCAGAGGTATTCATTGCAGCATGAGATGGTGCATTGTAATGCATGAAGATTATTTTATTACCGAAACCAGAGTTCTTCCTTCTGTACCAGGGAAGAAAGTGGTCAGTCAGAAACTCCACATACTTTGCAGAGGTCATCTTTACACCTTCGGAGACCCTAAAGGGGCCAATCAGTTCTCTTCCCATGATTCTGTCCCAAAACATGACATCACAGCCTTGTTGGAACAGGGTGGCCGTCCACCAACTATCCACTACTCCATCCATCCGGACCATCCAGGTTTGCACGGCACTCATCAGTCTTCATGTAGTTTTCTGCTCAATGCAGCCATTTCTGCCTGTGAGCATTGGTTAGTGGTGGCCGAATAGAAGGTTTATGCACAGCTATAAGACTCTGAAGGACTCTACACCTTAATGTCTGTGGGTCTCCAGAGGCACCAGAAGCTTCAAATATCTGTTTGCTGCTATGTAATGGTATTTTAGCAGCTGCTCTCTTGTTTCGATGCATGGAGCTGGCAGAAATCTTCCTCAATGTGCCTTTATCTGCATGAACCCATCTGTGCTCTGAATCAGTTATAAATCTCTTAATAGTGCGATGATCACGCTTAAGTTTTCGTGAAATATCCAATGTTTTCATACCTCATCCAAGGCATTGAACTATTTCACTCTTTTCGGCAGCAGAGAGATCCTTTTTCTTCCCCATATTGCTTGAAAATGGTGCTCTGTTAATAATGTGGAACCCCCAACCTTTAGTAGTTTTTCCTTAAATTGGGCTCACCTGGCAATCTAATTATCACAGGTGTCCGATATTGTTTACAGTGATCAAAAGAGCCCTGAGACGCAATGCCATCCATGAGTTAAACTGAAAAACTAAATATTTATTCTTTGTGACATTTAAATAGAATTTGCATAATAATTTGGAACAGGGTGTAGACTGCAACAGCACCCTAGCCTCTCTCAGGGCTCAGAGGCTAAACTTGAAGCTCCCAGTCGCAGTGCACAATCAGTAACAGAAGGTGCAGTTAAAGGGGTTGTGTGGGGATCTAAAAATGTTATTACTTTTCCATTGTTCTCTGACACTCTACGTCTAGGTCCATGGTGACATGGCCCAGAATTTCTTCATCCTGCTTGAAGTTGGGTTGCTGGGGCATGTAATAAGTTGTGACTGCCACATGCATGCAAAACCATACAAAATTGCTAGAGTTGCTGCAATATAGTGCAGCCATTGACCACCATATGCAGGAATGTGGGAGAGCATATGGCACTTGCAAGGCAGCACATGCTCCAGTGAGGTGGGGGGTTAAAGCTGTCAGGGTTTGTAGACACAGAAGTGGAGAACTGGTGTATGGAAAAGTAATACCGTTTAGATCCCCAGACGACCCCTTTAAATGTACAAAAAATGTAAAACCTTACATCACACCTTTAGAAGGGCCTCACTACATACTGTTTATACACTGAATTCATTAACCTAAATGAAGGACATCAACTGGATGCAGCCGTGATCAGAGATAGCTCCAATTTCAGCCATTTTACTTCCTAGATATCATGATATCCAGGTGATTAGGTGGGGGAGAGACTCTGTTGTCTGATCATCCACACCTAACACAATCATAGATAGTCAAGCATTTATCATCAAACCTGAGAGCTCAGTAAAGGCCCGAGAACTGCCCTTTTGCTGCACCAAGGCTATACTAGTTGAGTGTTCACACTGCAATACTTCTGTATGTGTTCAAGCAATTGGCATTGCTACGTGTGTAAAAGACAAAACTATTTAAAAAAATCACATTATCATCCCTCTAGTAGTAGTTGAAGACACTCAGAATGTGTCAGAAGGGTTAAAGGAGTACTCCAGGATAAGAAAACTTATCCCCTATCCTAAGGATAGGGGATGAGTTTCAGATCGCGGGGGGTCCGACCGCTGAGGCCCCCCGTGATCTCCTGTACGGGGCTATCGGCTCTTTGCCGAAATAGCTCATTTCGACCACTGCATGATCCGCCGTCCGACACGCCCCCTCAATACATTTCTATGGCAGAGGCGTAGGCTGCTGATTGCAGCGCTCCGACTCTCCCATAGAGATGTATTGAGGGGGCATGTCAGCATGTCCTTAGGATAGGGGATAAGTTTTCTTATCCCGGAGTACTCCTTTAAGCTTTCTGGTGTTTGTCTGAAGCATCATGCATTGCTGTGACGATGCCCGAGCCAATCACATCTGGTCTCAGCCTCCATGTCCTTCTCAGGTGGATATAAATTCCCACCTAGTCTGTCATTCCAGGCTCCTGTTTGGATCTGTCTACATAAGCTCTTATACTTCTCCTAGCTTGTTCTATTCTGTGCATTTTTAGTTCTGCTTGTTACATGTCTAAAATCTGCTTAGTGGTTTGGTACCTTTGCTGTTATTTTGGTTTGGACCTGACTTTGTGGTTGTCTGTTTATCGCCTGTGTTTTGTATCTTGTTTTTGCTTGTTAACCCTTTGTGTCCTAACATGCTTTCCTGACTTGTATCCAGAGTTCTATATTGTTTTGGACTTCTATGCCCCTGCACTTAATACAGGGATCGCCGTCCAGTTGAGGAACTGTCGCATAGGGTGAATATACAAGTATATATATATGCACTTTATGTATAGTGCAATATCATATTTGTTTATATGCCATGTATATAAAATAATTGATTATGTAGCTCCTTCATTTTGTACATAAACACATCTATTTTTTCAACTGTTTATCTTCTCTATTTGTATGTGTAAAGATATGTTATAAAAAATGTTAAAAGGTTATGTTAAAAGGTGAACTTTCACTTAAATTGTTACATCCTGGCTAGTTTAGTAATGTTGTTTTTATCCCTTATCTATCATATAATATCTTTCTCTCTCTTCTTCTGCCTGTAATGATTGAAAAGAATTTCTGTTAGAGGCCAATGAACGTCACTGATTAGTTCTTACTCTAAGATCGAGTGGTGTCTCAGAGACAAATCCTTACAAAAATTTACAGGTAATTAACATTTTCTCTAAAAACAGCCCTATAGAATACTAAAAATGAGATTGTGACAATCTTTCACTGTATACTCTCTGGAGAATATATTATAAACCGAAACAGATTCTAACTTAAAAAACATTGACATATGCTCTTTCAAGTCAAGTAGCAGTATTCTGGAAGCAAATCCCAGAAGCCTATACAAGTAATTGTTTTGCTGTATCACAACAATTAGAGAATGTGTTCAAAAACTTTCTATTATAAGTTAATCCCATAAAGTCCATGTGCATCTGTTTGTCATTGTGGTATACTAAGTTAGGTTCTCATATTACAGAGAAGTATGAAAGACAAAAACGGACAATGCGCCTATCTATGTGCCGTTATCCTTATTACAAGTGACAGGTGAGGAAGCGTAAGGAATGCTCTCACCTGGTGGTGCTATGCTGAGAGCATAACACCTGTTGCAGCTTGAAGGGGCCCAACTGGTGTTGGTAAGTGGAAATCCACGGTGTACTTCCCGGATCCACCCGGCCGGCCGGTCTGAGAGTATGAGTGGTAGCGGGGAAAAAGGAATCCGATCCTGGCGCTCACCCGTGCGGCAGCTGAGGAAATTATGTCAGGAGCCGTGATGAGGTAAAAGATGCACTTTATTTTGGATAAAGCAGGGACTACGCGTTGCGAGGGGACACGCTCCCCTCTTCCTCAGGTCCAATAATCCTGATTGGACCTGAGGAAGAGGGGAGCGTGTCCCCTCGCAACACGTAGTCCCTGCTTTATCCAAAATAAAGTGCATCTTATACCTCATCACGGCTCCTGACATAATTTCCTCAGCTGCCGCACAGGTGAGCGCCAGGATCGGATTCCTTTTTCCCCGCTACCACTCAGGTTCTCATATAAGGCATTCAGTTCACACTGCATTCAGGTTGTACATTACTGGTATATATTGAGATACCTGGCAAAAGGTATGTCAATATATACCTTGATGTATCTGTGGCAGGGCAGGTCTATTTACTTTAATGACCAAGCAAAATCTACCAGTGACCATGTATTTTTATATTTCCAGGATGATTACTTTTATAACTAAATGCACAATAGATTATAGTTTTTAGTTCTAACCCATGCCTGACCTCCCCCTCATCCCACACACTGCATTGACCCATAGAATAATGGTAAAGGGGTTAACCAGGAAAACTCACAAGTCAACTTTTCATATAGTATGGTCACTGCTCATGTGTGGTTCTTCCAATGGAAGAACAAAATAGGATCATAGACCATAAGATATGATAGCTGCAGCCGCAGGGAGCAGGAGAGGTAAGTATGCAGGCATTTAGTGTTTTAATGTACTGGGAGTTAACTAGAGGGTTTTCCTGGAGAAACTCTTAAAACACATTATTTATGCCACTTAGTGAAAGGCACACAATTCTAAATGCAAAAAAAAATTGGTGAAAGTGTTGTGTTTTTACATTTTAACCAGAAAGAGTTAATAAAATTTAGTCAATAACTTATATGTGCCATGCTGCAAATCAAGCCCTAATACAGCTATGTCAGCTGAGAAACAAGACAAAAAAACAAAGGGCTCCTGTGAATGAAAATTAAAAAAAGTTAGGCTTTTTGACACCTCTTGGGGCCAATAAGGAATGGAGGGCAGGGTCTAGATCTTAACACAGGAGTGATATTCTTTGCATATCTAACATGGACCGTAGAAACCTGTTGTAGAAAGCTGACATCTATATATATAATTCCATTGTGTGAACATAGCCTAAGGCTTCCTGCACAGATGGAGTGCCAATCTGACAGCACAGAGCAGAGTAAGGGACTTTCGGCTGTCCTCTCAGATGATTGGGCACCCCACGATTTCACTGCAATGGTCCCTATCAGCTACCCTGAGCAACAGACAAGTTAATTTTGCACTTTTAGATGCCAACTTTGTCTTCAAGGTGGATATCACTCCTGAGCACGCATAATAGACCAGGAGTGGGTGCCTTGTGTATAAAGATGAGTAAAATTTAGAAAAATTTGATATGGCCGATTCGTCAAATTTTCCCCAAAAATTTGATTTGGGTCGAATTTATTCGCGGCGAATCTATATTAAAAATGGCTATTTATGGCCTACAGAGAGCCTCAATAGGGGTGTAGAACACTTTGCTTTGTTCTAACACACATATGGAGTGTTCTTGGGTATTGAAATAACACTGTTATTCAGTATGACACAGGGCCGGACTGGCCATCGGGCACACTGGGCGCTTGCCCGGTGGGCCGGGCCATCTATAAGCCAGGCCCCGGGGGGGACAGACTGTTCAGGCAGTCAAGCACTGCCCAAACAGAGAGGCTGCCATAAGGTTTTTTATTTTTTATTTAAACGAGTTATAACTGGGGTTGCTCTGGCCTTGAAGGGGGGGGGGGGGGGGGGGGAAAGGGCCGCGATTCAGTCAGTATTACAGCATTGGCTGCTAGTATGAGACATGCCTGTGCATGGCACATTAATAACCAGCAACCAGTGTGAGAAGATGCCGGCCAATGACGTCGGCCGTGGTGTCCGTCCCTCTCCCTGCTCGGCAAGGCAATGGAGGAGCTGCAGCCGCAATCTCTGTTTATAAATTAGGTATTTACTCATGGGGATGGGGGCTGTTTGTATGGAGGGCTGTCTATGTGTGTGCATGGAGGGCTGTGTGCATGGAGGGATGTGTGTATATGGAGGGCTGTCTATGTGTGTGCATGGGGGGCTATGTGCATGTAGGGCTGCCTATGTGTGTGTGTATGGGGGCTATGTATTGGAACAGTGTATATGTGAAACACTGGTATAGGGGCTGTGTATGTGTATATGGGGCTGTGTATGTGTATTATACCCCCACGATCTTCTCTACTGGACCGCGGCAGTATGCTGGAAGGGGGTGTGTCCTTCCCCGCATGATGCATTGGCTGACACACCCCTCCATGTATCCCATTGAAATTGACGACACGGCACTTCCTGTAGACCGCCGCTGCCCTGTACAGGAGATCGCGGGGGACCCCAGCAGTCGGATCCCCACGATCTCTAACTTATCCTTCAGGTAGGGGATAAGTTATATTGCACTACAGTTCTCCTTTAACCCCTTTACTCCTCCCCTTCTAAAAATCATAACACTCTTTAATTTTGCACCTACAGACCATATAAGGGCTTGTTTTTTGCATCACCAATTGTACTTTGTATTGTATTGACATCACTTATTTTATAACATAATCTGTGGCAAAACAAAAAAAAAACTTTAGTGGGGTAAAATAAAAATAAAAAACACATGCCGTTTTGTATATTTTGGGGGCTTCGGTTTCTACACAGTATACTTTTCGGTAAAAATTATACCTTATATTTATTACGTAGGTCCATACAGTCACAAGGATACCTAATTTATATAGGTTTTATTTTATTTTACTACTTTAAAAAAAATTATAACTGCATGCACCAAAATTTGTATATTTAATATTCTCATCTTCTGACCCTTATAAATTTTATTTTTCTACATAAAGGGCTATACGAGGATGCCTTTTTTGCGCCATGGTCTGTAGTTTTTAACGGTACCATTTTTATTTTGATGGGACTTTTTGATCGCTATTTATACATTTTTTATAGTATATGAGGTGACCAAAAATGCACAATTTTGGACTTTGGTACGCCATCGACCATGTGGTTTAGCTAACCTTACATAGTATTGACATTTACGCATGCTGCGTTACCACATGATTATTTTTATTCTTTTATTATATTATTTTATTTAAAAAATAAGAGAAGGGATTCAAACTTTTTTTTTTTTTTCCAAAACTTTTTTTTTTCAACTCAGTTCGTGAGCATGCTTCAGATTCTGGTAATGGGACCAGGGTGTAAAGGTACACCCTGCATCTTTAAAGGAAAGCGGTCACCCACTACACTGGGTTATAGTGCAGGTGAACAGAAGACCGGTGTGGGGTCTCATGCTTATATTCATACCTGCAGTCTGGGGCCCGGTCCCTCTGAAGATCTTCTCTAAATTGCGCGCTGGAGGCGGGCCTACTGGCTGGATTTGAATATTCATGACATCTGGTCACTTGAGCGCTCAGTAGGCACATGTGCTCACGTGAACAGCAACCATAAATACTCAAATCCATAAATACATAAATACTCAGTGGGCACGCGTCCAGCGCACAATTCAGAGAAGACAGTAGAAGATCTTCAGAGGGACCGGGCACCAAACTGCAGGTATGTATATAAGTCAGAGACCCTGCATCGGTCTCCTGTTCACCCACACTATAACCCGGTGTATTGGGTTTAGTGTGGGTGAACGTGTTACTGTTTTCCTTAAACAGGTTAAAACAATGTAAATAAACACGTTATATCAACGCTTGCATAAATGTCCAAACTATTAATATATAATGTCAATTAAACTGCATGGTTAATGGGGTACACGTTAAAAAAGAAAAACTAATTCCAGAATTGGGCATTTTTGGTTACTTCATATACCAGATAAAATATATCAGAAGGTCTCTCAAAAACAAAAATTGTACTGATAAAAACTACAGATCACTGCGCAATGAATTAGCCCCTATGCATCCCTGTAGGTTAGAAATTTAAAACAAAACTTTTATGAACTGGGTATCACTTTACTTGTACGGACCTACAGAATAAGAATAATGTGTCATTGTTACCGAAAAGTGCTCTGCGTAGAAACAGAAGCCTCCAAAATTACAAAATCATTTTTTCCATTTTACCCCCAAATATTTTTTTGGTTTCATTGTAGATTTGTTGGTGAAATGATTGATGTCATTACAAAGTACAATTGGTAGCGCAAAAAACAAGCCTCAGATGGGTCTGTAGGTGAAAAATTGAAAGCTTTTAGAAGGGGAGGAGGAAAAACGAAAGTGCAAAAAAAAAACCTGAGTCCTTAAGGGGGTATGGAGGCTATGCGCACGCATGTGAGGGGGCAATATGTGTGGGGAGTTTGTATAGAGGTGGGGATGGTGCTGGAGAAAGGACCCTAAAATGTGTGTTTGTCAGATTCTGTAGATACAAGTCATAGCTGGGAGAACTCTTCATTGAGGTCCAAGCCAGATGGAGAAGAAAAGGATTGAACGACTATGGTGGGTGATTCTGGGGTCTGCCTCTGTATTATGCGGGGGGGGGGGGGGGGCGATATGGGGGGTTCTTACTGGGGTTTGTATTATACAGAGGGGGTAATACTAGAGTCTGTATTATGCAAGTCTGGACTAAAATGCCTATGTGTGCTAATAAAAAAAACTTTAATGGCAGTTTTGTTTTATCTGCTCCCTCTGTATTTTCCTCACAGCAAGGACAATATATAGGGAGAGTTCTGGTGACAAGCCACACCCCCCACAAACCCTACTGTACTACTTCAGATGCCTCTGTCCACCCTTTACCCCTCTGTACTCCACCAGACCCCTCTATCCATCTGAAACCACTCTGTAATCTACCAGACCCTGAAATCTGACCTCTCTGGACACCTCCAGACCCCTATGTTCTCCACCAGACCCCACTGTCCATCCTTGATCTATCTGTTTTATTTTAGACTCCTCTGTCCATCCCTGACCCCTCTGTTCTCCTCCAGACCCCTCTGTTTTTCATACATTACATTACTTATCCTGTATTGATCCTGTGTTATATCCTGTATTATACTCCAGACCTGTACTCACTATTCTGCTGGTGGAGTAACTGTGTACATACATTACAATACTTATCCTGTACTGATCCTGAGTTCTATCCTGTATTATACTCCAGAGCTGTATTCACTTTTTTGCTGGAGGAGTCACAAGGAGGGTGAGAGAGCCTGCAGCGAGCATAGATTTGGAGGTACCACTATTAGATAGAAGTGTAACTTTTTTGTAGAATAGTGTGACATTCAGGACATTGCTGCTATACACTGACTGCACTGTTTACAACCCTACTGACTAGAACAGTATGATGGTGACATGTATGGTGATAATATTCCTCCTTGAATACTGGTATTATTGGTAATACTGGTCTCAGTATACAGGATTTGGTCAGTAACAGTATGAAGGTAATATGTATGGTAATAAAGAAGGAAATTAATCAATTATTATATAGTATGTGTACTATTTTAGAGTTACCTTCCTGCGCCAAATTCATCAAAAGTCGCACGCCACTTGATGAATTTACCGGCTCCTATGCCCATGGTACACATTTATACTGCTTTACAGTGCTAAAGTAAATTAGTGTAGGCCGCTGCAACTTTTTTGCGACTTTCAGAGAAAAGTCGCACATAATGAATCAGTGCCCACTGCATAAAACCAGTCTAAAACACTGCAAATGGTGGGTCACTTTTTTGAAATATGATCAAAAGCAAAAGTCACACAAAAGTCGCATGGGAAGTGACCTGAGACTGAAAAAGGTTCTAAATAGATAGATGAATTCCCCTCAATATTCCTCCTTGTATACTGGTATTATTGGTAATATTGGTCTCAGGATACAGATATATACATATATATATATATATATATATATATATATATACATTTTTCCTTTTGTTAGGTGCTCTATTATACCCAACTATGATTGACATTTGGTCCCTCCCTTTTGTGGCTCCGCCTTCTACACAGCCACACCCACTACTAAAATGGGCTGCTTAGTCTAAAATGCCTGGGCCTATTTTTGGTCCCAGTCCGGCCCTGGTATGACATGCAGATTACAGGCATCGCTATTAGAATCACTGACGCAGAGCGGCACAATAACAGAGCCTGGAGGTGGCATCAGAATGAGGAGACCGTATAGTGGCTGAATGACACAGTGTGGAGGTGTTGGCAGTATGAGGAGACCATATAGTGGCTGAATGACACAGCGTGGAGGTGTTGGCAGCATGAAGAGACCATATAGTGGCTGAATGACACAGCTTGGATGTGATTGAAGCATGAGGAGACCATACAGTGGCTGAAGGACACATCCTGGAGGTGGCTGAAGCATGAGGAGACCATATAGTGGCTGAATGACACAGCTTGAATGTGGCTGAAGCATGAGGAGACCATGTAGTGGCTGAATGAAACAGCGTGGAGGTGTTGGCAGCATAAGGAGACATATAGTGGATGAATGACACAGCTTGAATGTGACTGAAGCATGAGGAGACCATATAGTTGCTGATTGACACATCCTGGAGGTGGCTGAAGCATGAGGAGACCATATAGTGGCTGAATGACACAGCTTGGATGTGGCTGAATGACACAGCCTTGAGGTGACTGAAGCATGAGGAGACATTAGGGCTTCACAATCCCTAAGATTAACCCCTTAACCCCTTAAGGACTCAGGGTTTTTCTGTTTTTGCACTTTCGTTTTTTCCTCCTTACCTTTTAAAAATCATAACCCTTTCAATTTTCCACCTAAAAATCCATACTATGGCTTATTTTTGCGTCACCAATTCTACTTTGCAGTGACATTAGTCATTTTACCCAAAAATGCACGGCGAAACGGAAAAAAAAATCATTGTGCGACAAAATCGAAGAAAAAACGCCATTTTGTAACTTTTGGGGGCTTCCGTTTCTACGCAGTGCATATTTCGGTAAAAATGACACCTTATCATTATTCTGTAGGTCCATACGGTTAAAATGATACCCTACTTATATAGGTTTGATTTTGTCGCACTTCTGGAAAAAATCCTAACTACATGCAGGAAAATTTATACGTTTAAAAATGTCATATTCTGACCCCTATAACTTTTTTACTTTTCCACGTAAAGGGCGGTATGAGGACTTATTTTTTGCGCCGTGATCTGAAGTTTTCATCGGTATGATTTTTGTTTTGATCGGACTTTTTGCTCACTTTTTATTCATTTTTTAATGGTATAAAAAGTGACCAAAAATGCGCTTTTTTTGGATTTTGGAATTTTTTTGCGCGTACGCCATTGACCGTGCGGTTTAATTAATGATGTATTTTTATAGTTCGGACATTTACGCACGCAGCGATACCACATATGTTTATTTTATTTTATTTTTTACACTGTTTTATTTTTTTTATGGGAAAAGGGGGGTGATTCAAACTTTTATTAGGGAAGGGGTTAAATGACCTTTATTAACACTTTTTTTTAAACATTTTTTTTTGCAGTGTTATAGGTCCCATAGGGACCTATAACACTGCACACACTGATCTTGTATTAACACGCCTGTGATCAGTGTTATCGGCGCTTGACTGCTCCTGCCTGGATCTCAGGCACGGAGCAGTCATTCGCCGATCGGACACCGAGGAGGCAGGTATGGGCCCTCCCGGTGTCCGGTCAGCTGTTCGGGACACCGCGATTTCACCGCGGCGGTCCCGAACAGCCCGACTGAGCAGCCGGGTCACTTTCGCTTTAGAAGCGGCGGTCAGCTGCAGAAGCAGGTGGAGTTGGCTGCAGCATGAGGGGACCATATAGTGGCTGAATTATACAGCCTGGAGTTGGCTGAAGCATGAGAAGACCATATATTGTTTGAATAGCACAGCCTGGAATTGGCTGAAGCATGAGGAGACCATATAGTGGCTGAATGGCACAGCCTGGGGTTGGCTGAAGCATGAGGAGACCATATAGTGGCTAAATGGCACAGCCTGGAGTTTGTGGCAGCATGAAGAGACCATATAGTGGCTGAATGGCACAGCCTGGAGGTCGCCGAAGCATGAAGAAACCATATAGTGCCTGAATGGCACAGCCTGGAGGTGGATGAAGCATGAGAAGACCATATAGGGTCTGAATGAGACAGCCTGGAGGTGGCAGCAGCAGAATCAGGAGTCCTGAAAGTGACCTGGTGAAAGAGTGATGCAGTGGGTAGCAATACCAGTACACGGTGACGAAGATGGGTGAAAAAATGTCTGATGCGGAGGAATGTTTGTAACTGGGGAGCAGCGCCTTAAATCTGTTTGGCACTATTCATATTTGTAAAGTGTTGGTGTGGCACCATGGTCAATCTACTCTCATGCATCAGGCATTGGTGGTTGGAAATCCTGGCTGATCCATGCCTGATTTATCTTCACAAAGGTCAGTCTCTCCACATTTTTCGTGGACAGACGAGTTCTCCTTGGGGTGACTATGGCCCCCACTGCACTAAAAACCCACTCTGATGGCACACTACTGGCCGGGCAGGACAGCTTTTCCAGAGCAAACTCTGCTAGTTGCGGCCACAAATCAAGTTTGGCTGTCCAGAAGTCCAACAGATCTTCAAGGTGTGTTGGCATGGGCATGTCAAGGTATGCCACCACCTGCTGGTTCAGGTCCTGCTCCAGGTCTACCTGCTGCTCATGAGTTGCTTCACTATGCGGGTGAAGAAAGCTGCTCATCAGCGACTGTAGACTGAGGCTGCTGCTGATGGAGCTGGTACTGCTCCTGCCACCCCACCCCTCCCCAGCAGCCATGGCAGTGGAAGGTGAGCGCAGAAGGTGAGTGGAAGGTGAGTGGAAGGTGAGTCCCCCGATTCAGACCTGTGAAGGTGGACAATGGTGCCAATAGGCATCGACCAACTGACTACACAGGATGCCTCTGTAGTAGGTAAGTTTGTCCTCCCTCTCAGTGGGTGTAAAAAAGGCCCCTATTTTGTGGCGGTAGCGTGGGTCCAATAAGGTGGAGATCTATAAGTCATCCCACTGCTGAATGGTGACAATTCCGCTGTCACTACGCAAGCAATTGAGCATGCATTGTGCCATTTGTGCAAGTGACTCGGAGGGACTCCCTGCCTCCATCTCCACTGCATACTGCCATGGTGTGTCTGGGTCCTCTGTCTCACCTTCCTCATAACCCTCTAGCTCCTCTACCTGCTCCTGCTCCTCCTCTCCTGTCAGATTACTAGAAAAAACGCCCATTTGACGAAACCTAAACTATGCTCCCCTGTGCCCCTCACCCTCCTCCTCCAGTTCAGCCCCAAAAGGGCTCATGTGGCAGTGAGATGTAGGCGCCACATCTCCAGTGCCCTGACCAGCCATCGTTTCCAACACGTGTTGTAAGAAATGAAGCAGTGGAATGATGTTGTTCATCCCGTAATCCTGGCGACTTACTAAAAATGTGGCTTCCTCAAAGGGCCTGAGCAAGTGGCAGGTGTCACGTATGAGCTGCCACTGGTTCATATTAACATAGTTCATAAGGTCAAAAAAAGACTAGAGTCCATCAAGTTCAACCTATAACAATAATGAGTCCCTACTGAGTTGATATCGATCTAGAATCCGTAACCTGTAATGTTATCATTCTCCAAAAATGCATCCAGACCCCTTTTAAATTATTTTACAGAGTTCACCATGACCACCTCCTCAGGCAGAGAATTCCACAGTCTCACTTCTCTTACAGTAAAGAGCCCCCGTCTGTGCTGGTGTAGAAACCTTCTTTCCCCTAAACGTCGAGGATGCCCCCTTGTTATAGATACAGTCCTGGGTATAAACACATCATGGGGGAGATCTCTGTAAGGCCCCCTGATATATTTATACAGTTATTAGGTCGCCTAATTCTAAGCCTTCTTTTTTCTAAACTAAATAACCCTAATTCTGATAATCTTTCTGGGTACTGTAGTCCTCCCATTCCCCGTATTACTCTGGTTGCCCGTCTTTGAACCCTCTCCAGCTCCACAAAATTTTTCTTGTACACTGGTGCCCAGTACTGTACACAGTATTCCATGTGTGGTCTGACTAGTGATTTGTACAGCAGTAGAAATATTTCCTTGTCGTGGGCATCTATGCCCCTATTGATGCAAACAATGATTTTATTAGCCTTGGCAGCAGCTGTTCGACACTGGTCACTACAGCTAAATTTACTGTTAACTAAGACTCCCAAGTCCCTTTTCACGTCAGTTGTCCCAAGTGTTCTCCCATTTAATGCATAATCCCAGCCTGGATTTTTCTTCCCCATGTGCATTACCTTACATTTATCAGTGTTGAACATCATCTGCCACTTCCCAGCCCAAACCTCCAACCTATCCAGATCCATTTGTAACAGTGCACTGTCCTCTATAGTGTTTACAGCTTTACAGAGTTTAGTATCATCTTCAAAGATTGCTACTTTACTATTCAACCCTTCTACAAGGTCATTAATAAATATATTAAATAGAACAGGACCCAAGACTGACCCCTGTGATACCCCAGTAGTAACAGTCACCCAATCAGAATAAGTACCATTAATAACCACCCTCTGTTTCCTATCACTGAGCCAGTTACTTACCCACTTGCACACATTCTCCCCCAGCCCAATCCTTCTCATTTTATGCACGAACCTTTTATGTGGCACCGTATGAAATGCTTTGGAAAAATCCAGATATACGACATCCAGCGATTGCCCCTGGTCCAGTCTGGAGCTCACCTCCTCATAAAAGCTGATCAGGTTAGTTTGACAGGACCGATCCCTCATAAAGCCATGCTGATATGGAGTCATACATTTAATTTTATCAAGACACTCCAAAATAGCATCCCTTAGAAAACCCTCAAACAATTTACTTACAACAGGCCTATAATTCACGGGGTCACCTTTTGACCCCTTTTTCAATATTGGCACCACATCTGCCATGGGCCAGTCCTGGGGAACAGTCCCTGTTACTATAGAGTCCCTGAATGTTAAAAATAGGGGTCTGTCTATTACATTACTTAATTCCTTTAGAACACGGGGGTGAATGCCATCTGGACCTGGTGATTTGTCTATTTTGATTTTTTGTAGGCGGCACTGTACTTCTTCCTGGGTTAGACAGGTGACCTGTACTGCGGAGTTTACCTTATCTCGCTGTATTTCACCTGACAATTCAATTTCCTCAGTATTTAATATATGTGCTTATTCCTGATCCCCGTTTATATAATTTCTTCCTCATCATTGTTTTTTTTTAAAGGGCCAACACTTTCATTTTTAACCTTTTTGCTATTTATATAGTTAAAACACATTTTGGGGTATGTTTTAATCTCTTTGGCAATAAGTCTTCCTGGCTCTGTTTTTATCTGTTTTTTACATATTTTAAATTTTTCTCTATAGCTTTTTAATGCTTCTTCACTGCCATCCTTTTTTAGTAGTTTCACCTCTTAAGGACGCAGGGCATACCTTTACCCTGTGCCCTGCACCTGGTCCCGGTGTTTAAAACGGGGTCACGCCGTGACCCCGAATCACACCGGGTTGGTCCCAGCTGCTAATGATAGCTGGGACCCTGGGCTAATAGCGCACTAATTGACGAGTGAGCAGCCTGGCGTCACTGAGGTGCTGTTCACATGACCGGGAGTCCGGGACACTAGTCCTGCAGCACCTCAGTGACGCCGGAGCCACTCACTCGTCAATGGATTCCCTTGGCCGTGGGCTGGGCTGAGCTCACGTGAGCCAGCTCATGTGACTCAGGAGAAAAGGTCATGAAGGGAGCATCTGTGAGTCTAAGAGCGGGCGGTGCACGGAGAGAACTATATGACCTAGATCTTTTAATTATGGTACAGGTGAGTTGTAAGGGGAGGTGTATATAAGACAGGGATTGCAGGTAAGAACTCAGAGCCAGATGATGTGCGGCTAAGTGCGAAACACGTGTCGCTCCTGTACAGCACCGCATGTAGTTTCCCCCACTTTTCAAGGATGGAATAAAGCACCTTATGAAGAATCGGTGAGTGTGGCCTTTTCATTTTCTACATTGCAATATTGGATGTCTATGGACTTTTAGGCCCTGCACCTCCGCACAGTCCACTTTACCAGCATCTTACTAGCATTCACCTTACTCCTGAAAACAACCAGATAGGAGCCTAATTAAGTAGTGCCAGTTCTAATCTTCTTTGTCTATATTGAAAATACTTTCTAATAACTATACTTTTAAATGAGGAGAGATGCACGTTTGTGTGTATATATGTACTATTTTATTCCTCCCCTCCCTGTTTTCCCATTTTTATTGAGTGTCTGATCGCTAATAAGTGCCAGATCGTGGGGTTAGGGGTCCGACCACCCCTTACTTTTCAATAACTATACTCTATGAGGAGAGATGCGCGTTTATATATTTATATCTATGTGTAGTATTTTACTCCTCCCATCCCTATTTCCCATTTTTGCACTATGTCTCTGTATCTTTGTATCTGTATCACTCTGGACTGCAGGTAATTATTTTTATGGCGCTTTGAGATATACTTAGCTTATACTATGATTTAATAAATCTATGGTGCAGTTTTTCTAAGTAGAAGAAGAATGCGCTTTAGGGGTTGCCATTTAGTTTTCCTTTTTTATCATTTTTGGTTGTTCTACCGTGATCAATGTTATGCATAAACATTTCATGTTTGTACTTTATAATTACTCTCCATATTGGTTTTTGCCATTATATAGGAACTGTATGGTGTTTTATATACTCATTTATTAAATGAATTCTAACCGTTTCATGCATACAATTGCATATATGCTAGTCCAGGGCACAGGACTGATGTCTGTCACTTTGGTGCTTTTTCCCATTTAAATATCTGCTTACTGTGTGATGTTCCATAGCAATACTGCATCTGACCTGGAAATGCATCATGTAATGCCATTTTAATGCAATAAACTGAATATATATATATATATATATATATATATATATATATATATATATTACCCTTTTGTACTACTTAATTTGACAGTTTTTTTGTTTTGTTTTTAACACAGGAGTGCATTTTGACTTCTATGGGAGGACAAGAAATGTCAGCATATTATTAGGCTCAGTGAAATCTGCAAAACTTGAAAAAAATGTTTTATAGGTTTTGCATTGAAAAATAAAATCAGCCAAGATTGTTTAAAAAGAAATGTTTAACATAAATACCTGATGGAAAAAACTGATGATTTTCAGGTAAAATATCTCTTCCTTTTACCAAAACTGGTCTAGTCCATAATGGGTTAAAACGGTTTCACAAAAAGTATATTTGTTACCAATAGAAACACAGTTGGACTTGAATTTTCTCAGTTTATTTTTGGACATTAAAGTTGACCTCTGGTTGCTGTGGCAACAAAGACACTTTTTTTTGTGAGAAAATCTTGATGTGTAAGACTCAAAATGTCACAGGCTGAATCACAAACACGTCTTATACAGAACCAGAACAAGACCAGAAATGGACCTGACTCCTACTGAGAATTCTGCTAAAAAATAATGACTAGTATAATTTAACACACATGGGATGTAATTGTTTTTTCACAGATAGATCCCCAAATCTCATCTTGTCCTTAAAGAGGTACTCCACTGGAAAACATTTTCTTTTAAATCAATTTTAAATCAATAAGTCAAATTCTTAACCCTTCCAGTACTTCTCAGCTGCTGTATACTACAGTGGAAGTTCTTTTCTTTTTAATTTCCTTTCTTTCTGACCACAGTGCTCTTTGCTGACACTTCTGTCTATTTTAGGAACGGTCCAAAGAAGGAAAAAATCCCCATAGCAAACCTCTCCTGCTCCGGACAGTTCCTGAAATGGACAGCAGAGAGCACTGTGGTCAGACAGAAAGGAAACTCAAAAAGAAAATAACTTTCTCAGGACCATTAAGCAGCTGATAAGTACTGGAAGGATGAAGGTTTTTTAATAAAAGTAATTTACAAATCTGTTTAATTTTCTGACACCAGTTGATTTAAAAGTAAATGTTTTCCAGTAGAGTACCCCTTTAAAGATGTGCTCCGATCTTGACAATGTCCAATAGTAGCTCCCAATTTTGGAAAACGAGGGCCCACTGGCTGCCTACCAAGTTACATCAACAGCCTAGCTCATGGTGCCATTAACCTCCATGAGAGTAACCTGTTACTTAGGGGGAGATTTATCAAAAACTTTGCAGAGGTAAAGTGGTGCAGTTGCCCATGGCAACCAGTCAGATAGCTTTTTTTTTTTTTTTTTTCATTTTTAAAGAGACCTGTGAAAAATGAAAGAAGCAATCTGACTGGTTGCCATGGGCAACTGCTCCACTCTTCCTCTGCACAGTTTTTGATAATTCTCCCCCTAAGAGTTCACCTGGTTTTGGTTTCCCAACCACCACTGCAAGCAGTCCGGTTGGGCCGAGAAGAACCCAGCTCGAGATAGGTGTGGGTCCCAGTGGTGGGACCAGCATCTATCAGACATTTATGATATATCCTGTGGCTATGCCATAAATGTTGAGATGATAATGCCCCTTTGGCTGCATGTAGTTACCACTATGAGGAACTCTCTGCAATTTAATTTATACTGAATGTATACTACCTGGCTTGAACTCAATTGGAGCTGTACATGTCAGGAAGATCTAAAAGTTCCTGTTTGTCTGCATGCCAATATGTTTTTACAAAAGGATATCTAATGTATTCGATTAGTCGTCAGATCCTTTCACTTTTTTCCCATTTTGTTATGTTATGTTCACGTTTTCCCCAATCGATCTGCACTCAATACCCCATAATGGGAATGTGAAAAATGAATTTTAACAAATTTATTAACCACAGAGGATTCATGACATACCTGTATTTCTTGGCTGCCTGTTACTTGGTGCACCAGGACTTTATAGTTTACATCCTGAGTCCCATCTGGGAAAAGCTTTATTTATTTATATATTTTTCACCTCTTAAGGACAAAGGGCGTACAGGTACGCCCTTGTGTCCTGGTACTTAAGGACCAAGGGCGTATGTCATATATAGGCAGGGAAAAAGTGTAGGATCTCTGATCCGAAAAAGATGGTGCCTTGGAGCGCTCCTTTCCAAAAGAGAGGGTGTGGAGTTAATAGCCACACAATGGAGAGGTAGATATAATCTGGATATTTATTACAGGTAACAGTTTATACATCGCATAACGCGTTTCGAGGGTTGGGACCCCCTCTTCGTCAGAGGGGCAGGGAACAGTGAAGCCCTAACTTACCCACATCCAATGTCCCTACCTATTGCCTTTCCGCCCTAAGTGAAAGATCGACAACCACGATGGCAAACCCTCCCTTCTAAGTGCTGGGGCAGCATTGTAAAAATAATAAAATAGAAAAACAGTAGGAGTCGGGAAACAGCTGAAGGCACACAAACTAACAGAGATACACTAAGAAACACACGGTCAAATCAATGTCAGTCTAGCCGAGGTCAGTACCAATAGGAAATAGCGACGTACCAGGAAATAGCGCAGTACAGGAATGCAGAGCAAGAGAGGAGTCAAGGGAAAAGCCAAAGATCAATAAACAAGCAGGTATCCAGTAGGCAGGAGGTGTCAGCTAAGGTATAACCTTTCACAGACAATAAACTGCTCACTGCTCCTAGCTTATATAGGCAGGTGATCAGGGATACACCTTCCTGATAGGTAGCAGAGCTGAGAACGACACCCAGACGACACAGATGAGCTCCAAGCAGCTCCAGCCCAACTAGAGTCACTTAACTCTTCGTGTTCAGCCAGAGCCAGACATAACAGCATACCTGTACGCCCTGGTCCCGTTACCGCTCACAAGCTTAGCACCCTTGCTATCAGCAGCAAGGGCCCACGGTTAAGGCTGAACATCCTTTAGATGCCACAACATTAACCCTTTAGACGCCACAATCAAAGTTGATCACGGCTTCCAAATTCTAACGTTGCTGTTAGCTCAGCGGAGCTGATCAGGACATCTGCGCCAAAATCACGGGTCCAGATCAGCTGAGTGGACAGCGGGAGGGTCCCTTACCTGCCTTCTCGATATCCACACAGTGCTCTGATGTCCCTGCCAGCCATGGGGGCTAGAACAGCAGAGCACCGATGACACTGATCAATTCTGAGCCAAAGCTCAGCATTGAACAGTGTATGCCATCACAAGATTGCTTGTAAGTCCCCTATGGGACTATTCACTAATAAAAGTGAATTAACCCCTTCCCTAATAAAAGTTTGAATCACCCCCTATTCCCATTTTTTTTAAAGGGGTACTCCGGTGAAAAACTTTTTTTTTTAAATCAACTGGTGCCAGAAAGTTAAAGAGATTTGTAAATTACTTCTATTAAAAAATCTTAATCCTTCCTATACTTATTAGCTGCTGAATACTACAGCGGAAATTCTTTTCTTTTTGAAACACAGAGCTGTCTGCTGACATCACGAGCACAGTGCTCTCTGCTGACATCTCTGTCCATTTTAATAACTGTCCAGAACAGCAAATGTGTGCTAGGGGGATTTCCTTTTACCCTGGACAGTTCCTAAAATGGACAGAGATGTCAGCAGAGAGCACTATGCTCATGATGTCACCAGACAGCTCTGTGTTTCAAACGGAAAAGAATTTCCACTGTAGTATTCAGCAGCTAATAAGTACAGGAAGAATTAAGATTTTTAATAGAAGTAATTTACAAATCTGTTTAACTTTCTGGCCCGAGTTTATTTAAAAATAAAATAAAAATAAACATATACATAGGTGGTATCACTGTGTGTGTAAATGTCTAATCTATTAAAATATAAGGTTAGTTAAACCGCACAGTTAATGGCGTACATGTAAAAAATACCAAAGTCAAAAACTGCGCATTTTTGGTGGCTTCATACACCATAACATTTTTTTATAAAAAGCGATCAAAAAGTCCCATCGAAACAACAATGTTTTTTTTGAAGGCTGGACCCTGAGTTCTACTTCATGCTGGGTTTCTTGTTTGATGCCAAATAGTTTTTACTTATTTTTGATTATGGAAATAAGAAGCATCTGGGAATGGCCTGTAATGAGATAATAATCTGCATTTATGAATCCAAAACCAAAATAAAAAACCCATAAAGATTGTTTTTTTTATTGGAAAGCCTATAAAATATGCTATATAACTATAAAACAAGGAAAGGAGCATGTATCCTGCTGTCTATGTGTCATGGTCATATGTTATTGCCCATTGTGGATCGTTTTATGGCATACAAGTGCTGCTACTACTATATAAAGGTTTAAAAACCTCAGGCACCTGAAAATCTTTCTAGAGTAAAACTGTAAATAGAAGACAGGAAGGAGGGGAAAGCTGTAGGCTGTGATAGCGGAGGGGTATGATGCAGCAGCAAGACTCTTGCTGTCAGATGGAGGAGTAGGGGACTTTAACAGTGAGACCCCATTATTTTGTGAGTAAGAAGGGGAAAGCTGCAGCAGTGAGACCCATGGGGCTCATACATACTATGGAAATTCAAGGTGAAATCCACAAAGAATGCCTGCAAGGAATTCTGCATAGATCTTCCCCTTGCATCAAACTTCCATTGACTTCAATGGGTTTTCTGCTGCTGTGTTTACACAGTGGAATTTGCATGTTAGAATTTCAGACGAGGATTCAAATTCTGTTGTAAGACTTAACATGTTCAATTTTCAATCAAATTTAGTAGTAAAAGTCCATAAGTCATTGGTCAATGATTTTTGGAGGTTATTTCCACAGCAAATTTCACACAAAATAAACGCTGATTTGGCATAATATCTGCTCCATTGCGAGCCCACAGAGAAATTCGGCAAGAAACTTTTACTCGCTGAATAATATAATATGAACATACCCATTGTGTTAAACAGATAAGGAAAGGGTGGAAGCTGTGGCAGTGACACCTTTGCTGTGAGAAGCTAGAAGGAAGAGGAGGAAGCTGCAGCAGTGAGACTCTTCCTTTGGGAGGGTGTATTATGTTTCAGTATCTGTATCTCCGAACAGTAAATTAAATATATATATAAATCACATCAGTATCCAGCATACCACAAACAAGCTGATCTGCTTCAGAGCAACTACTTTCTGCTTCTCTTAGACACCTATGAGATCAGGTTCAGGACTCCAACACACCACCAGAACTGGAGTATGGTAGGAACTTTTTTTTTCCAGAATCAAGAAGACTCAGAAATACATTCCTCCCATCCACCATTTTACCAGCTGCTTCAATACAATATACAGTCATAGCTGCTGTAAGTGTTGGCCCCCCTGACATTTTTCAAGAAAATTAAGTATTTCTCACAGGATTTCAGTAACACATGTTTTGCTATACACATGTTTATTCCCTTTGTATGTATTGGAACTAAACCAAAAAAGGGCGGAAAAAAGCAAATTGGACATAATGTCACACCAAACTCCAAAAATGGTCTGGACAAAACTATTGGCACCTTTAACTTAATATTTGGTTGCACACCCTTTGGAAAAAAAATAACTGAAATCAGTCACTTTCTATAACCATCAATAAGCTTCTTACACCTCTCAGCCGGAATGTTGGACCACTCTTCCTTTGCAAGCTGCTCCAGGTCTCTCTTATTGGAAGGGTGCCACAGGTGTTCAATAGGATTTAGATCTGGACTCATTGCTGGCCACTTCAGAACTCACCAGCGCTTTTCTGTCATCCATTTCTGGGTGCTTTTTGACATATGTTTGGGGTCCTGGAAGACCCAAGATCTCAAACACAAATCCAGCTTTCTGACACTGGGCTGTACAGTGCGACCCAAAATCCGCTGGTAATCCTCAGATTTCATGATGCCTTGCACATATTCAAGGCACCCAGTGCCAGAGGCAGCAAAACAGCCCAAAAACATAATTGAACCTCCACCATATTTCACTGTAGGTACTGTGTACTTTTCTTTGTAGGCCTCATTCCATTTTCGGTAAACAGTAGAATGATGTGCTTTACCAAAAAGCTCTATCTTGGTCTCATCTGTCCACAAAATGTTTTCCCAGAAGGATTTTGGCTTACTCAAGTTCATTTTGGCAAAATGTAGTCTTACTTTTTTATGTCTCTGTGTCAGCAGTGGGGCCCTCCTGGGTCTCCTGCCATAGCATTTCATTTCATTTAAATGTTGACAGATAGTTCACGCTGACACTGATGCTCCCTGAGCCTACAGGACAACTTGAATATCTTTGGAACTTGTTTGGGGCTGCTTATCCACCATCTGGACTATCCTGCGTCGACACCTTTCATCAATTTTTCTCTTCTGTCTACGCCCAGGGAGATTAGCTACAGTGCCATGGGTTGCAAACTTCTTGATAATGTTGTGCACTGTGGACAAAGGCAAATCTAGATCTCTGGAGATGGACTTGTAACCTTGAGATTGTTGATATTTTTCCACAGTTTTTGTTCTCAAGTCCTCAGACAGTTCTGTTCTCCTTTTTCTGTTGTCCATGCTTAGTGTGGCACACACAGACACACAATGCAAAGACTAAGTGAACTTCTCTCCTTTTTATCTGCTTTCAGGTGTGATTTTTATATTGCCCACACCTGTTACTTGCCTCAGGTGAGTTTAAAGGAGCATCACATGCTTGAAACAATCTTTTTTTGTCCACAATTTTGAAAGGGTGGCAATAATTTTGTCCAGCCCATTTTTGGAGTTTGGTGTGACATTACATTCAAATTGCTTTTTTTTCCTCCCTTTTTTGGTTTAGTTCCAATACACTTAAAGGGAATAAACATGTGTATAGCAAAACATATGTTACTGCAATCCTTTTCTGTCAGAAATACTTCATTTTCTTATAAAATTTCAGGGGCGCCAACATTTACAGCCATGACTGTATATATTTATATAGCATAATAAAGATTCCATTGCCAGTTGATTCTATAGCAAGTTCCATCGCTAAAATTGTGTAGCAAAATAGGTTATGGATGAGTGCAACTTAAGTAGCAAAATCTTGTAACTTAGGCCCAATGCCAAAATCTGGATGATTGAATGTATCATTGGCCACCATTGTCAAATTATTTAGTAATTTAGTTGTTCCTTTATCTAAGGGTGATAAATGTCTTTTGAAAAAGAATGTTAGATTTTCATGCTTCATAGATGCTTAGATCTGAGCAGGAATGTTCTGGGAGAACATCTGACACATTTGATGAAGAGCAGCCGCTGACTTTGGGTGTGCTTTGTGGGTTGTCTTGAAGGAAAACATTACTTTTATTCAGCATGTGAGTCATCTGGCACGGTTACGGGAATGACATACTATACATATTTTGTTACACGAGTTCTTTCTCCCTCTGCACATAGCCTGCATTTTTTTCCTATAGAAAAAGTATAACAAGATCTGTGTCTATGAAAATATAAATAAAATGGATGTAAGAACATAAACTAACAGTAGTATACAGGGCTATGGTGTGCATTAAGTTTACAGCCACTTTAAAGAATAGTTAATTGCATACGTAATATTTTGCTAATATACTCTAAATACAGGAATGCCCCATGTGGGAGTGTTATGGGCAATGGCTTGCAGAGCTGCTGACAGGGGCGCAACTATAGGGGCAAAGGCTACGAATGTACCCAGGCTCTGGAGCAGTCCTGGGAAAAAAAAGTGTGGGAACTCGCCCAAGATTTTCACTCAGAGCTGGTACAGGACTCCTGCTAATGGTAATGTTGACAAAAATCACACAAAAATTATCAATGGAAATCAAATTTATGTGCTGACAACAAAAATTACACAAAATTTATCAACCCATGGAGGTCAGGATATGGAGTCACACTCAAAATCATAGTGTAAAACCACATTACAGGCTGATCCAACTTTGATGTAATGTCCTTACAACAAGTCAAAATGAGGCTCAGTAGTGTATGTTGCCTCCATGTGCCCGTATGACCTTCCTACAATGCCTGGGCATGCTCCTTATATGCTCCAACTCCTGGACAGTCTATGGTGCAACGTGGCGTTGGTGGATGGAGCGAGACATGATGTCCCAGATGTGCTCAATTGGATTCAGGTCTGGGGAACGGGCGGGCCAGTCCATAGCATCAATGGAGGGCTGTGCGGCCCCCAAAGAAATGCCACCCCACACCATTACTGACCCATTGCCTCTCCACGGCGTCTCCAGGCTCTGTCACATCTATCACACGTGCTCAGTGTGAACCTGCTTTCATCTGTGAAGAGAACAGGGCGCCAGTGGTGAATTTGCCAATTTTGGTGTTCTCTGGCAAATGCCAAACGTCCTGCACGGTGTTGGGCTGTAAGCACAACCCCCACCTGTGGACGTCGGACCCTCATACCACCCTCATGGAGTCTGTTTCTGACCATTTGAGTGGACACATGCACATTTG
The DNA here is from genome assembly GCF_029499605.1 of Hyla sarda. Taxonomy (NCBI): domain Eukaryota; kingdom Metazoa; phylum Chordata; class Amphibia; order Anura; family Hylidae; genus Hyla; species Hyla sarda. The sequence continues at coordinate 53,943,813 of NC_079199.1, read as the reverse complement.
TGGCCTGCTGTAAGTCATTTTGCAGGGCTCTGGCAGTGCTCATCCTGCTCTTCCTTGCACAAAGGCGGAGGTAGCGGTCCTTTACTGGCCTGTCTCCTGGTAGTGCCTCCATGCTCTGGACACTACGCTGACAGACACAGCAAACCTTCTTGCCACAGCTCGCATTGATGTGCCATCCTGGATGAGCTGCACTACCTGAGCCACTTGTGTGGGTTGTAGACTCCGTCTCATGCTACCACTAGAGTAAAAGCACCGCCAGCATTCAAAAGTGACCAAAACATGCCTTTAAGCATAGGAACTGAGAAGTGAACTGAGGTCACCACCTGCAGAACCACTCCTTTATTGGGGGTGTCTTGCTAATTGCCTATAATTTCCATCTGTTGCCTGTTCCATTTGGACAACAGCATGTGAAATTGATTGTCAGTGTTTCTTCCTGGGTGGACAGTGTGATTTCACAGAAGTGTGATTGACTTGGAGTTACATTGTGTAGTTTAAGTGTTCCCTTTATTTGAGCAGTGTATTTTTAAGTTACTCCAACCTTATTAGAGGTATAGATTGGGCATGGAGCCCTTACATTATTTCATTACAGGCACCAAAGCCAGACAGTAAGTAAATATGAATGATCCCTGCTTTGGGAATTTTAGGACAGTCACCCCTGTGCCATCTTAAATTATGATTGGAACCCGGGCAAGCATTATTTTGCCCACTGGAAATCTGCAATCGGTCACCTAAGCAGCCACTTCAAGACTATAGTGCCAAGAATACATGTTTGTTGAATATTCCTCTAGACCTTCCTCATTGATAGCTACGTGTCTCATGCAGATTGATAAATCTGGGCCAGAGTATGTATGTACATTTTATATATATATATATATATATATATATATATATACATTCATACACATATATACATTGCATATATCATACAAAATACATACATACAGAGTATACAGAGTTTATATAGACACTCACACACTTTTAATGTAAAAACACTCCAGGGGTTCCACATGACACTGTAGATCCTCTCTTCCTCCTCACAGACAAGCAGCTCTACAGCATCTACCTGCCCTTCCCCTTCCTAACTTGTTCTGACAGCAGAGGAGGGTCCTGGGGAGAGAGGGGAGGGTCATACAGGGGAAGGGAGAATAATGCAGCATACTGGAGGACATCAACAGAAGTTCTGGCAGGGCAGAAACAGGCTCAAGAAGCAGCTACAGTGGGGATCAAAAGTTTGGGCACCCCAGGTAAAAATTTGTATTAATGTGCATAAAGAAGCCAAGGAAAGATGGGAAAATCTCCAAAAGGCATCACATTACAGATTAGAGATTCTTATAATATGTCAACAAAAGTTAGATTTTATTTCCATCATTTACACTTTCAAAATAACAGAAAACAAAAAAAATGACATCTGCAAAAGTTTGGGCACCCTGCAGAATTTATAGCATGCACTGCCCCCTTTGCAAAGCTGAGACCTACCAGTGTCATGGATTGTTCTCAATTATCATCTGGAAAGACCAGGTGATGTCAATCTCAAAGGTTTTAAATGCCCAGACTCATCTGACCTTTCCTCAACAATCAGCACCATGGGTTCTTCTAAGCAGTTGTCTAGAAATCTGAAACTGAAAATAGTTGACGCTCACAAAGCTGGAGAAGGCAATAAGAAGATAGCAAATCGTTTTCAGATGTCAATATCCTCTGTTCGGAATGTAATTAAGAAAGAAATGGCAGTCATCAGGAACAGTGGAAGTTAAAGCAAGATCTGGAAGACCAAGAAAAATATCAGACAGAACAGCTCGCAGGATTGTGAGAAAAACAATTCAAAACCCACGTTTGACTGCACAATCCCTCCAGAAACATCTGGCAGACACTGGAGTTGTGGTACACTATTGTTACGCCGAGCGCTTCGGGTCCCCGCTCCTCCCCGGAGCGCTCGCTACACTCTCCTCACTGCAGCGCTCCGGTCAGATCCACTGACCCGGGGCGCTGCGATACCGCCTCCAGCCGGGATGCGATTCGCGATGCGGGTAGCGCCCGCTCGCGATGCGCACCCCGGCTCCCGTACCTGACTCGCTCTCCGTCAGTCCTGTCCCGGCGCGCGCGGCCCCGCTCCCTAGGGCGCGCGCGCGCCGGGTCTTTGCGATTTAAAGGGCCACTGCGCCGCTGATTGGCGCAGTGGTTCCAATTAGTGTTATCACCTGTGCACTTCCCTATATCACCTCACTTCCCCTGCACTTCCTTGCCGGATCTTGTTGCCATCGTGCCAGTGAAAGCGTTTCCTTGTGTGTTCCTAGCCTGTGTTCCAGACCTCCTGCCGTTGCCCCTGACTACGATCCTTGCTGCCTGCCCCGACCTTCTGCTACGTCCGACCTTGCTTCTGTCTACTCCCTTGTACCGCGCCTATCTTCAGCAGCCAGAGAGGTTGAGCCGTTGCTAGTGGATACGACCTGGTCACTACCGCCGCAGCAAGACCATCCCGCTTTGCGGCGGGCTCTGGTGAAAACCAGTAGTGACTTAGAACCGATCCACTAGCACGGTCCACGCCAATCCCTCTCTGGCACAGAGGATCCACTACCTGCCAGCCGGCATCGTGACAGTAGATCCGGCCATGGATCCCGCTGAAGTTCCTCTGCCAGTTGTCGCTGACCTCACCACGGTGGTCGCCCAGCAGTCGCAACAGATAGCGCAACAAGGCCAACAGCTGTCTCAACTGACCGTTATGCTTCAGCAGTTACTACCACAGCTTCAGCAATCATCTCCTCCGCCAGCTCCTGCACCTCCTCCGCAGCGAGTGGCCGCTTCTGGTCTACGACTATCCTTGCCGGATAAATTTGATGGGGACTCTAAGTTTTGCCGTGGCTTTCTTTCCCAATGTTCCCTGCACCTGGAGATGATGTCGGACCAGTTTCCCACTGAAAGGTCTAAGGTGGCTTTCGTAGTCAGCCTTCTGTCTGGAAAAGCCCTGTCTTGGGCCACACCGCTCTGGGACCGCAATGACCCCGTCACTGCCTCTGTACACTCCTTCTTCTCGGAAATTCGAAGTGTCTTTGAGGAACCTGCCCGAGCCTCTTCTGCTGAGACTGCCCTGTTGAACCTGGTCCAGGGTAATTCTTCCGTTGGCGAGTATGCCGTACAATTCCGTACTCTTGCTTCAGAATTATCCTGGAATAATGAGGCCCTCTGCGCGACCTTTAAAAAAGGCCTATCCAGCAACATTAAAGATGTTCTGGCCGCACGAGAAATCCCTGCTAATCTACATGAACTCATTCACCTAGCCACTCGCATTGACATGCGTTTTTCCGAAAGGCGTCAGGAGCTCCGCCAGGATATGGACTCTGTTCGCACGAGGCGTTTCTTCTCCCCGGCTCCTCTCTCCTCTGGTCCCCTGCAATCTGTTCCTGTGCCTCCCGCCGTGGAGGCTATGCAGGTCGACCGGTCTCGCCTGACACCTCAAGAGAGGACACGACGCCGCATGGAGAATCTCTGCCTGTACTGTGCTAGTACCGAACACTTCCTGAAGGATTGTCCTATCCGTCCTCCCCGCCTGGAAAGACGTACGCTGACTCCGCACAAAGGTGAGACAGTCCTTGATGTCTACTCTGCTTCTCCACGTCTTACTGTGCCTGTGCGGATGTCTGCCTCTGCCTTCTCCTTCTCTGCTGTGGCCTTCTTGGACTCCGGATCTGCAGGAAATTTTATTTTGGCCTCTCTCGTCAACAGGTTCAACATCCCGGTGACCAGTCTCGCCAGACCCCTCTACATCAATTGTGTAAACAATGAAAGATTGGACTGTACCATACGTTTCCGCACGGAGCCCCTTCTAATGCGCATCGGACCTCATCACGAGAGGATTGAACTTTTGGTCCTCCCCAATTGCACTTCTGAAATTCTCCTTGGACTTCCCTGGCTTCAACTTCATTCCCCAACCCTGGATTGGTCCACTGGGGAGATCAAGAGTTGGGGGCCCTCTTGTTCCAAGGACTGCCTAAAACCGGTTCCCAGTAACCCTTGCCGTGACTCTGTGGTTCCTCCTGTAACCGGTCTCCCTAAGGCCTATATGGACTTTGCGGATGTTTTTTGCAAAAAACAAGCTGAGACTCTACCTCCTCACAGGCCTTATGATTGTCCTATCGACCTCCTCCCGGGCACTACTCCACCCCGGGGCAGAATTTATCCTCTGTCCGCCCCAGAGACTCTTGCCATGTCTGAATACGTCCAGGAAAATTTAAAAAAGGGCTTTATCCGTAAATCCTCCTCTCCTGCCGGAGCCGGATTTTTCTTTGTGTCCAAAAAAGATGGCTCTCTACGCCCTTGCATTGACTACCGCGGTCTTAATAAAATCACGGTTAAGAACCGCTACCCCCTACCCCTCATCTCTGAACTCTTTGATCGCCTCCAAGGTGCCCACATCTTTACCAAACTGGACTTAAGAGGTGCTTATAATCTCATCCGCATCAGAGAGGGGGATGAATGGAAAACGGCATTTAACACCAGAGATGGACACTTTGAGTATCTGGTCATGCCCTTTGGCCTGTGCAACGCCCCTGCCGTCTTCCAAGACTTTGTTAATGAAATTTTTCGTGATCTCTTATACTCCTGTGTTGTTGTATATCTGGACGATATCCTGATTTTTTCTGCCAATCTAGAAGAACACCGCCAGCATGTCCGTATGGTTCTTCAGAGACTTCGTGACAATCAACTCTATGCCAAAATAGAGAAATGTCTGTTTGAATGCCAATCTCTTCCTTTCCTAGGATACTTGGTCTCTGGCCAGGGACTACAAATGGATCCAGACAAACTCTCTGCCGTCTTAGATTGGCCACGCCCCTCCGGACTCCGTGCTATCCAACGTTTTTTGGGGTTCGCCAATTATTACAGACAATTTATTCCACATTTTTCTACCGTTGTGGCTCCTATCGTGGCTTTAACCAAAAAAAATGCCGATCCCAAGTCTTGGCCTCCTCAAGCGGAAGACGCCTTTAAACGGCTCAAGTCTGCCTTTTCTTCGGCTCCCGTGCTCTCCAGACCTGACCCATCTAAACCCTTCCTATTGGAGGTTGATGCCTCCTCTGTGGGAGCTGGAGCTGTCCTTCTACAAAAAAATTCTTCCGGGCATGCTGTTACTTGTGGTTTCTTTTCTAGGACCTTCTCTCCGGCGGAGAGGAACTACTCCATCGGGGATCGAGAGCTTCTAGCCATTAAATTAGCACTTGAGGAATGGAGGCATCTGCTGGAGGGATCAAGATTTCCAGTTATTATTTACACCGATCACAAGAACCTCTCCTACCTCCAGTCTGCCCAACGGCTGAATCCTCGCCAGGCCAGGTGGTCTCTGTTCTTTGCCCGATTTAATTTTGAAATTCACTTTCGGCCTGCCGATAAGAACATTAGGGCCGATGCTCTCTCTCGTTCCTCGGATGCTTCTGAAGTTGAACTCTCTCCGCAACACATCATTCCTCCTGACTGCCTGATTTCCACTTCTCCAGCCTCCATCAGGCAAACTCCTCCAGGAAAGACCTTTGTTTCTCCACGCCAACGCCTCGGAATCCTCAAATGGGGTCACTCCTCCCATCTCGCAGGTCATGCGGGCATCAAGAAATCTGTGCAACTCATCTCTCGCTTCTATTGGTGGCCGACTCTGGAGACGGATGTTGTGGACTTTGTGCGAGCCTGCACTATCTGTGCCCGGGATAAGACTCCTCGCCAGAAGCCCGCTGGTTTTCTTCATCCTCTGCCTGTCCCCGAACAGCCTTGGTCTCTGATTGGTATGGATTTTATTACAGACTTACCCCCATCCCATGGCAACACTGTTATTTGGGTGGTCGTTGATCGATTCTCCAAAATGGCACATTTCATCCCTCTTCCTGGTCTTCCTTCAGCGCCTCAGTTGGCTAAACAATTTTTTGTACACATTTTTCGTCTTCACGGGTTGCCCACGCAGATCGTCTCGGATAGAGGCGTCCAATTCGTGTCTAAATTCTGGAGGGCTCTCTGTAAACAACTCAAGATTAAATTAAATTTTTCTTCTGCATATCATCCTCAATCCAATGGACAAGTAGAAAGAATTAACCAGGTCTTGGGTGATTATTTACGACATTTTGTTTCCTCCCGCCAGGATGACTGGGCAGATCTTCTACCATGGGCCGAATTCTCGTATAACTTCAGAGTCTCTGAATCTTCCTCCAAATCCCCATTTTTCGTGGTGTACGGCCGTCACCCTCTTCCCCCCCTCCCTACCCCCTTGCCCTCTGGTCTGCCCGCTGTGGATGAAATTTCTCGTGATCTTTCCATCATATGGAGAGAGACCCAAAATTCTCTCTTACAGGCTTCATCACGCATGAAGAAGTTCGCGGATAAGAAAAGAAGAGCTCCTCCCATTTTTTCCCCTGGAGACAAGGTATGGCTCTCCGCTAAATATGTCCGCTTCCGTGTCCCTAGCTATAAGTTGGGACCACGCTATCTTGGTCCTTTCAAAATTTTGTGCCAGATTAATCCTGTCTCTTACAAACTTCTTCTTCCTCCTTCTCTTCATATTCCTAATGCCTTTCACGTTTCTCTTCTTAAACCACTTATCATTAACCGTTTCTCTCCCAAATCTGTTCCTCCCACTCCTGTTTCCGGCTCCTCGGACATCTTCTCCGTCAAAGAGATTCTGGCATCCAAAAAGGTCAGAGGGAAAACTTTTTTTTTAGTGGATTGGGAGGGTTGTGGTCCAGAAGAGAGATCCTGGGAACCTGAGGACAATATCCTAGACAAAAGTCTGCTCCTCAGGTTCTCAGGCTCTAAGAAGAGGGGGAGACCCAAGGGGGGGGGGTACTGTTACGCCGAGCGCTCCGGGTCCCCGCTCCTCCCCGGAGCGCTCGCTACACTCTCCTCACTGCAGCGCTCCGGTCAGATCCACTGACCCGGGGCGCTGCGATACCGCCTCCAGCCGGGATGCGATTCGCGATGCGGGTAGCGCCCGCTCGCGATGCGCACCCCGGCTCCCGTACCTGACTCGCTCTCCGTCAGTCCTGTCCCGGCGCGCGCGGCCCCGCTCCCTAGGGCGCGCGCGCGCCGGGTCTTTGCGATTTAAAGGGCCACTGCGCCGCTGATTGGCGCAGTGGTTCCAATTAGTGTTATCACCTGTGCACTTCCCTATATCACCTCACTTCCCCTGCACTTCCTTGCCGGATCTTGTTGCCATCGTGCCAGTGAAAGCGTTTCCTTGTGTGTTCCTAGCCTGTGTTCCAGACCTCCTGCCGTTGCCCCTGACTACGATCCTTGCTGCCTGCCCCGACCTTCTGCTACGTCCGACCTTGCTTCTGTCTACTCCCTTGTACCGCGCCTATCTTCAGCAGCCAGAGAGGTTGAGCCGTTGCTAGTGGATACGACCTGGTCACTACCGCCGCAGCAAGACCATCCCGCTTTGCGGCGGGCTCTGGTGAAAACCAGTAGTGACTTAGAACCGATCCACTAGCACGGTCCACGCCAATCCCTCTCTGGCACAGAGGATCCACTACCTGCCAGCCGGCATCGTGACAACTATTCCACGATAAAGAGATACTTATACAAATATGGTCTTCATGGAAAAGTCATCAGAAGAAAACCTCTTCTACGTCCTCACCACAAAAATTAGCGTTTAAATTTTGCAAATGAACATTTAGACAAGCCTGATGCATTTTGGAAACAAGTTCTGTGGACCAATGAGGTTAAAATTTTACTTTTTTGCTGGAATGAGCAAAGATATGTTTGGAGAAGAAGGGTAACAAAATTTAATGAAAAGAACCTCTGTCCAACTGTTAAGCATGGGGGTGGATCAATCATGCTTTGGGGTTGTATTGCAGCCAGTGGCACAGGGAACAACTCACGAGTAGAAGGAAAAATGGATTCAATAAAATTTCAGCAAATTTTGGATGCTAGCTTGATGCCATCTGTGAAAAAGCTGAAGTTAAAGAGAGGATGGCTTCTACAAATGGATAAGGATCCTAAACACACCTCGAAATCCACGGGGGATTACATCAGGAGGCGTAAACTGAAGGTTTTGCCATGGCCTTCACAAAATCCTGACCTCAACATAAGTGAAAATCTATGGCTAGACCTTAAAAGAGCAGTGCTTGACAGACAGCCCAGAAATCTCAAACAACTGGAAGACTTTTGTAAGGAAGAATGGGCAAAGATACCTCAAACAAGAATTGAAAGACTCTTGGCTGGCTACAAAAAGCGTTTACAAGCTGGGATACTTGCCAAAGGGGGCAGTACAAGATATTAACTTTGCAGGGTGCCCAAACTTTTGCAGACACCATTTTTTTTTTGTTTTCTTTTATTTTGAAAGGGCAAATGATGGAAATAAAATGTAACTTTTGTTGACATATTATAAGAATGTCTAATCTGTAATTTGATGCCTTTTGGAGATTTTTCCATCTTTCCTTGGCTTCTTTATGCACATTAATACAAATTTTTACCTGGGGTGCCCAAACTTTGATCCCCACTGTACCTAGGGCCCCCAGGAATGACTGCCCCTTTTGCCCTGTCAATAGAAAAGATGAATGTCTTCGGGGCGATCTGATCACAATGTACAAATATATGAATAGACAGTACAGAGATCTTTTTAGTGATCTTTTTATACCTTGGCCGCTAACCATAACAAGGGGGCATCCTTTACATCTAGAGAAGTGGTTTATAACTTTTTTTTTTTTTTTTGCCTAAGTATCCCTTGGCAGTCTATTCTCAAAAATTGTACCCCCATATTAGAGACATTTTTGTAATGAATACAGTTTAATGTATAAGCTTTTCTTTCCTCAATATCCTCTCCCCATGCCCCTTGCTCCTCTTCCTGTATCCTCAGTCCTCGACTCACAGGTGACATCTTTTTTGATCGGAGTTGTTCACTTTTCCTTTTCTACTCTATCCAGTCTAGAACATTTTAAGATTTCTCCCTGCCAAGACTTGTCTCCACAGAACTAGCCAAACAAACATTTTAGGCAATAGTGAAGGAACAATAGCCAGGCACTGCACTAAAGATAATATGAAGACAGAAAGTCATAGGGTGTAATTCACACTCTGCGGCAAACGCAGGTCTTGTAATTTAGAGATGCTGTTTTCGGGGGTGCTGACTTGAAATGTTCAAGTGGTATATGCAGTATCACAATGAGAGAAAGAAAATCGCACTCACCCGTATCTTCAGCAATGCGGTAGCTTTTATTGCATGTTTGCAGTAGTGAACAAACAAACGTTCATGGTGGGGAGCGAGAGTCAGCCGACCCTCCTGACGCGGGACACACCAGTGGGAGCGACTAGTTTCGTGTCACGTGATGGACGCTTCTTCCGGCTTTGGTACGTCCCTCACACTTAATGTCCATCTAAATATCCTTACAGGTGTAGGTAGCCATAGAAACCAAACAATAGTGTCAAATCAACTATCACCATTAAAAACATTAGAATACAAAAAAGGATTAAAACCAATGAGAATAATAGACCTCACAAGAATGCAGAAAAATCGTTTCGTTCATTTAGACCCATATTCCCCGTAGCGTTCAGTTTGACTATCCAGAGTGCTTCTCTACGTAACAGATAGTTGTCTTTGTTCTCTCCGGGAGGGAGACTGGTAACCCTTTCTAGTCCAGCAAATTTCAGGCCCTCAGTACTATTTCCATGGCATTTGGCCATATGTGAAATTAGTCGAGGAACTCCTTTGCCACTTTTGAGGGAATATCAGTGTTCCCTAATACGGGCACATAGTTTACGTTTAGTTTTGCCTACGTAGAAAAACCCACATGGGCAAATAATACAGTAAACTATGTGAGTAGATTGACAAATATATTATACTGTTGACAAATATATTATTACCTCCAATAATAAAATTCCGTTTTGCAAGATTGTAGCGACAATATTTGCAATTACGGCAGGGAAAATTACCTTTGGGTTCTGTTTTGTTAATCCAGTTTTTATTAGTAGCCTTTTTATTTTTTTTTATAAAATCACCTATGGTGGTAGATCTCCTAAAAGTTATAATCGGTCTATCTTTTGCTTTAGGACCTAATTCGTTATCTTGTGAGAAGAAAAACCAATTATCAAAAATACTTTTCTTAATAATGTTGTTAATAGGCGAGTTCGCAAAAGAGAACACAATTCTATTGTCGAAGCAAGGAGATAACGCAGCACTCACCATACAATCTTCAATCACCGTCTTCTTTATTAAATAGCGATGCATAGACAGGTACAGCAAGGGAGAGGGGATCTGGCGTGCGGGGGGATGTGGGTGGCAACGGACCGTTGCGTGCTCACGGCACTTCGTCAGGCCATACATCACCACATAGGAGGTGTACTCTTATACCTGCCAACGCAGGTAAACTAACCAATCACCAAAAAGAACATATGTGCAAGTGAAAAACAGATTAAAAACATCTTCCTCCTAACTCTGTGAGTCTCACAATATACAATTTTAGTTTAGGTAGCTAAAAATGCTCCCATTTCGTATTTTTCATTCAAACCCAGCTAACCTAAGGCTTCCGTGCGCAGGATCCACCTTGATTCTTTTCTCAGTAGCTCCTGATTTCTGTCCCTGCCTCCCACCGGGTATTCTATTCTTTCTAATGCACTGAATCTGAACGGAATCGATTCATTAGCATGACATTCATTTATATGTGATATAAATCTGCTTGCGCCCACCCCTGTAGTGAGCGACCTCACATGTTCCCGGATTATGTGGAACAGGGGCCTGATCGTTTTGCCAATGTAAAACCTGCCACAACCGCACACTAGGGTATACACCACAAATTTAGTTCTACATGTAAAAAACTGCTTGATCGTAATATCGTGGCCACCTAGTTTAACAGACTTTGCTCTGGCATTAAATTTACAAAAAGAACAAGTAGAACAAGCATAATTACCTATGGGGCGACTATCCGACAACCAATTAGTTTTTTGTTTCTTTTCTTTACGATATCTTTAATGGTGTCATGTATTGTCCTGTTCTTTTTATATGTCACTATAGGTAAACTTTCAGTGCACTTTTCCAAGTCGCAATCCTGCTGCAACATATACCAATAAGCATTTATTGTTTTTTTAATCTGGTAATTCATAAGTGTATTCCTAAAAGAGAATACTATCCTTTCATTCTTCTGTTGTTTGTTTTTAGTTTTCAATAAATCATCTCTAGAGATCTTGTCTATCCTCTTTTTTGCCTTTTTCAAGACCCAAGAAAGGTACCCCCTCTTTTTCAAGCGATTTTCCATTTCTTGTGCTTGAGTTTCGAATAGGGCCGGATCATTATTGATCCTCTTCAGTCGAGAAAGTTGACTGAAGGGGATCGCATCCTTAGTGTGCTCTGGATGAGAGGAACCATAGTGGAATATGGCATTCTTGGATGTGGGCTTCCTATGGCCTGTAGTTATGATTTCATTATTTCTAGCCTCTAACCGCACATCCAAGAATTCCAGGCTGTCTCCTCCGTAGACACTGGTGAAAATCATATTCACCTGATTGACTTAATTCAAATACTGCACAAAATTGTGAAATGCCTCCTCCGTTCCATCCCAGATGACAAAAATGTCATCAACGAACAGGAGGAGGTTTTTGATGTGACCTACATAAGGGTTCTGTTGAGTGAAGACATATCTTCTCTCAAACATGGCCAGGAATAGGTTAGCGAACGAGCACGACAGTGCCCATGGCGGTGCCCATTCGCTGTCTGTACCATTGGCCTTCATAGTGAAATGCACTGCTATGCAAGATCAAATCAAGTGACTCCGCCACAAAGTCCACAAATGCTGGTGATTTATCCATGCACTCCAAGAATTCTCGGACCGCCTGTATACCCGCAGTCTGGGGAATGAGGGTATACAGGCTCTCCAGATCTATGGAGGCTAACTTGTACCCTTCCTGCCATCTAAAATCCTTCAATGCCTGAATCAAATCCCCTGTGTCTCGTATATAAGTGGGGGGGGGGGTGTTTTAACAGGGGAGACACCAGCCAGTTTATGTAGCCGGACAGGTGCTCCATAGGAGCCCCTATACCGGCCACTATAGGCCATCCTGGTGGCGGGTGTACCTCCTTATGCGTTTTGGGTAATATATACCATCTGGGTTTGGCAGGGTTAGAGGGGAGGAGACATTCGGCCAGTTTTTCAGTAATGATGTTCTTCTCTGTGTATTTTCTTAGATGCCCTCTTAGCTTATCCATTATTTTAGTTGTGGGGTCCTTTTGTAATTTCTCATATACTGTTGGATTATCCAACTGACTATGATCTTCCTTTTCATAGTAATCTCTCCGCCAGACAACCACTCCCCCTCCTTTGACTGGTTTCAAGATGACTATGTCCTCCCTCTCAGCCAACCATTTCAAAGCTTCCCTCTCTCGATGTTGGGGATAGACTTGGGATAAATTAGGGCTTTTATGTCCTTACAAACTGATCTTTGGAATAGGTCTATAGCTCCCCCTGGGGCTACAGGGGGTTAAAGATAGAGGGATTCCCTCCAGAAAAATATAATGTCTTGTTGATGAAATTTTTGTCATCTGGGACGGAACGGAGGAGGCATTTCACAATTTTGTGCAGTATTTGAATGAAGTCAATCAGGTGAATATGATTTTCACCAGCGTCTACGGAGGAGACAGCCTGGAATTCTTGGATGTGCGGTTAGAGGCTAGAAATAATGAAATCATAACTACAGGCCATAGGAAGCCCACATCCAAGAATGCCATATTCCACTATGGTTCCTCTCATCCAGAGCACACTAAGGATGCGATCCCCTTCAGTCAACTTTCTCGACTGAAGAGGATCAATAATGATCCGACCCTATTCGAAACTCAAGCACAAGAAATGGAAAATCGCTTGAAAAAGAGGGGGTACGTTACTTGGGTCTTGAAAAAGGCAAAAAAGAGGATAGACAAGATCTCTAGAGATGATTTATTCAAAACTAAAAACAAACAACAGAAGAATGAAAGGATAGTATTCTCTTTTAGGAATACACTTATGAATTACCAGATTAAAAAAACAATAAATGCTTATTGGTATATGTTGCAGCAGGATCACGACTTGGAAAAGTGCACTGAAAGTTTACCTATAGTGACATATAAAAAGAACAGGACAATACATGACCCCATAAAAAGATATCGTAAAGAAAATAAACAAAAAACTAATTGGTTGTCGGATAGTCGCCCCATAGGTAATTACGCTTGTTCTACTTGTTCTTTTTGTAAATTTAATGCCAGAGCAAAGTTTGTTAAACTAGGTGGCCACGATATTACGATCAAGCAGTTTTTTACATGTAGAACTAAATTTGTGGTGTATACCCTAGTGTGCGGTTGTGGCAGGTTTTGCATTGGCAAAACGATCAGGCCCCTGTTCCACAGAATCCGGGAACATGTGAGGTCGCTCACTACAGGGGTGGGCGCAAGCAGATTTATATCACATATAAATGTATGTCATGGTAATGAATAGATTCCGTTCAGATTCAGTGCGTTAGAAAGAATAGAATACCCGGTGGGAGGCAGGGACAGAAATCAGGAGCTACTGAGAAAAGAATCAAGGTGGATCCTGCGCACGGAAGCCTTAGGTCAGCTGCGTTTGAATGAAAAATACGAAATGGGAGCATTTTTTAGCTACCTAAACTAAAATTGTATATTGTGAGACTCACAGAGTTAGGAGGAAGATGTTTTTAATCTGTTTTTCACTTGCACATATGTTCTTTTTGGTGATTGGTTAGTTTACCTGCTTTGGCAGGTATAAGAGTACACCTCCTACGTGAAGACGTATGGCCTGACGAAGTGCCGTGAGCATGCAACGGTCTGTCGCCACCCACCCCCCCCCTGCATGCCAGATCCCCTCTCCCTTGCTGTACCTGTCTATGCATCGCTATTGAATAAAGAAGACGGTGATTGAAGATTGTATGGTGAGTGCTGCGTTATTTCCTTGCTTCTATTATCTATTGGATTCATTGAAGGACTGTTTGAAACGCTTTGCATCATCGAAAACTTCCACCGTAGGACAGGTACTATATATCACCCATTCAGCAACTCTACTCCCTAGCCTGACACTGGTGCCGGTACATCTGTATTAATATAACAATTGTATTGTCGTTGCTATTAGCAACGGTATTCACATTTCTCTTTTTCCTGGGAGCTAGCAAGCCTTTCCTCGTTTTTTGTTCTGTTTTAGACAAAGCTTTATCCAAAATTACTTGGGGGTAGCCCCTATTCCTTAGTCTGCCAAAAAGTTCTTTTGCCTGTTCTTCATATATCATATGATCGCTAATTCTTTTTAGACTAACAATTGGCTATAGGGAATATTGTATTTAATGTGCATTGGATGAGAACTATTGTAGTGTAAAATAGAGTTCTTAGCAATGGATTTCCTATAGCCAGTTGTTATTAGAGTGTCATTTTCAATGGAATGTTTGACATCGAGGAACTCTAACTTTTTCCCTCCAAAGACGCTAGTAAATAGCATGTTGACGGTATTATGTATATTCAGATATTCTATAAAGGAGGTAAAATCTGACTCACACCCTTCCCAAACTATTAAGACGTCGTCTATACAGCGTAGGAAAAATTTTATACAATGAATGAAAGGATTGTTTGAATAAAAAATTAAACTTTGTTCCATAACTGCCAAAAAAATATTTGTGTAGGAACATGATACAGGAGAGCCCATGGCTGTGCCATGGGCCCGGCCTGTACCACTTATCCTCGCATGTAAATAAACAAAAAGCAAGGCTTCACAAAAAAATTAACAAAACAATCTGATTTACCTACATTGGACAAAAAAGACCGCATAGCCTGTATACCCGCATCGTGAGGGATGCGGGTATCCAGGCTTTCTATGTCTATTGAAACCAAACTATAAATATCCTGCCAAATAAAATTCTCAAACACCATTAATAGCTCTCCGGAATCCTTCAATAAGGTTGGTATCCCTTTAAGAAGGGGAGCTATCAACCACTCTAGATAACTAGAGAGGAATTGAGTAGGTGCCCCTATTCCTGCTACAATGGGTCTTCCTGTAGGACATTGTAAATTTATTTGTACTTTAGGCCGGATATATATTTAAGCTGGTTTAGTATTATTATATGTCAATCTACTCACATAGTTTACTGTATTATTTGCCCATGTGGGTTTTTCTACGTAGGCAAAACTAAACGTAAACTATGTGCCCGTATTAGGGAACACTCAAAAGTGGCAAAGGAGTTCCTCGACTAATTTCACATATGGCCGAATGCCATGGAAATAGTACTGAGGACCTGAAATTTGCCAGACTAGAAAGGGTTACCAGTCTCCCTCCAGGAGAGAACAAAGACAATTGTCTGTTGTTACGCCTAGCGCTCCGGGTCCCCGCTCCTCCCCGGAGCGCTCACGGCGTCTCTCTCCCTGCAGCGCCCCGGTCAGTCCCGCTGACCGGGAGCGCTGCACTGTCATGGCCGTCGGGGATGCGATTCGCACAGCGGGACGCGCCCGCTCGCGAATCGCATCCCAGGTCACTTACCCGTCCCGGTCCCCTGCTGTCATGTGCTGGCGCGCGCGGCTCCGCTCTCTAGGGCGCGCGCGCGCCAGCTCTCTGAGACTTAAAGGGCCAGTGCACCAATGATTGGTGCCTGGCCCAATTAGCTTAATTGGCTTCCACCTGCTCCCTGGCTATATCTGATCTCCTCCCTTGCACTCCCTTGCCGGATCTTGTTGCCTTGTGCCAGTGAAAGCGTTTAGTGTGTCCAAAGCCTGTGTTACCTGAACTTCTGCTATCCATCTTGACTACGAACCTTGCCGCCTGCCCCGACCTTCTGCTACGTCTGACCTTGCCTCTGCCTAGTCCTTCTGTCCCACGCCTTCTCAGCAGTCAGCGAGGTTGAGCCGTTGCTAGTGGATACGACCTGGTTGCTACTGCCGCAGCAAGACCATCCCGCTTTGCGGCGGGCTCTGGTGAACACCAGTAGCCTCTTAGAACCGGTCCACTAGCACGGTCCACGCCAATCCCTCGCTGACACAGAGGATCCACTACCTGTGAGCCGAATCGTGACATCTGTTACGTAGAGAAGCACTCTGGATAGTCAAACTGAACGCTACCGGGAATATGGGTCTAAATGAACGAAACGATTTTTCTGCATTCTTGTGAGGTCTATTATTCTCATTGGTTTTAATCCTGTTTTGTATTCTAATGTTTTTAATGGTGATAGTTTATATGACAGTATTGTTTGGTTTCTATGGCTACCTACACCTGTAAGGATATAAAGATGGACATTAAGTGTGAGGGACGTACCAAAGCAGGAAGAAGCGTTCATCACGTGACACGAAACTAGTCGCTCCCACAGGTGTGTCCCACGTCAGGAGGGTCGGCTGACTCTTGCTCCCCGCCATGAACGTTTGTTTGTTCACTACTGCAAACATGCAATAAAAGCTACCGCATTGCTGAAGATACTGGTGAGTGCGATTTTCTTTCTCTTATTGTGATAAAACATTTTAGGCTACTTTCTTCAGCACAATGCCCACCTCTTTACAAACTCCCCCTTTGTATTGCCTTACACAGTAATACTGCCCACTTTGTGCCCCCATATAGTAGTTAGACCCCCTCTGTTCCCCCATGTATAGTTGTAGACCCTCATAGAATGGATAGAATATTGATCCAGGGATTTATTCTGATTGCCATATTGGAGTAGGGAAGGAATTTTTCCTCTGTTATGGGGAAATTGGCATCAGTCCCATTGTTTTTCTTTGCCTTCCTATAGATCAACACAGTAGGGTTTTTTTTTGTTGTTGAACTTGATAGTATCTTATCTTTTTTAACATTATAAACTATGTAACTATATAAAGACGGACCTGCGCGACCCACTGCACCCAAAGTTTTGCTATAATGGAAATAAGTCCCACTGGTGAGTGTATAAAGCGGGATAAAGCATAGTGGATTTCAGACGTGAAATTCCTAGTAGATATTGCATCGAGGCCACAGATGTTACAGCCGTGCTACAAAATTACACTGAAGATGACAAATGTAAGGCAAGTAACTTATACATCATTTTTAAATGGGACTTCCCAGTCGATGTCCATAAAAGCTGAGTGATGACTGCCAGCTCTCATCCTTATTAACACTATTTTTAGTCCTTACAGAATTTTAAAAATGTCGTCTCTTCTACCAATTCAACAGCTGCTGTTAATTTTCATGTGGAAGCTTCAGGGTCCCCACTGACTACAGAAATAGTGTTATAAATCTGTGTAACTAGGTAAATTCTGACAATGTCACCTCTGGAAATACCATTCACCATTGAATCTGGATAGAACAGACACTGAATGTCCCCAGCTTATTCTGCAGGGAACAGATGAAAGTCATGTGTCCAGACAGATTATCGTGGCTATAATTCAACAGCTGTCATGTGACCGATCCTGGCTAACATTTATTGCTTGCGTATACTGAAGTACTTCCAAACTGTTTGCTTTGGAAGAAGTCCTATATCACTTTTTCTTAAAGGGAAGGAACATTCGCAGTGATATGTACTTGTGAATTGACAGTAGATGCCACTGTTGGGATCTATGCCCTACAAAGGTCACTGGAATCTAGGGTCTGTGTTCAGTACTGTCATCCTTTAGCATGCAATGTCATTCAGCAAACAGATTCTCACAAGTCTCTTCCGGTATTGATCTTTGCTAGCAGTTATACCGTATATACTTGAGTATAAGCCGAGTTTTTCAGCACGATTTTTCGTGCTGAAAACACCCCCCCTCGGCTTATACTCGAGTGAACTCTCCGCCTGTCAATACCTTCTCAGTGGTCTTCAACCTGCGGACCTCCAGATGTTGCAAACTACAACTCCCAGCATGCTGGGAGTTGTAGTTTTGAAACCTCTGGAGGTCGGCAGGTTGAAGACCACTGCGGCCTTCGTCATCATCCAGGCCCCAGGGAAGTTAGGGGGAGCTGGTCCGGGCCATCTATGCTGCAGGGACATTCCGGTGGGGAGAGTTAGTCGTTCCGGGCTGTCCATTTTCACCAGGGGGGGGGGGGCCCTCTTCTCCGCTCCGGGCCTGCCCCAGACTAGTGATGCTGCGCATGAATGTCCCTGTGCGTCGTCATCAAGGCAACGTCACTAGTCCGGGGCAGGAGCGGAGCGCGGAGAAGACAGACCGGAACGACTAACCCTCCCGGATGGTCCCTGCAGCATAGATGGCCCGGACCAGCTCACTCTTCCTTCCCACCAAGGGGAGGTGAGTAGAAAACTAAGGGGGGGGGGGGGTCTGGATGATGACAAAGGCTGCAGTGGTCTTCAACCTGTGGACCTCCAGAGGTTTCATAACTACAACTCCCAGCATGCCCGGACAGCCGATGGCTGAAGGGATTGACAGGCGGTGATGATGAAGGGGAGGGGGGGATGATGACGGGGGTCTGGATGATGACGGGGTCTGGATGATGACGGGGGTCTGGATGATGACATGGGGGGATGATGTATTTCCCACCCTAGGCTTATAGTCGAGTCAATAACTTTTCCTGGGTTTTGGGGGTGAAATTTGGGGCCTCGGCTTATATTCGGGTCGGCTTATACTCGATTATATACGGTAAGCTGTTATCAGGGCTG
Source organism: Hyla sarda (assembly GCF_029499605.1). Lineage (NCBI taxonomy): Eukaryota > Metazoa > Chordata > Amphibia > Anura > Hylidae > Hyla > Hyla sarda. Next base: position 53,925,285 of record NC_079199.1, on the reverse strand, counting down.
GATTGGAGACATAAACCAGCCCTGGAAATATTTGCATACCAGCCCCACAGCATTGCGTCATTGTGGCAGCCATCAGCCACAGAGGGAGGGAGATGGGGTAGAGGCGTCTGGCCTTTGATTTGCCAGGCTTCTGTTGGAGGATTTTGTGCCAGCAATGCCATGATGTCACACAAGGTGAAAGGATGCAGGCACATTGCAGCCTGCAGAAAGTCTGCCATTTGATTTGTCAGGCTTCTGTAAGAGAACTATGTTGTGACTGTGCCTTAAAGTCAAAGTACGCAGCCTCAGCATACAAGTAACTTGGTAAATCAAATACTAGGCTTCCACTACACGAGCTCTAAATACTTCAGCCCATGAGAGAAGCCTGGACTTTTATTTCTCAGGCTTCCGTTCCATCGTGTTGAGGTCTTGATGCTGTGCCCTCTGTCTCAAACTTTGAGTCAAAGGGCATAGCAACAAATGTGCAATACGACATATTTAATATTAATAAATAGTGGTGCACCACAAGGAAAATTTTGGATCAGAACCGAAAATTTTGGGTGTGCTTGGCTTAAAATACATTGCCCCGCCCACTTTTTTGTTGAGGATTTTATTACACATACTGGGCATATTGCTTAACCCCTTAACGCAAATGGAGGTACATTCACGTCTATTTGCGGCTCCCGAGGTATGACGCTCGCTTAGCAGGAGAGCGCGCATCATACCCCATGGGTAGCAGTTGCTATAAGCAACCAGGACCCACGGCTAATGCTGGACATCGCCGATTGGGCTGATGCCTAGCATTAACCCTTTAGACGCGGTGATCAAACTTGATTGCCGCATCTAAAACAAAAGTAAATAATGCCGGTTAGCTCAGCGGTGCTGTTTGGGAAGGCCGCGGTGAAATCGTGGTGTTCCGAACAGCTTGCAGGATGCGAGGAGTATCCCTACCTGCCTCCTTTGCGTCCAATCGCCGAATGACTGCTCTGTGCCTGAGATCAAGGCAGGAGCAGTCAAATCATGATAACACTGATCAGTGTCATGCTATTGCATAACAATAATCAGTGTATTCAATCAGTGTGTGCAATGTTATAGTCCCCTATGGGAGCTATAACATTGGGAAAAAAAAGTGTAAAAATTAGTTAATAAAGATCATTTAACCCCTCCCCTAATAAAAGTTTGAATCATCCCCCTTTTCCTATTAAAAAAAACTGTGTAAATGAAAATAAACATATGTGGTATTGTCGCGTGTGTAAATGGCCGAACTATAAAAATATATAATTAATTAAATGCACGGTCAATTCCAAAGTCCAAAATAGCGCATTTTTGGTCACCTTTTATACCATTAAAAAAATGAATAAAAAGTGATCAAAAAGTCCGATCAAAATAAATATGGTACCAATAAAAACGTCAGATGAAGGCACAAAAAATGAGCCCTAATACCACCCTATATACGGAAAAATCAAAAAGTTATAGGGGTCAGAAGAGGTCATTTTTCAACATATTAATTTTGGTGCATGAGAAAAAAAAACAAAAGTGCAAAAATTAAAAATCGCCAAAGAGGGAAGGGGTTAAAAAAAAATGCTCTGCAGCTGACTCAAAACTACTAGTTTGGGCCAGCTGCTGAAGATTTGGCTGTTTCAAGGCATGCTGAGAGTTGTAGTTAGCTTTTAACTAACTAGCTCTGCAGCTGACCCAAGTCTCTATATATACACACTGGGGTAGGGGAAAAAGTCTTTATACTCACAATGACATGCAGGCTGGGCAGTGACAGGAGGGGACGGGGCAGAGCTGTCACCTTAGCAGCAGTCGTCCGGTCCCACTCTTTGCGCTGTTTGCGGTGCATCACTAATAGTAAATCAGTTTATATGGAAAACAATCAAAAGTGTGGTGTCCCAGTACAGGACCTGGTCCTGTCCCTTGTCTATGGTCCCCGCAGCTAGAGTCCCTCCATGTCTATAGGGCTCTCATGTGGCGCTTACCCCTTGTCGTCTTAAGTAAAGTATGTACATATTAATTTAATATATAGGAAATATATGTATAGGACCTTAGTGGTCACGTGATACACAGTTGTAATGTATAAAATGCTTAAGGACTTTTGGAGGCCTTGTGATGTACCCAGAGTTCACTGGGTTCATAACTTACAGGTTTGCTGACCAATGAGCTTAGTCCAGCCCCTTATTATATAATGAGCTGTAGTCAATCAATTCGCTCTCTTGCTTTCTTCCTGCCGGACTACAAAGCCAAGCACATCTCAGCACAAGCATCTCATCAGCATCATCAATTCATCTAGGCCCAAAGCCTAAGAACCTGCAGCCACAAAACGTGAGTTACTCAAAGCTCAAACTACTGAATCCTGTGCGACTACTATCACATATAGACTGGTTTGAGAGGCATTGGGGCCGCTCTGCCAGTGGGTCGCTCCCCCCCCCGTGGGCACCTGTGTCGCGGCGGTGGTGGTCGCCGCCTGGTGCTGCGCCATTTTATGCTAGGGACGTTAGGGACCCACTCTGAATAGGTGGCCTTGACGTGGCGAGTGGGCTTGTACTTTTTGATCAAAAATGTATACTAACAACCTGTTAGTTTTTGATATTATGCTGAGAAGCAAACAGATCATTATGCAAGATTGTAGATGTGCGCTATGTCTGTATTCTACTCGAATTCATATTGTGATTTCTTTCTTCCCCCTTTTTTTTGTTTTTTTGAACATGTGCTGCACTCTTCCCCACCCCCCACAGCCAAAACCTATATAGGTGGTAATTAACCACAATAGGGCCATTTCACTCCTAGCAGCCTCCCAGTCTGACTGGGAAAGCAGGGTAAGTGAGCCATTACACCTTGTTCACACTGGTGTGGTGCGGGGCGGCGTCCGTTGCTGCCGTGGTGCTGTGTCTGCGGGCGGGTGCGGCCTATAGACTGGTTTGAGAGGCATTGGGGCCGCTCTGCCAGTGGGTCGCTCCCCCCCCCGTGGGCACCTGTGTCGCGGCGGTGGTGGTCGCCGCCTGGTGCTGCGCCATTTTATGCTAGGGACGTTAGGGACCCACTCTGAATAGGTGGCCTTGACGTGGCGAGTGGGCTTGTACTTTTTGATCAAAAATGTATACTAACAACCTGTTAGTTTTTGATATTATGCTGAGAAGCAAACAGATCATTATGCAAGATTGTAGATGTGCGCTATGTCTGTATTCTACTCGAATTCATATTGTGATTTCTTTCTTCCCCCTTTTTTTTGTTTTTTTGAACATGTGCTGCACTCTTCCCCACCCCCCACAGCCAAAACCTATATAGGTGGTAATTAACCACAATAGGGCCATTTCACTCCTAGCAGCCTCCCAGTCTGACTGGGAAAGCAGGGTAAGTGAGCCATTACACCTTGTTCACACTGGTGTGGTGCGGGGCGGCGTCCGTTGCTGCCGTGGTGCTGTGTCTGCGGGCGGGTGCGGCCTATAGACTGGTTTGAGAGGCATTGGGGCCGCTCTGCCAGTGGGTCGCTCCCCCCCCCCGTGGGCACCTGTGTCGCGGCGGTGGTGGTCGCCGCCTGGTGCTGCGCCATTTTATGCTAGGGACGTTAGGGACCCACTCTGAATAGGTGGCCTTGACGTGGCGAGTGGGCTTGTACTTTTTGATCAAAAATGTATACTAACAACCTGTTAGTTTTTGATATTATGCTGAGAAGCAAACAGATCATTATGCAAGATTGTAGATGTGCGCTATGTCTGTATTCTACTCGAATTCATATTGTGATTTCTTTCTTCCCCCTTTTTTTTGTTTTTTTGAACATGTGCTGCACTCTTCCCCACCCCCCACAGCCAAAACCTATATAGGTGGTAATTAACCACAATAGGGCCATTTCACTCCTAGCAGCCTCCCAGTCTGACTGGGAAAGCAGGGTAAGTGAGCCATTACACCTTGTTCACACTGGTGTGGTGCGGGGCGGCGTCCGTTGCTGCCGTGGTGCTGTGTCTGCGGGCGGGTGCGGCCTATAGACTGGTTTGAGAGGCATTGGGGCCGCTCTGCCAGTGGGTCGCTCCCCCCCCCGTGGGCACCTGTGTCGCGGCGGTGGTGGTCGCCGCCTGGTGCTGCGCCATTTTATGCTAGGGACGTTAGGGACCCACTCTGAATAGGTGGCCTTGACGTGGCGAGTGGGCTTGTACTTTTTGATCAAAAATGTATACTAACAACCTGTTAGTTTTTGATATTATGCTGAGAAGCAAACAGATCATTATGCAAGATTGTAGATGTGCGCTATGTCTGTATTCTACTCGAATTCATATTGTGATTTCTTTCTTCCCCCTTTTTTTTGTTTTTTTGAACATGTGCTGCACTCTTCCCCACCCCCCACAGCCAAAACCTATATAGGTGGTAATTAACCACAATAGGGCCATTTCACTCCTAGCAGCCTCCCAGTCTGACTGGGAAAGCAGGGTAAGTGAGCCATTACACCTTGTTCACACTGGTGTGGTGCGGGGCGGCGTCCGTTGCTGCCGTGGTGCTGTGTCTGCGGGCGGGTGCGGCCTATAGACTGGTTTGAGAGGCATTGGGGCCGCTCTGCCAGTGGGTCGCTCCCCCCCCCGTGGGCACCTGTGTCGCGGCGGTGGTGGTCGCCGCCTGGTGCTGCGCCATTTTATGCTAGGGACGTTAGGGACCCACTCTGAATAGGTGGCCTTGACGTGGCGAGTGGGCTTGTACTTTTTGATCAAAAATGTATACTAACAACCTGTTAGTTTTTGATATTATGCTGAGAAGCAAACAGATCATTATGCAAGATTGTAGATGTGCGCTATGTCTGTATTCTACTCGAATTCATATTGTGATACACAGTTGTAATGTATAAAATGCTTAAGGACTTTTGGAGGCCTTGTGATGTACCCAGAGTTCACTGGGTTCATAACTTACAGGTTTGCTGACCAATGAGCTTAGTCCAGCCCCTTATTATATAATGAGCTGTAGTCAATCAATTCGCTCTCTTGCTTTCTTCCTGCCGGACTACAAAGCCAAGCACATCTCAGCACAAGCATCTCATCAGCATCATCAATTCATCTAGGCCCAAAGCCTAAGAACCTGCAGCCACAAAACGTGAGTTACTCAAAGCTCAAACTACTGAATCCTGTGCGACTACTATCAGCTCAAATATTCTAAAATAGTAGCACGGTGGCTAGCATCAAAAGCTCATTGCTTCCAAATCCCAGCAAACCTGTGAGGAACCTGTATGCCGGTTCACTCTTGAAAAGACTGTTGTGTTCAATACCGTTGCATAAAATCTGCAAGTAAAGTTTCTTCAGTTAAGTCATAAAATCTGCTGTGGACATTCCGTTATTTATCCCTGCCGTTTGTGGGACAGTTGGTGGAAGGAACATTACTATTGAGGAAACCGCACCCTGGCATCACGACATTCAAGGGTTAATACCCCCAGACCCTACACTATTACCGCAACACCCTAGACACCATTACTCTCCTGGCACCACAACTCTTTTGGCGTCTCACGAACAGGATACGGAAGTGTGCCTTAACCCCTTAAGGACCAAGAGCGTACAGGTACGCCTTTGCTCCCTGGTACTTAAAGGACAACAGCAGTGGTAAACATCTATATATGCCCATGCCCAGGCCTAAAAAATAAACAAAATAAACTTTTACATACCTTCCTACGAGCCCCCGTTGGTCCGGCACAGGCCTCACAGTCTGGCAGTGCTGACGTCATTCCACTTCCTGGGGACGGGGGCACCGCAGAGCCGTCAGCGTATCACCGGCCGTGGTGATGTCCTGCCCCGGCCTGTGATAGGCTGAGCCCACTGTCATGTACGGAGCTCTGGCCGGCTTCTTACATGACAGTGGGCTCAGCCTATCATCGGCCGGGGCATCGCTACGTCCAGTGATACGCTGATGGTCTGCCGGACCGTGAGGCCTGTGCCGGACCAACGGGGGCTTGTAGGAAGGTATGTATGAGTTTATTTTGTTAATTTTTTAGGCACGGGCATATATAAATGTTTACCACTGCAGTTGTCCTTTAAGGACCAAGGGCGTACCTGTACGCCAATGGGAATTTTAGTCCCCACCCCAGGCATGGACCGGACCGGGGTGACTGCTGATATCTATCAGCAGGCACCCCGCGCAAATGCCCAGGGGGGTCATCAGACCCCCCTATGTCGGCGATCGGCGCAAATCGCAAGTGAAATCACACTTGCAATTTGCGGTTATTACGGGTCATACGGGTCTATGGTGACCCGAAAAATAACAGGGATCGCGGTTGTCCAAGACACCCACGATCCCCCTGTAGGGATAGGAGTGAGGTGCCGGGGGTGCCACCCCTCCTATCCCTTCTATTGGTTGTCAAGACGCGACCACCAATAGCAGATCGGGGGCGGGGGGGTTACTTTTGGTTTCTTAGTCCTGCCCACCCACAATAGGCGGGGTAGAACATGGAAACCGAAGCAGACCAGCGCGGACGTTCACTTACCCTGCGGGCGAGGCTGCGGACGACGATCGGTGTCGGAGATCGGCGGGTGGTGATGTTATCCGGCTTGCTCACTAGATCTTACGGAAGCCGGTGAGTTGCCTAGCAACATCTGGAGGGCTACAGTTTGAGACCACTATACAGTGGTCTCTACACTGTAGCCCTCCAGATGTTGCAAAACTACAACTCCCAGCATGCCCAGACAGCTGTTTGGGCATGCTGGGATTTGTAGTTTTGCAACAACTGGAGGGTTAAAGTTTGGAGATCACTTTGCAGTGATCTCTAAACTGGCCCTCTAGATCTTGAAAAACTACAACTCCTAGCATGCCCACACAGCAGTTTGCTGTCTGAGCATGCTGGGATTTCTAGTTTTGCAACATCTGGAGAGCCGCAGTTTGGAGATCACTGTGCAGGGGTCTCTAAACTATAGCCCTCTAGATGTTACAAAACTGCAAATCCCAGCATGCCCAAACAGCAAACAGCTGTCTCGGTATGCTGGGAGTTGTAGTTGCGTACCTCCAACTGTTGCATAACTACATCTCCCAGCATTCCCTTCGGTGATCATTACATGCTGGGAGTTGTAGTTTTGCAACAGCTGGAGGCACACTGGTTGGAAAATACTGAATTAGGTAACAGAACCTAATTGACGGTTTTCCAACCAGTGTGCCTCCAGCTGTTGCAAAAGTACAACTGCCAGCATGCATGGTCTGTCAGTACATGCTGGGAGTTGTAGTTTTGAAACAGCTGGAGGTTTGCTCCCCCATGTGAATGTACAGGGTACATTCACACAGGCAGGTTTACAGTAAGTTTCCTGCTTCAAGTATGAGCTGCGGCAAATTTTTCGCTGCAGCGTAAACTCCTAGCGGTAAACTCACTGTAAACCTCCGCCAGTGTAAATGTACCCGAAAAACACTACCCTACACTAACACAAAATAAAGGGTAAAACACCACATATACACCCCCTTACACTGTCCCCCCAATAAAAATGAAAAAGGTATCATACGGCAGTGTTTCCAAAATGGAGCCTCCAGCTGTTGCAAAACAACAACTCCCAGCATTTCCGGACAGCCAGTGACTGTCCAGGCATGCTGGGAGTTTAACAACAGCTGGAGGCACCCTGTTTTGGAATCAGTGGTGTAGAATACCCCTATGTCCACTAGAGCTGGGCGGTATACCGGTTCATACCGAATACCGATTTTTTTCCCCTCATGATATGAATTTTGCCCATACCGTAATACCGGTTGGGCCCCTCCCCCAAACGAATGAGTGAATTACGCGCGCTGTCCCCACATCAGGGAACTAATCATATTTGACCCGCTATTCTGCTTCCCCCCCCATATGAATTATCAGCTAAGATGTCCCCACATCTGTTCCCACATCATGTCACCCGCGTGCGCTCCTCTGCTCATCCTCATACGATTTGCGGGCCGCTGGTGCTAGAAATCTGTACTACAAATAACGCTGCAAAAATAAACAAAACAAACTTTAACTTATCTTCCGACGTGGTCTCTCCTCATGGTCCCTCCGCTGCGGTCCTGGGGATGGGAACGTCACAGAGCCGTCAGCCTATCACCGGCCGCAGCAATGTCCCGCCCCGGCCGCTGATAGGCTGAGCCCACTGTCATGTAATGAGCATACATGACAGCGCGCTTGTCACGATTCGGCTGGCAGGAGGTGGATCCTCTGTGCCAGAGAGGGATTGGCGTGGACCGTGTTGGTGGACCGGTTCTAAGTTGCTACTGGTATTCACCAGAGCCCGCCGCAAAGCGGGATGGTCTTGCAGCGGCGGTAGCAACCAGGTCGTATCCACCAGCAACGGCTCAACCTCTCTGACTGCTGAAGATAGGCGCGGTACAAGGGAGTAGACAAGAGCAAGGTCGGACGTAGCAGAAGGTCAGGGCAGGCAGCAAGGATCGTAGTCAGGGGCAACGGCAGGAGGTCTGGAACACAGGCTAGGAACACACAAGGAAACGCTTTCACTGGCACAATGGCAACAAGATCCGGCGAGGGAGTGCATGGGAAGTGAGGTATAAGTAGGGAGTGCACAGGTGAACACACTGATTAAGCCTGCTGCGCCAATCAGTGGCGCAGTGGCCCTTTAAATTGCAGAGACCCGGCGCGCGCGCGCCCTAAGGAGCGGGGCCGCGCGCGCCGGGACAAGACAGACGGGGAACGAGTCAGGTACGGGAGCCGGGACGCGCATCGCGAGCGGGCGCCTCCCGCATCGTGAATCGCATCCCGGATGAGAGGGATATTGCAGCGCACCCGGTCAGCAGGTCTGACCGGGGCGCTGCAAATGCGAGGAAGCTGCGAGCGCTCCGGGGAGGAGCGGGGACCCGGAGCGCTCAGCGTAACAGTACCCCCCTCCTTGGGTCTCCCCCTCTTCTTGGAGCCTGAGAACCTGAGGATAAGACTTTTGTCTAGAATGTTGTCCTCAGGTTCCCAGGATCTCTCTTCTGGACCACAGCCTTCCCAATCTCCCCAAAAATTTTTTTTCTTTCTGACAGTCTTGGAGGCCAGAATCTCCTTCACGGAGAAGACGTCAGAAGAACCGGAAACAGGAGTGGGGGAAACAAGTTTGGGAGAGAAGCGTTTAATGACGAGTGGTTTAAGGAGAGAGACATGGAAGGCATTGGGAATACGAAGAGAAGGAGGAAGAAGGAGTTTGTAAGAGACGGGGTTAATCTGGCACAAGACTTTGAAAGGGCCAAGATAGCGTGGTCCCAGTTTGTAACTGGGGACACGAAAGTGGACATATTTAGCGGAGAGCCATACCTTGTCTCCGGGAGCAAAAATGGGGGGAGTTCTTCTTTTCTTATCGGCAAATCTTTTCATCCGGGATGAAGCCTGTAAAAGAGAATTTTGGGTCTCTTTCCATATGGTGGAAAGATCACGAGTCACTTCATCCACAGCGGGCAAACCAAAGGGCAAGGGAGTAGGGAGGGGGGGAAGAGGGTGATGGCCGTACACCACGAAAAATGGGGATTTAGCAGAAGATTCGGAGACTCTGAAGTTGTATGAGAATTCGGCCCATGGTAGAAGATCTGCCCAGTCATCCTGGCGGGAGGAAACAAAATGCCGTAAATAGTCACCCAGGACCTGATTAATTCTTTCTACTTGCCCATTGGATTGGGGATGATAAGAAGAAGAGAAGTTTAATTTGATCTTGAGCTGTTTACAGAGGGCCCTCCAGAATTTAGACATGAATTGGACGCCTCTATCCGAGACGATATGCGTGGGCAAACCGTGAAGGCGAAAAATGTGTACAAAAAATTGCTTTGCCAACTGAGGCGCTGAAGGAAGACCAGGAAGAGGAATAAAATGTGCCATCTTGGAAAATCGATCAACGACCACCCAAACAACTGTGTTGCCACGGGATGAGGGTAAGTCCGTAATAAAGTCCATACCAATCTGTGACCAAGGCTGTTCAGGGACAGGCAGAGGATGAAGGAGGCCAGCAGGCTTCTGGCGAGGAGTCTTATCCCGGGCACAGACAGTACAGGCCCGCACAAAATCAACAACATCAGTCTCCAGAGTCGGCCACCAATAAAAACGAGAGATGAGTTGCAAGGATTTTTTGATGCCCGCATGGCCTGCGAGGTGAGAGGAGTGTCCCCATTTGAGAATCCCGAGACGCTGGCGTGGAGAAACGAAGGTCTTCCCTGGAGGAGTTTGACTGATGGAGGCTGGAGAAGTGGAGATCAGACAGTCAGGAGGAATGATGTGTTGCGGAGAGACCTCTACTTCAGAGGCATCAGAAGAACGAGAGAGGGCATCGGCCCTAATGTTCTTGTCAGCAGGGCGAAAATGAATTTCAAAGTCAAAACGGGCAAAGAATAACGACCACCTGGCCTGGCGAGGGTTCAGTCGTTGGGCAGACTGGAGATAGGAGAGATTCTTGTGATCAGTGTATATGATAACTGGAAATTTTGATCCCTCCAGCAGGTGCCTCCATTCCTCAAGCGCCAATTTAATGGCCAGTAGTTCTCGATCCCCGATGGAGTAATTTCTCTCCGCCGGGGAGAAGGTCCTAGAAAAAAAACCACAAGTCACAGCATGTCCGGAAGAATTTTTTTGTAGAAGGACAGCTCCATCTCCCACTGAGGAGGCATCTACCTCCAATAGGAAGGGTTTAGCTGGGTCAGGTCTGGAGAGCACGGGAGCAGAAGAAAAGGCAGACTTGAGATGTTTAAATGCGTCTTCCGCTTGGGGAGACCAGGACTTAGGATTGGCATTTTTCTTGGTTAAAGCCACGATAGGAGCCACAATAGTGGAAAAGTGTGGAATAAACTGTCTGTAATAATTGGCGAACCCCAAAAAACGTTGGATAGCACGGAGTCCGGAGGGGCGTGGCCAATCTAAGACGGCAGAGAGTTTATCTGGGTCCATTTGTAGTCCCTGGCCAGAGACCAAGTATCCTAGGAAAGGAAGAGATTGACATTCAAAGAGACATTTCTCCATTTTGGCATAAAGTTGATTGTCCCGAAGTCTCTGAAGAACCATGCGGACATGTTGGCGGTGTTCTTCTAAGTTGGCAGAAAAAATCAGAATATCGTCCAAATAAACCACAACACAAGAATATAGGAGATCACGAAAAATTTCATTAACAAAGTCTTGGAAGACGGCAGGGGCGTTGCAAAGGCCAAAGGGCATGACCAGATACTCAAAGTGTCCATCTCTGGTGTTAAATGCAGTCTTCCATTCGTCCCCCTCCCTGATGCGGATGAGATTATAAGCACCTCTTAAGTCCAGTTTGGTAAAGATGTGGGCACCTTGTAAGCGATCAAAGAGTTCCGAGATAAGAGGTAAGGGGTAGCGGTTTTTTACCGTGATTTTATTAAGTCCGCGGTAATCAATGCAAGGACGTAGGGAGCCATCTTTTTTGGACACAAAAAAAAATCCAGCTCCGGCAGGGGAGGAGGACTTGCGGATAAACCCCTTTTTTAAATTCTCCTGGATGTACTCCGACATGGCAAGAGTCTCTGGGGCAGACAGAGGATAGATTCTGCCCCGGGGTGGAGTAGTACCCGGGAGGAGGTCAATAGGGCAGTCATAAGGCCTGTGAGGAGGTAAAGTCTCAGCTTGCTTTTTGCAAAAAACGTCAGCATAATCCATATAAGCCTTAGGAAGACCGGATACAGGGGGAACCACAGGGTCACGGCAAGGAGTACTGGGAACCGGTTTAAGACAGTCCTTGTGACAAGAAGTACCCCAGTTCTTGATTTCTCCTGTGGACCAATCAAGGGTTGGGGAATGGCGTTGAAGCCACGGTAATCCAAGAAGAATTTCAGAAGTGCAGTTGGGGAGGACCAAAAATTCAATTTTTTCGTGATGAGGTCCGATGCACATTAGGAGAGGTTCCGTGCGGTAACGCGCGGTACAGTCCAATCTTTCGTTGTTAACAGAATTGATGCAGAGGGGTCTGGCGAGACTGGTCACCGGGATGTTGAACCTGTTGATGAGAGAGGCCAAAACAAAATTTCCTGCAGATCCGGAATCCAAGAAGGCCATAGCAGAGAAGGAGAAGGTAGAAGAAGATATCCGCACAGGCACAGTAAGGCGTGGAGAAGCAGAGTTGACATCAAGAACTGTCTCACCTTTGTGCGGAGTCAGCATACGTCTTTCCAGGCGGGGAGGACGGATAGGACAATCTTTCAAGAAGTGTTCGGTACCAGCACAGTACAGGCATAGATTCTCCATGCGGCGTCGTGTCCTCTCTTGAGGTGTCAAGCGAGATCGGTCAACTTGCATAGCCTCCACGGCGGGAGGCACAGGAACGGATTGCAGAGGACCAGAGGAGAGAGGGGCCTAGGAGAGAAACCGCCTCGTGCGAACAAAGTCCATATCCTGGCGGAGCTCCTGACGCCTTTCGGAAAAACGCATGTCAATGCGGGTGGCAAGATGAATAAGTTCATGCAGGTTAGCAGGAATTTCTCTTGCGGCCAGCACATCTTTAATGTTGCTGGATAGGCCTTTTTTAAAGGTCGCGCAGAGGGCCTCATTATTCCAGGAAAGTTCGGAGGCAAGAGTACGGAATTGGATGGCGTACTCTCCAACAGAAGAATTACCCTGGACCAGGTTCAACAGGGCAGTCTCAGCAGAAGAGGCTCGGGCAGGTTCCTCAAAGACACTTCGGATCTCCGTGAAGAAGGAGTGTACAGAGGCAGTGACAGGGTCATTGCGGTCCCAGAGCGGTGTGGCCCATGACAGAGCTTTCCCAGACAGAAGGCTGACTACGAAAGCCACCTTAGACCTTTCAGTAGGAAACTGGTCCGACATCTCCAAGTGCAGGGAACATTGCGAAAGAAAACCACGGCAAAACTTAGAGTCCCCATCAAATTTATCCGGCAAGGATAATCGTAGGCCGGAAGCGGCCACTCGCTGCGGAGAAGGTGCAGAAGCTGGCGGAGGAGATGGTTGCTGGAGCTGAGGCAATAGCTGCTGTAGCATCACGGTCAGTTGAGACAGCTGGTGGCCTTGTTGCTCTATCTGTTGCGACTGCTGGGCGACCACCGTGGTGAGGTCGGTGACAACTGGCAGTGGGACTTCAGCGGGATCCATGGCCGGATCTACTGTCACGATTCGGCTGGCAGGAGGTGGATCCTCTGTGCCAGAGAGGGATTGGCGTGGACCGTGTTGGTGGACCGGTTCTAAGTTGCTACTGGTATTCACCAGAGCCCGCCGCAAAGCGAGATGGTCTTGCAGCGGCGGTAGCAACCAGGTCGTATCCACCAGCAACGGCTCAACCTCTCTGACTGCTGAAGATAGGCGCGGTACAAGGGAGTAGACAAGAGCAAGGTCGGACGTAGCAGAAGGTCAGGGCAGGCAGCAAGGATCGTAGTCAGGGGCAACGGCAGGAGGTCTGGAACACAGGCTAGGAACACACAAGGAAACGCTTTCACTGGCACAATGGCAACAAGATCCGGCGAGGGAGTGCAGGGGAAGTGAGGTATAAGTAGGGAGTGCACAGGTGAACACACTGATTAAGCCTGCTGCGCCAATCAGTGGCGCAGTGGCCCTTTAAATTGCAGAGACCCGGCGCGCGCGCGCCCTAAGGAGCGGCGCCGCGCGCGCCGGGACAAGACAGACGGGGAACGAGTCAGGTACGGGAGCCGGGACGCGCATCGCGAGCGGGCGCCTCCCGCATCGCAAATCGCATCCCGGCTGAGAGGGATATTGCAGCGCACCCGGTCAGCAGGTCTGACCGGGGCGCTGCAAATGCGAGGAAGCTGCGAGCGCTCCGGGGAGGAGCGGGGACCCGGAGCGCTCGGCGTAACAGCGCTCAGCTTATCACCGTACGCAGCAATGTCCCGCCCCGGCAGATGATAGGCTGGCAGCTCTGTGACTTTCCCATCCCAAGGAAACTGCAAGAGGACCACAGCGCAGTACAGTGAAGATGGTAGCAGGGGAACGTAGGCAGGTTAGTTAAAGTTTATTTTGTTTATTTTTGCAGCCTGGGAAATGTTATTTGTAGTACAGATTTCTAGCGCTGCGGGTGACATGATGTGGGGACAGCGCAGCTGATAATTAATTGTGAGGGGGGGCGCGGGGTGTTGGGAGAGAAGCGGCGCCCAGGTCACATGGGGGGGGGCGGGGGGAATACCGTTAAATACCGTGAAACTGCCATCACTTAAAAAAATACAGTGATACACGTTTTTGCTCATACCGCCCAGCCCTAATGTCCACCCCTATGCAATCCCTAATTTAGTCCTCAAATGCGCATGGCGCTCTCTTACTTCGGAGCCCTGTTGATTTCAAGGAAAAAGTTTAGGGCCACATATGGGGTATTTCCGTACTCGGGAGAAATTCCACTGCAAATTTTGGGGGGCTATTTCTCCTTTTACCCCTTATGAAAAGGAAAAGTTGGGGTCTACACCAGCCTTTTAGTGTGAAAAAAAAAATATTACACTAACATGCTGGTGTTGCCCTTTACTTTTTAATTTTCACAAGAGGTAATAGGAAAAAAAGTATGGAAATACGCAATATGTGGACATAAAATGCTCTGCGGACGCACAACAAGGCTCAGGAGTGAGAGCGCACTTTGTACATTTGAGACCTAAATTGGTGATTTGCACAGGGGTGGCTGATTTTACAGCAGTGCTGACATAAACGCAAAAAAAATAAATACCCACATGTGACCCCATTTTGGAAACTACACCCCTCCCAGAACGTAACTAGGAGTATAGTGAGCCTTAACACCCCACAGGTGTTTGACAAATTTTCATTAAAGTTGGATGGGAAAATTAAAAACAAAACATTTTTTCGCTAAAATACTGGTGTTACCCTACATTTTTCATTTTCACAAGGGAAAATAGGAAAAAAGCCCCCAAAATTTGTAGCCCCATTTCTTCTGAGTAAGAACATACCCCATATGTGGATGTAAAGTGCTCTGCTTGCGCACTACAATGCTCAGAAGAGAAGGAGCGCCATTGGGATTTTGAAAAGAAAATTTGTCCGGAATTGAAGGCCACGTGTGTTTACAAAGCCCCCATAGTGCCAGAACAATGGAACCCTCCCACATGTTACCCCATTTTGGAAACTACACCCCTCACGGAATATAATAAGGGGTACAGTGAGCATTTACGCCCTACAGGTGTCTGACAGATTTTTGGAACAGTGGTCCGTGAAAATGAAAAATAAAATTTTTCATTTGCACAGCCCACTGTTCCAAAGATCTGTGAAACGCCAGTGGGGTGTAAATACTCACTGCACCCCTTTTTACATTCTGTGAGGGGTGTAGTTTCCAAAATGGGGTCACATGTGGGGGGTCCACTGTTCTGGCACCACGGGGGGCTTTATAAACGCACTTGGCCCCTGACTTCCATTCCAAACAAATTCATTTTTCAAAAGCTCCTCCTCTTCTGAGCATTGTAGTGCGCCAGCAAAGCACTTGATGTCCATACATGGGGTATTTTCATACTCAGGAGAAAATTACCCCCAAAATTTGTAACCCCATTTCTTCTATTACCCCTTGTAAAAATTTAAAATTTAAGGAAAAAACTATTTTTTTTTTCATTTACACATCCCACTTTAACGAAAAGTCATCAAACACCTGTGGGGTGTTAAGGCTCACTGGACCCCTTGTTACGTGCCTTTAGGGGTGTAGTTTCCAAAACAGTATGTCAAATATGGGTGTTTTCCATGGTTCTGGCACCATAGGGGCTTCCTAAATGTGACATGCCCCCCAAAAACCATTTCAGAAAAACTCATTCTCCAAAATCCCATTGTCGCTCCTTCCCTTCTGAGCCCTCTACTGCACCCTTGACATACACATATGAGGTATTTCCTTACTTGAGAGAAATTGGGTTACACATTTTGAGAGGATTTTTCTACTTTTACCTCTTGTAAAAATTCAAAAACTGGGTCTACAAGAACATGCGAGTGTAAAAAATGAAGATTTTGAATTTTCTCCTTTATTTTGCTGTTATTCCTGTGAAACACCTAAAGGGTTAACACACTTATTGAATGTCATTTTGAATACTTTGAGGGGTGCAGTTTTTATAATTGGGTAATTTGTTGGGTATTTCTAATAAGAATGCCCTTCAAATCCACTTCAAACCTGAACTGGTCCATGAAAAATTCCGATTTTGAAAATTTTGTGAAAAATTGGAAAATTGCTTCTGTACTTTGAAACCCTCTGATGTTTTCCAAAAGTAAGAACATGTCAACTTTATGATGCAAATATAAAGTATACATATTGTGTATGTGAATCAATATATAATTTATTTAGAATATCCATTTTCCTTACAAGCAGAGAGATTCAAAGTTAGAAATTTTTTTAATTTTTTCATAAAATTTGGGAATTTTTCACCATGAAATGATGCAAGTATCGACAAAAATTTACCACTAACATAAAGTAGAATATGTCACAAAAAAACAATCTGGGAATCAGAATGAAAGGTAAAAGCATCCCAGAGTTATTGATGCTTAAAGTGACAGGGGTCAGAGGTGCAAAAAATGCTCTGGTCCTACAATGAAAATTGGCCTGGTCCTTAAGGGGTTAAAGAACGTAGCCACCATTATTGCAAAGGCCATAGTCCTCCCCTATTCAGAAATGTGCTATATGAACTGTCCAGAATTATCTCATTTAGTGATTAAAATTAAGCCCAGAAGTGTATGGGACTTTGATGTTGAGATTGTGCTTAACTGGGGCAAACGAAAAAGTAAGAGGGGAGGTGAAGATTGTCTTTCTGTGGCCATGTGTAAAATTTGCAGCGAAGCCATGCTGCTCTCTCCACTGCAACAAGTACCTGAAAGGATTAAAAATTTACCAAAGAAGCATGCGAAAATGTCCCGCGCTGGTCTGCGACCCGCCCTTGGGCGTGGACACCAAGTACATGTTGCAATGCCGAAGTGGAACTGTAATCTTTTGCTTCTGTTTGCCGGGGGACAGGAAGTCAGAGCTGCACCGATGACGTCCTTCCGGCTGGCAGCCATCTTGTGGGAGCCCCATATGAAAGAAGCCACGGGGCTAGACCTCTACAGTCTGGAGATGGCAGCGAGGTGTACAGACATGGCGGAGCCCAGTGCTACACATGAAGAGAGTCCTAAGATGGCGACCGCTTGCAGCAGTTGTCCCTTGGGGCCGAGGAGGCCTACAACCTACCCCCGCTACCGGAGGACGACGAGTGGCCGGCTACTCTGGAGGGGCATTACCCGGGACATCGGAGACGGCATCACCGGTGAGACTGTCCCCTCACCACCGGACATTGGGGTCCTGGGCCAAGATCCCAAGGGAAGACTCGTATGTGACTACCCCGGCAGAAGCCAATTTCTCTTCCTCATCCAGAAAAGTAATTAATTTCTTTTGTTTGCTTACCATTAACTATGTGGTACTCCAGTACCTTTGTTTCTATACAGACTGTTCTATCCAGTTGTAAACTGTTCAAAAGGGAGTGCCTGGCAGGACTATGCCAAGAAGTTTGTTCACCTGTTCAGTAACGTAACCACCTAAGCTTGTGCCCGGCCTATGGCCAAGAGACTCCTTGTCCGAGGAGATTCATGTAAGTTTATGCCCGGCTACCATAGAGCCATGATGTTTTTGGACTCATAACATAGGTGGACTGCTGATCCTTACGGGTCTGTTTTTTGTACATATCCTCACAGTAATATATTTATGTGCACTAAATGTTGCACATATACAGCAGGTAAATGTACCTGAATGCATCAAATGTTGTGCTGCTATCAAGTAGCCTTTGTGTTCTAACAAATAAAATGTCTGTTATTATAAAATGTCAAATCAATGTTCATGGTTATTGTACAGAAGTCTCAATTCCTGTACACAAAATACTTATTTTCTTTCAGGTGTTATAGTGTTACTTAGGGGTGCCCTCCCAGCTCCTCTGGCAGTAACAAATAGTGCCACCCCTCACTAACGCCTACGGGAAATATTCCCATCAGATACCAAGACTGACTCTATTCATTCACTACAATGCACACACAGTACATTATACAAAATTCACTAGTGTACATTCAGAATCCAGTACACATAACTTAGAAATATATATCTCACACACAACAACATATTTCTTAGGAACTATAACATGCTATATCTCAGTTCTATACCACTGTTTAAGCACTAATGTGTTCTTTTGTCTCTTACGTGTTCAGGATGTTCTTCCTGGCCAGAAGGTTCTCCTATAGCTCAATAAAAAATGCATGTATCCAGAAAGGTAACAGTATGTCATTGTTATCTAGTTCAGAGAGTTCTAGGGGCAAGTGTGTAATACCTATAAACCCTAGTAACCAAGGCATTGGGCAGAAAGCCTCAGGCAACCCAATCGGCAACCAGTGTATAACTCTAGAAAATAAATAAGTGGTATAATAAATGTTTGGTGTAATATTTGCTATCTGTCCAAGGGAAAAAAAATAGTGAGATCTGTTAAAGTGTGTAGAAGCCTTGCTGTCACTATACATACTTCATAGTCAGTGATTAAACAGTAATTTACAAATCTGTTCAACTTTCTGGCACCAGTTGATTTAAAATAAATTGTTTTCCACCGGAGTACCCCTTTAAACAGAATGAAATAACAGCTGGTCATTCCCATTCATTAAAATTTTAGAGCTGCAATTTTATAGCCGTGAAATTTGGCCCAAAGTCCATTTTTTGCCTTTTACATCTTTAAAAAGATCAGTTTTCTGGAACATTCGTTCATATTTTTTATGGACTGTTTTTTTTCTCAGTAATGAGTTGGTTTGCAAATTGCATAATAACATTTCCTTTATCACAAATAAAAAATATAAAAGCAAGTCTGAAAAAAACAAACATTTAAAAGATGCCTAAAAGGTTAAAAATGGCAGAATAACAGCTGAAATTTACAGTTGTTTTATTTTTATTTTTACCAAATATGGACCACAAGACTGAGAGTGCAAATGGATGCGCCAAATATTTTACAGTGGCTCATTCTGATGAATAACTTTCGTGCATCTTTTAGACTTGTCTAACTTTTCATACCAGCTATTGGGTGGTATACTTTGTACTAACATTCTATGTCAGAATTTTGGTGCAATTTTGATGCACTATAAACTAGGCCATGGCTTTCCTGCTAAGCCACTACCCCTTTCAGCCAAACCACACCTCTTTTAGGGTGACACAGTAACAGTGTCCAAAACACATAATAAATATACAGCATCAAAGTGAGAATACATAAAAAATATCCATAGACGGTTTCCCACTTTGATACTCTTTTTTCCTGTAAATTTATAGGCAGGATGGTGTAACTAAATCAAATGTTCCTTTTTGGTAATAAAGATTATATACATTTGCATTATACTGTCTCAGTGTGGTTTGATGGGGAACCTATTAGATTCGTATCCACAAGGGACATATTCTATTATCCTCAATAATTGAGCCCTTCTTTTGGTTTACCTCCATAATAATATACAAAAAGAACAATCTGAAAATAGTAACAGATTAAAAAAAAGAATATGTTACAGTATTTACCTCCAATCAGTAAATAAAAACCTAGGCGATACAAAAGGTTAAAGGGGTATTCCAGGAAAAACTTTTTTTTTATATATATATATATATCAACTGGCTCCAGAAAGTTAAACAGATTTGTAAATTACTTCTATTAAAAAATCTTTATCCTTTCAGTACTTATGAGCTTCTGAAGTTAAGGTTGTTCTTTTCTGTCTAAGTCCTCTCTGATGACACCTGTATCGGGAAACGCCCAGTTTAGAAGCAAATCCCCATAGCAAACCTCTTCTAAACTGGGCGTTTCCCGAGACAGGTGTCATCAGAGAGCACTTAGACAGAAAAGAACAACCTTAACTTCAGAAGCTCATAAGTACTGAAAGGATTAAGATTTTTTAATAGAAGTAATTTACAAATCTGTTTAACTTTCTGGAGCCAGTTGATATATATAAAAAGTTTTTCCCTGGATAACACCTTTAAAGCAGTGATGTACAGCCTATGGTTCTCCAGGTAAACTACAACTCCTAACATACTAGTTGTTAAGGCCTGTAGGATGTTTTGTTCCACAGAAACCACAGCTTGCAAACTGAAGAGCTCAACATGTTGTAATAATAATCATATTCTCATAATGGAATAATCATATTCTCATAATGTTTACTTTAATTCAGAGTTTATCATCAGTAGTGCATATTTTATGAATCCTCAGCTCTGAACAGCTGAACTGGGTATATGAAACTGCGTGGCTGCAAACGATTTCTCCATCGCTGATTTACACTCCATTGATCAGAGTTAATCGCAGTAAAATAGTGGATTAATGAGGAAAAGCTAGCTGCCATGCTTAATGTCACACTGTGCCCTTGGCAAGTGTCTCTGTTACCTAATGGTGAATTTGGCTTGGGTGCAGGCTTTCTTGATCACAGTTATCTTGAATAGGATGTCCTGCATGCTGTAATTATTGTAATTATCCATAAATGTGAAAATGCCATATTCCTGAACTGCCGCTGAGGTGGTATGTGATACGTGAAAGGCAACCTGTCACCAAGACATCCATCAGATAAGCCAAGCATACGTTGCTCTAGAAAAAATAAAGCAGTAAACCCAATAAATTTCATCCTCCACCTAAAGTGAAGATTGCTCATAGAAATCAGATATCCCCGCTACTCATAAGTCTTGACCTATGCACTATGGAAGCATCTTCTGTGGCTTCTTTGAAACCCATGTATAGAGGAAATACCATTTCTACTCAATCTAACCTTCCTGTATCATAGATTGTAAATACCTGGGCAGAAATTGCTATCTAAAAAAAGACTGTCTGGGGGAAGGATTCCTTTTACCAGCTGAAATGCATAGCAAGCAGGTGCAGCATTAGGGCCAATGTACACTACCAACCTTCTGATCAGAATTAAAGGGGTACTTCAGGGGATAAATAATGTTTTCATATTAACTGGTGCCATAACTGCAACTCCCAGCATGCACAGACAGCCAAAGGGTATGCTGAGAGTTATATTTTTGCAACAGCTGGAGTTTTGCCCCCCCCCCCCAATGTGAATGTACAGGGTACATTCACACGGGCGGGGGTTTACAGTAATTTTCCCACTGCAAGTTTGAGCTGTGCTAAATTTTCCGCCACAGCTCAAATTCCCAGCAGGAAACTCGCTGTAAACTCCTGCCTGTGCGAATGCACCCTAAAAACACTACACCTACAAAAAATAAAAAGTAAAACACTACATATCCACATACCATTACACAGTTACCCCTTACACAGTTTTCTCCTTTTACCACTTATGAAAAGGTAAAGTTGGGGTCTACACCAGCATGTTAGTGTAAATTTTTTTTTTTTTACACTAACATGCTGATATTGCCCCATAGAAAAAACAAAAACAAAATTTGTAACAAAATTTCTCATGAGTACGGAAATACCCCATATGTGGATGCAAAGTGCTCTGCAAGCGCACAACATGGCTCAGAAGTGAGAGCACACCATGTACATTTGAGGTCTAAATTGGTATATGTGAATCAATGTATCATTTATTTGGGATGTCCATTTTCCTTATAAGCAGAGAGTTTCAAAGTAAAAAAAAGTGCTGAATCTTAAAATTAAAAATTTTTCATCAAATTTGGGATTTTTCACCAAGATGCAAGTATCGACAAAAATTTACCACTAACATAAAGTAGACTATGTCACGAAAAAACAATCTTAGAATCAGAATGAAAAGTAAAAGCATCCCAGAGTTATTAATGCTTAAAGTGACAGTGGTCAGATGTGCAAAAAATGCTCTGGTCCTTAAAGGGGTAGTCCAGTGGTGAAAAACATATCCCCATCCTAAGGATAGGGGATAAGTTTGAGATCGCGGGGGGTCCGACTGCTGGGGCCCCCTGTGATCTCTCTGTACGGGGGCCAGGCTCTCCGGCCAGATAGCGGGTGCCGACCTCCGCACGAAGCGGCGGCCAACACGCCCCCTCAATACATCTCTATGGCAGAGCCGGAGATTGCAGAAGGCAGCGCTTCGGCTCTGCCATAGAGTTGTATTGAGGGTGCGTGTCGGCCACCGCTTCGTGCTGAGGTCGACACACCCCCTTCCCGGGGGCTGTCGGGGCTCCGTACAGGAGATCGCAGGGGGCCCCAGCGGTCGGACCCCCCGCGATCTCAAACTTATCCCCTATTCTTAGTATAGGGGATAAGTTGTTCACCACTGGGTTCACCACTGGACTACTCCTTTTAGGTGAAAATGGGCTGGGTCCTTAAGGGGTTAAAGGAAAAGGTAATCCTGGGTTATACTGTGGGCGAACAGGGGACTGATGAGGGGTCACGGACTAAAATACGTACCCTAGGTCTAACTTATGTCCCACCGAAGATCCACTTCTCTCTTCTCTGAATTGCCTGCTGGAGGCAGACCCGCCAGCTAAATTTGCATATTTATTGTAACTCTACATCCTAGTGACCTCAAGCTGCTGGTCATGTGAGCGCATGCGCCAACTGAGCATTCACGTAACCAGCGAATTGAGCTGTCAGGGCCTGCCTCAAGCACACAATTCAGTGAAGATAGAAGAGGATATTCGGAGAGACATGTCCAGGACCTAAGATATGTATTTTAGTCAGTGACCCCTCATCAGACTCCTGTTTCCCCATAGTATAACCTAGCGTATTGGGTTTAGTGTGGGTGAACAGGATGACTGTTTTCCTTCCAGGCCCATTATCATTACTATGCATACATATGTGTGTCTATGTAAATTTAAGAAAAGGATCAGCGATAAATCATGCTTCCATTTATGGCTGATCTTGCGTGAGTATTCCCTAAAAATTATCAGCAAATGTAAATAAATGCTTTTCATGTGGACATTTCCATTTACACAACAACGTTTGAGCAGGACATAACCTGTATAAGGCCTCTTTCACACTACCATTATCCCCCTGCAAAATCTTCTGTCACAAACTCCCGTCTGAAAGTCCCTAATATTGCCGTCAAAATATCCCGTTCATGTCAATGGGATTTTTTGACCATCCTTCAGCACCAATTATGTCCTGTTATGACTAACGACATTATTTTTGACGGCACAAAAGACAGGGCATGTACTAATTTTTTTACTGTCAAAAATAAAGGTGGTAAAACTTTTACATTGAAGTCTATGGGTGACAGATGTTCACGAATGACATCTGTTAGTGCCCGTTATTTTAACGTCCCTTATGATCAGTTAGTTGTACTGCACATGCTCAGAACATGGAAATAAAATAAGAGACATAAAATAACAGACTATAACGGATGAAATAACAGGTGACAATGGATGGAACATGTCCGTTATTTTGACAGAATGTCCATTAAAATAACAGACATTAGTCATCCATCATCATCGTTATGTTCAGTTATTTTGTCTATTGTTTCATGACCTCTTTCAGCAGAAAAACAGCTGTCAAAATGCAGAAACATGACGGTAGTGTGAAAGAAGCCTAATGCTCCAGGCACCTGCAAGTGATAGTGCATGTGTGGTTGCTATGACCGCACTGTTAGGCTAGGTTCACACTACAGAATTTCACACTGGAATTCCACTTGCAGCAGAGACCCATTGCCTGCAACTTAACACAATGTGAAGCTCTAGAGGGGACTCACCCCTGATTTTGCGGCTATGGCCAGGCCTAGCCCATATTCACCACTCCTCCCCCTGCTCCCTGCACTACTAGATATCAGAGAAAACAGAGAGGGCTTGTACGGCGCTGACCAGGACCAGAAGCATAAGGTAAAAACAGCAGGTTTACCTTATGCTTCTGGTCCTGGTCAGCGCCATACAAGCCCTCTCTTCTTTGGAAGTCTCTGTTCTCTCTAGTTTTGTGATTGGGAAGGCTGCAGACCGGGAATTATTACCCCTCCACGCTTACCATTGTTGTGTGTGGGGACACGCAACCACCGATGATAAGGGTTTCTAGTTAATATACTAGATTACCCGAAGGTGGTTTTATGCTATGGAGCGCTCTCCTTGTTTCTCTTGCTACTAGATATCAGGGATGCCAGGACTGATCAGACCTTAGACGTACGTGATGTCATGCCCTGTTCCCCTGCATTTCTTAAGGGAACATGCAGAAAATTAACTCAACACCTGCTGCTGATCATTCCCTGCCCTCCAGGGTAGTAGTTTTCTTCTGTGGTGGGGCACACAGGGATAGCTGCAGCTGTAAATCTGCTTAATTGCTGTCACTGGTTGCCTGTTTGCCTCTGCAGCCAAAACAATTCACCTGTCCGGTACCCAGAACTACATGCCCCGGGCGTCGGGCAATATGAATTCCACACCATTGTAGTGGGATTATTTGATAACCATGCAAATAAATATTTTGTGTGTTTTTAAAGGAGAAATATTCCTTGTGGTTTGTGCCCCTGATTGTTTATGACACCAGAAACATTCCTGTCATGCCACCCTGCCTATATTGGCTGAATGTGGTAGTGGATGTAGGGCTTCAAAGGATCCCCGCTCACGTCGCTGATCGACCAAGCTGGAAGATATGCTTAAAAGAGAATTTATTGACCAGAATGCAACGCATTTCGTTGCGCATGCGCATCTTCCTCAGGCATCTGATGCCTGCGGAAGCTGCGCATGCGCAGCGAAACGCGTTGCATTCTGGTCAATAAACCCTCTTTTAAGCATATCTTCCTGCTTGGTCAATCAGCGCCGTGAGCCGGGATCCTTTGAAGCCCTACATCCACTACCACATATACTCCGGAGAGCAGCAGACGACCATCTTCTTTTACATACTTGTCCCATTGTGTTGTATGTGCCTACACAACCACACAGGGTGAGCAGTTTTAACTTATATATAATTGGCTCCCTGGGCTCAACAATATTATTCTATGGAGCGCTTACTACCTTGTTTCTATATTGGCTGAATGTGACAGCATTGATGGTACAATATATTACCATTTGGGGCCAGGCCTCCGGCTCTTATTTTTGTGCCCGCCCCAGCTCACCTGTAGACTACAGCCTGTAGTTGCCGGGAAGTGAACTCAGGAGGATGTATCCACCCCCAGTGCCGTACAGCTATGCGGTGATGCTCACATCACGTCACGCTCCCAGAATTCAAGGGCCGTCGTTACTATGTCCAGACGCCTGCCCTAGAGCGTGACGTGCGCGGTGCGCATAGGAACAGTGCAAGCAAGGTTCTGCCCTGATTCAGCGCCTGAATTCCTTCTGGCAACTGCAGCAGCAGAGCGGGTACCATTATCTAATGATAATCTAAGGGTACTACTACCTGCCTACTGGGTCTGGGTGGGAGGGGGTTCATCTGGGGGAACAACCTTCCTACGGGGGGGGGGATTCTGGGGCCCCCAGATTAACCCCCCCAGTAGGCAGATAGTTAATCTGGGGGTACTACCTGCCTACTGGGGGGAGGGGGTTAATTGGGGGTACTACATGCCTACTGGGGGGAGGGGGTTAATCTGGGGGTAATACTTGCCTACTGGGGGGACAGGGGTTTATCTGGGGGTACTACCTGCCTACTGGGGGGTTAATCTGGGGGTACTACATGCCTACTGGGGAAGGGGGTTAATCTGGGGGTACTACCTGCATACTGGGGGGGTTAATTGGGGGGTACTACATGCCTACTGGGGGAAGGGGATTAATCTGGGGGTACTACCTGCATACTGGGGGAGGAGGGGGTTCATCTGGGGGTACTACCTGCCTACTGGGGGGGTCTAATGTGGGGCTACTTCCTGCCTACTGGGGGGGGGAGGGGGTAATCTGGGGCTACTACCTGTCTACTGGAGGGGAGGGGTAATCTGGGGGTACTACCTGCATACTGGGGGGAGGGGGGCAATCTGGGGGTACTACCTGCCTACTGGGGGTCTAATTTGGGGGCACTTCCTGTCTACTGGGAGGGGGAATGTTAACATAGGAAGAGAATGTGACAAGGGGGAAGATGAGACAGGGGGTAGGGATGGGAAGGGGAGAATGTGACATGGTAGGAGAATGTGACTAAGGGGGGGGATATAAATGAAATGGGGGAGAATATGATTAAGGGGGATAGAAATGACACGGGGAAGATGTGAAATGGGTGGTGGTTATAAAATGGGGGAATATATGTAAAATGGGGAGATTGGACATGAAATGGGAGGATTTTACTATTTGTTTATAATATTGAAATTGCAATATTTAGTTTCATAATCGCAATCGCACAGTTTCCCCATAACGTGCAGCCCTACTAGCTATGTACCTGGCTACCTAACTACCTACATCAGTGTTACCCAAACATGGTGCAAAACTATAACTCCCAGCATGACCGGAAAGCCAGAGGTCGTCTGGGCGCTGTAGTTTTGCAACAGCTGGAGGCACCATGATTGGGGAATGGTGACCTACCTACATATCTGGCAACCTGCTCTGTTACTGAGTGGGACACGAAGGGGGGCATTATTACAGGCCTATAGATGAGGAGATTGTGTAGTGTTAAGGAGAGCACTGGAAAAATGCAGAGTCTAAGATGTTTATTCTGCAGATGAAGAGAGATGAAGTTTTGGCTGGAAGAAGACATCATGGCGGTCTGAGTCGGACAGAGAAGAAAAGGACCTGTGAGTTCCTTCATGAAGCTGTAATCACTTATATGGGGTATATATCCTGTGTACAGCTGGTATATACCTCTATATGGTCCTGTATATAATCACTTATTTGGTATATATCCTGTGTACAGCTGGTATCTTCATCTATATGGTCCTGTATATAATCACTTATATGGTATATATCCTGTGTACAGCTAGCATATACCTCTATATCGTCCTGTATATAATCACTTATATGGTATATATCCTGTGTACAGCTGGTATATACCTCTATATGGTCCTGTATATAATCACTTATATGGTATATATCCTGTGTACAGCTGGTATCTACCTCTATATGGTCCTGTGTATAATCACTTATATGGTATATATCCTGTGTACAGCTGGTATATACCTCTATATCGTCCTGTATATAATCACTTATATGGTATATATCCTGTGTACAGCTGGTATATACCTCTATATCGTCCTGTATATAATCACTTATATGGTATATATCCTGTGTACAGCTGGTATATACCTCTATATCGTCCTGTATATAATCACTTATATGGTATATATCCTGTGTACAGCTGGTATATACCTCTATATCGTCCTGTATATAATCACTTATATGGTATATATCCTGTGTACAGCTGGTATCTACCTCCTTTTTTATTTATATAAAGTGTAGGTGAACTTAAACTGTATGGCTATGCTGTGGTTCCTGTAGGTTTTGTGTGCATAAGGTGGGAAGGGGGTGAGGGGGGGGGGGGGGCCTCCATGTATATTTTGCTTTCGGCCCCCAAAATTCCTTCAAACGGCCCTGTTTGGGGCCCCACTTTTAATTTTATGCCCAGGGCCACACATTGTCTAAAACCGGCTCTGGTTAACACTCAGCCACAACTTTTTGGCCCACAAAAAGCCATGGGATGAGTATGTTTTTTTTTTGTGAGTGCTTTGCGTACACAAACAGCAGATGTGTGTTTTCAGCCCTATAGAAGTACTGTCAAATGTTAAATCATTTAAAGATAGGTTCACTTTTAGACGACATGTACACTCAAAAGTAGACAGTTTTAGAGCAGTTTTTCAGCTTATAAAAGGACCATAATACAGTGTCTGAACATAACCTTAGTGTGTATTGGCACACCGTAGATGTGTTTCAGAAATTTGTGTAACTGTCCCATACATCTGAATGGAGCTTGCTGAAATCCATGTGCTTGCTGAAACAACTCCATTAAAATCTGTGCAACTAATTTTCACTGGCAGATCTTTCTTTAACAGATCTGATGTGTGAATAAGCCTGATGAAGCTATTTTTCAAGAACTGGATGAGAGTGTTTGACAGACAGGACTTCTCTAATGCTACATCTGCCTACCTCTTCTGATATGTAACTGAGAGATGCTGACTGCTCGATTGCTAGAGTTTTAGGTCTGAGGTGTTCCCCTGAGGAGTGCTGTGTCCACTTATTCAGCAGTTTACTCTGTCTGTGTACAGTCCTCCAATTACATCCATAGGCATCAATAGAAACCCCTGTAAAATATGTGAGTATTCACATACACAGAATCTGTCGTGGATCTGACGTTCTCAAATTTGCTGTTGAGGATTTAAAATTGTAGTTGCAACTGCATATTTTACAAGGCAATTCCTATATAGTTTTGATTGCCAGGTAAAATTCACAATTGTTGGTCCGCAACAAATCTGCAGTGTATCCAATGTGTGTGAATACACCCTATAACAAAATCCCCAACTATTACAAGCTCCCTCAGTTTGGGCTCCTTTAGGCACTCATGTGCAGCGGGGCAATATTTATAGTTGGAAAAGAAAAAACACATCCCAGTTGGGTTGGGTTGGGTTGGCTGGGTTAACATATGTACGACATCCGGCATAGGTGAACTCAGCCTAGATCTGGATGGAACTGATGCCACAACTGATGACAAGTTGTCATCAGTTGTGTGGCATCCGGCGTCCATTGTTTCTGAACAGCCGACAGGGGAACTCAGCAAACTGCGTCCGCCTGTCCAGTGCTCTCCGGCGTATCCAACCATCTGGCATCAGAATTGAGAGGCTGGATGATCGTGGACTGTACCATTGAAATTAATGGGATCAGTTCGAGCATCAGTTTCCCTCTGGTGCATGCCGGAGGGGAACTGTGCTAGAGGGGAACTGTGAACCCAGCCATACTTCTCCACTATTCAGGTAGTTTGTTACAATCAAGCTTTCTACCCAAACATTCTATCCAACCATTTATCCTACAGGACTACATAACTAGACTGATTTGATATTCTGGACTGTAGGAAAGCTGGATGACATCCTGAGAATTATCGTTGTGGAAATTTAAGTTCTCAACCAACTTTTCCAGTAACACATATAACTAAAGATCATTTGCGCAGTGGGTAACACAACGGTGCAATACAAACTGATATTGATAAAAGTTCATTTTTATGGGAGGCTTTCACAGTTGTTGCATTAACTTAGTACATTTTGTATATTTTAGCTGCATACTGGAGTACTAATGGAGTTGATTCGCCATTCACTTGAGTTTCTTTCAATCTGGGTTAGGCCCCATGGTCTTTATTCACTGGTAATAGATTGTGATAGAACCAATGCCTTATTTCATGGGGTGACATGGAAGTCTGGAGGACAATGCCGGTTTCTAGGGCTACCAATGAAGAGCTTAAGAGCATTGTCGCTCATTACAGATTCTACTTGAGGTTTGAGAGCAGCTGGGGTTAGCACAAGCAGCACAATCCTCCTCCCGCAATGCCCTTGAACTGACACCTGTCTGTTCCTATAATTTAGATGGCAAATCATAGTCTTTGTAAACTTTCTCTGGTAGGAAAATTATTTGGCAGTTTTCCTTTTTTGTATAAATTGGATATAAAAATCTTCGCAAATATTCCTAGAGGGGAACTAGGGAGGGGCGCAGAGAGAGACTGGGCTAAGTTTAGGCTTTTAAAGTAATAGAACTGCATTGAGAGAGTTGTACATTCATAGTTGTTTACAATGTACTAAACAGTTCATATAATTTAAAGTGTATCGGCACCTTTAGCTGACTTTTCAAGGTAGGCTGTCATCATATGTGTGTCCATGAGGAGTAGCTCTATTTCTGACCATTATATCGCTTAAGTTTTCATCAGTTTTTCCATCTCCGTGGTCTATCTTTAATTTTCTGTTGTCTCTGAGCTACTGGGTTGAGACCACTACAATGTTTCCAATACGGTTAACACACAGAGAAGAAGAAATCCGGCTCCTCTATCTCTCTAGCGCATGGCCATAGAGCCAGCAGCAGCATGAAAAATACTACAGAGCTGTCCTCAGCAGTGTAAGCTGTATATCCAGCACTGGGGAGAGATATATCACTTATGCATCTCAGTGTATCTCTCTTCTTCCATCTTACTTTGTAGTATCCTCCACCTCCCCTGTAAAGGAGGTTGCTTTTCTCCATTGGTCCTTTAGAAAGGCGTGGAGTGGCGATTAGGCAAGTGAACTTCGGCTCCATTCATAAGAGGCACGCAGGGATCTCCATTCTTGAGATTTCTGGGGATCCTGACGGTCTGACCCCCTGCAATGATACTTCTCACCCGTTCTGTGAAATGCTGTTGGTGGGCCAACCCCTCGAATGCAGTCTACATTTTCAATGATGCCTCTGGCTTTGCAGACGGCAGAGACAGACGGCAGAGTTTCATTGCATCATTAGATCTTTTGTCAACAGGTTGTCTGTTATGACAACTCATAACATTTACTATAAGGCTAGGATTCCATTGAGGTTTTTCATGCAACAACAGCGATAAAAACACCCATTTTGCCGCGGACAGATGTTAGCTGCAAGTCAATAGTGAACTGCAAAATGCTGTTTTTCAGTTTGGCATTTTTTTTTTTTTTTATCCTTTTGGCATTTTTCAACTCTTTTTGGCTCCTTGGCAGTTTTTCAAAAAGAACCACTTTGGCGTTTTTTTCGGGAAAATCTTGGCGTTCCAACCAATCACAACTCTCTATGGGAAATATGAATAGGTGTATATATACAGTATGTCAGTGCAGGGGACCATAGAAGAGTGGACGTCCGCCCGCATCTATACATTATAAAGGAGGATCACAGCGGGTGTCAGGATTGATACCCACTGTGATTTTTCCTTAACTGCAGATACTACTGCTCCCAACATGGAGCACACTCCATGCTGGGAGCTTTAGTACTTGTATTAATAGACAGATTGCAACAGGTGTCAGAAGTTACACTCACTGCGATCTGTCTATTAATGCAGGTACTACAGCTCCCAGCATGGAACAGTGTGCGCTCCATGTTGGGAGTAGTAGTACTTGCAGTTAAGGACAGATTACAGTGGGTGTCACTCCTGACCCTTAATGCGATCCTCCTATCTATTGCAGAGATGCGGAGCAGCTCTCTACAGCGCTTGAATTTCTGCACTATACTCTGGCCGGCCAGTGACATGAATAGAATTCACATCACTCATTCATATTTCCCACTGAGAGCGGGGATTGGCTGCAACTATCCGGCCAATCACCACTCTGGGCAGAAAATATGAATGAATGAGGTGAATTCCTATTCACATCACTGGCCGGCCAGAGTACAGAGCAGAGATGCGAGTGCTGTATAGAACAGCTCCTCATCTCTGCATTAGATAGGACGATCGCATTGGGTGTCAGAAGTGACACCCAGGACGATCTGTCTATTAGTACAGGTACTACTCCTCCCATCAAGGAACAGTCTCTTCCATGCTGGGAGTAGTAGTACTACCTAAAAAATGTAAAAAAATAGAGGGAAAACAAAGTGAAACACACACACACAAACTTTATTAAACACATTATTAAAATACTTTACTAATAAAAATTAAAGAAAATATTTTAAAAAATATATTAATTTTACATTTAAATGGCCCCTTTCTACATTGCCCCTTTCTACAGTTTTATTATTGTCAGCTACATTTTTAGGTCCCTGCCCGCCCACATAAATTGGTCCCTCTTTAAAAATTAATAAAAAATGTTGTTATAAAAAAAAAAAAATTTTGTTAAATAAATTTTTTTCCATCCCTACTGGATTTTTTTTTTATTCTTTTTTTTTTGGGTACCCAACAAATTTTGAAAGAAATGCCAAAGGGCCCAAAAATGCAATTTCCCCTCAAAGGCAAAAATGCCAGAAAAAATGCCAAAACACAGGGAAATCAGTGGCAGTTTATCTGGTGTTTTTAAGCCTAAAAAAAAATGCAAGACAAAAACCTCAGTGGAATCCTGGCCTAATAAAGCCGAGGTGTATTATCACACACAAACCATGGAAGGTGTGGTGTTATTTTTAGATGAAAACCTCTTTGAAGTCTTTGCATACAAGCTCCTAAGCGCCCAATGATTTGTGATATTAAAGGGCTGTCCATGTTCTGGTAAATCATGTTTTATATATGGCAATTATCAATATAAGTAATTTACTAATATATCATGTGTTACAAATCTGCTTGTCCTATTCACTCTAGAAGATATTAATAAATATTATTGTCTGGTATCCAAGAAAAATGCCCATGGACAGAGAGTAGGTTTGGTGGCCGAGCCACAGCAGCATGTAGTCATACTGCCTCCACTTCCCTCCCAGCCACTTAGGCTTGCTCGACATCCTGAGCACTGGGAACTTCATGCAAAGCCCGAAACTCAAGTGTCAGTCAAGCCTTAGTGGCTGGAAAGGAGGGTGGAGGCAGCATGACTACAGTCAGGAGACTTAAAGGGGTACTCCCACCCTAGACATCTTATCCCCTATTCAAAGGATAGGGGATAAGATGTCTGATCTCGGGCGGCCCCCTCCCATAGACTTACATTGAGTGGACACGCGTGACGTTACACGGGGGTGGAGTCCTGACATCACGGACTTCCGTTCCCGTAGTCGCGACTCAGACCCTCCAGCGGTTCCGGACAAAAAACAGGTGGGTTCCGCATGCAATACTGCGGGGGTCCCCAGCGGCGGGACCCCCGAGATCAGACATCTTATCCCTTATCCTTTGGATAGGGGATAAGATGTCTAGGGTGGGAGTACCCCTTTATTAAGGGCACAATGACCTAATGCCCGACAGGTACTGGCACAGCATAAGGAAGCTAACTGGTTCCCTTTAAATAAGGGAAGGAATATAATTTGCTTAGTTTCTTGTGCTATATGTATGTTGGTAAAGCTAATGATATACTGTTTTTCCCAGTGTGTGATTTATCATTGTCTATTTCATGGCCTGTGCCCTGATAGTAAATTAACCATATAATACATAGAATTGTTAGTATGGCTAAAAAAACACTTGTTCATCAATTTACACCAAGGAGGGGAATAGATGGATGAGGGGAAAAGGTATGTGTGGATGGAGGGGAGGGGATGTCCCTAGATTTGAACTTAAAAGTGTGTGGTGCTAGAATGCAATTTTTTTGCGGTAACACTGGAAAAAATGCATTTAATAAATTCAGCACATAATATACTTGCCATTTGTGAAAGTCAGTGTCAGTTGAGTTCGTCTCTAAAAAGACACAATCTTTAAGAATTTTATGGGCTACACAATATTTTACAACAATTCAAAGCAAAATACACTGAGTAAATCAATGATAAATCGTCCTTTAGACTTAGAGCAGCCACAGTTCCCAGAATGCCTGATGACTTCATTAGTTACATAGTTCATAAAGTTGAAAAAAGACATGAGTCCATCAGGTTCAATTTATATCCTTAATGTGTTTCCACTGTGCTGATCCAGAGAAAGGCAAGAAAACCTTATAAAGCTGATGCCAGTTGTCCTATAACAAGGGAAAAAAATTCCTTGACAAATATGGCATCAGAATAAATTCCTGGATTAATGTTTTGTCCCTGTAAAACTATTATCCATATCCTGTAATGTTGTTACTCTTCAAAAAAAATGCATCCAGACCCCTTTTGAACTCTCTTACTGAGTTCACCATGACCACCTCTTCTGGCATAGAATTCCACAGTCTCACTGCTCTAACAGTAAAGAACCCCCATCTGTGCTGGTGTAGAAACCTTCTTTCCTCTAGACATAGAGGATGCCTTCTTGTAGATACAGTCCTGGGTATTAAATAGATCATGGAAGAGATCTCTGTTCTGTCCCTTAATATATTTATACATAGTTATTGGGTTGCTCCTAAGCCTTCTTTTTCTTTTTCTTTTTTGTCTTTCCAATATGTTTTATTGTTAACAAAAACAAAAGAAAATTCAGAATCATTATTATATTGTTACATAATCATGTTGTCTCAATTTATTTTTTTCATATTTTCACAATTTAAATTTTCTAAACTATACAAATTGAATTCTAATAATTTTTCTCTGTACTGTAGTCCTCCTATTCCCCTCATTACTATGGTTGCCCATCTTTAAACCCTCTCTAGCTCCACTATATCTATGTTATACACTCGTGCCTGTCACGATTCGGCTTCCAGGTAGTGGATCCTCTGTGTCAGCGAGGGATTGGCGTGGACCGTGCTAGTGGACCGGTTCTAAGAGGCTACTGGTGTTCACCAGAGCCCGCCGCAAAGCGGGATGGTCTTGCTGCGGCAGTAGCAACCAGGTCGTATCCACTAGCAACGGCTCTACCTCGCTGACTGCTGAAGATAGGCGCGGTACAAGGGAGTAGACAGAAGCAACGGCTCTACCTCGCTGACTGCTGAGAAGGCGTGGAACAGAAGGACTAGGCAGAGGCAAGGTCAGACGTAGCAGAAGGTCGGGGGCAGGCGGCAAGGTTCGTAGTCAGGATGGATAGCAGAAGTTCAGGTAACACAGGCTTTGGACACACTAAACGCTTTTACTGGCACAAGGCAACAAGATCCGGCAAGGGAGTGCATGGGAGGAGATCAGATATAGCCAGGGAGCAGGTGGAAGCCAATTAAGCTAATTGGGCCAGGCACCAATCATTGGTGCACTGGCCCTTTAAGTCTCAGAGAGCTGGCGCGCGCGCGCCCTAGAGAGCGGAGCCGCGCGCGCCAGCACATGACAGCAGGGGACCGGGACGGGTAAGTGACCTGGGATGCGATTCGCGAGCGGGCGCGTCCCGCTGTGCGAATCGCATCCCCAACGGCCATGACAGTGCAGCGCTCCCGGTCAGCGGGACTGACCGGGGCGCTGCAGGGAGAAAGACGCCGTGAGCGCTCCGGGGAGGAGCGGGGACCCGGAGCGCTAGGCGTAACAGTACCCCCCCCTTAGGTCTCCCCTTCTCTTTGTCCGGTAACTGCCTCCCCTGGGATGAGGACACCGGGAAAGAATGGAGGGTTTCCTCAACGGTAGGCAGTACAGCAGGAGTGGGAATGGGGAGGGAGGGCAGAGGGCGAGGCCTGGCACGGGGCAGTGTGACACCAGGACGGGGGCCATGGGGAGGCACAGAGGCTTGCCTGACGGGACTGGGAGGGGGGGAGAGGCACTTCCTGTGGCAGGCAGAGTCCCAGTTCCTGATCTCCCCGGTGGTCCAATCAATGGTGGGGGAATGAAGCCGGAGCCATGGCAGACCGAGGAGGACCTCAGAGGTACAGTTGGGGAGAATGAAGAACTCAATCTTTTCGTGGTGGGGTCCAATAGACATCAGGAGGGGTTCTGTGCGGTAATGCACGGTGCAATCCAATCTGGCTCCGTTGACCGCGGAAATGTAGAGCGGCTTGACGAGACGGGTCACCGGAATGCGGAATTTATTAACAAAGGACTCCAAAATAAAATTCCCAGAGGCACCAGAGTCCAAGCAGGCCACGGCTGAGAAGGAGGAGTTGGCTGAAGAGGAAATCCGCACGGGCACCGTGAGACGTGGAGGAGCAGACTTGGAACCAAGAGACACCACACCGACGTGAGCTGGGTGCGTGCGTGCGTTTCCCAGACGTGGAGGACGGATAGGGCAATCCACCAAGAAATGCTCGGTACTGGCACAGTAAAGACAGAGATTTCCTTCCCTGCGGCGATTCCTCTCTTCCTGGGTCAGGCGAGACCTATCCACTTGCATGGCCTCCTCGGCGGGAGGCCCAGGCGTAGATTGCAACGGATACTGTGGGAGAGGTGCCCAGAGATCTAAGTCTTTTTCCTGGCGGAGCTCTTGGTGTCGCTCAGAAAAACGCATGTCAATGCGGGTAGCCAAATGGATGAGTTCTTGCAGGTTGGCAGGAATCTCTCGTGCGGCCAGCACATCCTTGATGCGACTGGATAGGCCTTTTTTAAAGGTCGCGCAGAGAGACTCGTTATTCCATGATAACTCGGAAGCAAGAGTACGAAATTGGATGGCGTACTCGCCCACTGAAGAATTACCCTGGACCAGGTTCAACAGGGCAGTCTCGGCAGAAGAAGCTCGGGCAGGCTCCTCGAAGACACTCCGGACTTCAGCGAAGAAGGCCTGGACTGTGGCTGTGGCAGGATCATTGCGGTCCCAGAGCGGTGTGGCCCAAGACAAGGCCTTTCCTGAAAGAAGGCTTACTACAAACGCCACCTTAGACCGTTCTGTAGGAAACAAGTCCGACAACATCTCCATATGCAGGGAACACTGAGACAAAAATCCACGGCAGAGTTTAGAGTCCCCATCAAATTTGTCCGGCAGGGACAAGCGGAGGCTAGGAGCGGCCACTCGCTGCGGAGGAGGTGCAGGAGCTGGCGGAGGAGATGGTTGCTGCTGTAGCAGAGGCAGAAGTTGCTGTAACGTGGCGGTCAACTGCGACAGCTGCTGTCCTTGTTGGGCAATTTGCTGCGATTGCTGAGCGACCACCGTGGTAAGGTCAGCGAGACTTGGCAGCGGCACATCAGCGGGATCCATGGCCGGATTTACTGTCACGATTCGGCTTCCAGGTAGTGGATCCTCTGTGTCAGCGAGGGATTGGCGTGGACCGTGCTAGTGGACCGCTTCTAAGAGGCTACTGGTGTTCACCAGAGCCCGCCGCAAAGCGGGATGGTCTTGCTGCGGCAGTAGCAACCAGGTCGTATCCACTAGCAACGGCTCTACCTCGCTGACTGCTGAAGATAGGCGCGGTACAAGGGAGTAGACAGAAGCAACGGCTCTACCTCGCTGACTGCTGAGAAGGCGTGGGACAGAAGGACTAGGCAGAGGCAAGGTCAGACGTAGCAGAAGGTCGGGGGCAGGCGGCAAGGTTCGTAGTCAGGATGGATAGCAGAAGTTCAGGTAACACAGGCTTTGGACACACTAAACGCTTTCACTGGCACAAGGCAACAAGATCCGGCAAGGGAGTGCATGGGAGGAGATCAGATATAGCCAGGGAGCAGGTGGAAGCCAATTAAGCTAATTGGGCCAGGCACCAATCATTGGTGCACTGGCCCTTTAAGTCTCATAGAGCTGGCGCGCGCGCGCCCTAGAGAGCGGAGCCGCGCGCGCCAGCACATGACAGCAGGGGACCGGGACGGGTAAGTGACCTGGGATGCGATTCGCGAGCGGGCGCGTCCCGCTGTGCGAATCGCATCCCCAACGGCCATGACAGTGCAGCGCTCCCGGTCAGCGGGACTGACCGGGGCGCTGCAGGGAGAAAGACGCCGTGAGCGCTCCGGGGAGGAGCGGGGACCCGGAGCGCTAGGCGTAACAGTGCCCAAAACTGTACATAGTATTTCATGTGTGGTCAGACTAGTGATTTGTACAGTAGTAGAATTGTTTCTTTACTGTCAACTAAAACTCCTAAGTCCTTTCCATGTCAGGTGTCCAAAGTATTTTCCCATTTAACACATATATCCAGCCTGTATATAGTTACATAGTATGGTCGAAAAAAGACATACGCCCATCAAGTTCAACCGAACCAGCAAGGATCTTTCTTTCCCACGTGTATAACATTACATTTATCAATGTTGAACCTCAATTGACATTTCCAAGCCTAAATCTCAGACCTATCCAGATCCATTTGTAACAGTGCACTGTCCTCTATTGTGTTAACTGCTTTACACTGTTTAGCATCATCTGCAAAGATTGACACTTTAATGTACAATCCCTCCACTCAGAGTATGTACTATTAAAATCACCATCTGTTTGCTATCATTGAGCCAGTTACTCATGTTTATCCCTCATAAATCCAGGCTGATAGTTATGTGAAGTTATATAGGTATTTATATTTTTTGAGATACTCCGATTTAGTTTAACTTTTGTTGTGTGTAAATAGTTTGAGCATTTTCTAATAAGCCTATAATTCCCGTGGTGACTTTTTGCCCTATTTTTGAATATTGGCACCATATTTTTTATGCACCAATCCCGTTAGTGCCAGTCCTAGTAAGATGTTTTCATAGGGCAGTTATAACTCGTTATAACAAGATAAACAGATTATAAAATACAGTTATCAGCTCTTTGTCTGCAGTGTATTTGTATAATGTCATATTCTCAGCATAGTTATAGGGGTGATCCACTAGAAAAACACTTTTTAAATCAACTGGTGCCAGAAAGTTAAACAGATTTCTGAATTAATTCTATGTAAAATTTGTAATCCTTTCAGTACTTATCAGCTGCTATATGTTCCACGGGAAGTTCTTTTCTTTTTGAATTTCCTTTCTGCCTGACCACATGCTCTCTGCTGACACCTCTGTCCATTTTAGGTCCAGAGTAGGAGCAAATCCTCATAGCGAACCTCTTTTGCTCTGGACAGTTCCTGACGTGGACAGAGGTGTCAGCAGAGAGCACAATGGTCAGGCAGAAAGGAAATTCAAAAAGAAAAGGACTTCCTCTGGAGCATTCAGTGGCTGATAAGCACTGGAAGGATTAAGATTTTTAATAGAAGTAATTTACAAATCTGTTTAACTTTCTGCCACCAGTTGATTTAAAAGAAAATGTTTTCCAGCGGAGTACTCCTTTAAGGCTGGCTCAAGACATTGAGCTGCCTAGGTCCAGGACTGAATTCCTGTGGATAGGGAACCATTTTAAATTGTGTGAATACCTCCTTAACAGCAATAATATTGTCAGCCTGTCACCTG
Organism: Hyla sarda; assembly: GCF_029499605.1. Lineage (NCBI taxonomy): Eukaryota > Metazoa > Chordata > Amphibia > Anura > Hylidae > Hyla > Hyla sarda. The sequence continues at coordinate 53,887,018 of NC_079199.1, read as the reverse complement.
AGTTTAGGAGGACCTCCTTTACTGAGAGACTGACAACAACCACTGTCATTACCACTACAGACAATTTAAGTGATTACAGTGCAGGTATATCCTGTGATTCCCCTACTTGCTATTATTACCACTACAGACTACATCAGAGATTACAGTGCAGTTATATCCTGTGATTCTCCTACTTGCTATTATTATCACTACAGACTGTGTAAGAGATTACAGTGCAGTTACATCCTGTGATTCCTACTTGCTATTACAGACTATATAAGAGGTTACAGTGCAGCTAAATTCTGTGACTCACTTAGTTATTTATTCCAATATATACATATCGTGTTTGCTCAATTATAAGACGTGTTTTTTTTTTTTCAGGAGAAAACCCCTTAAAAAAGAATCTTGTCTTATAATCAAGGTCGTCTTAAATTCAATACTTAAGGGCTATGCCGGCAAAATGTATTTTATGTTACAATGCAGCGTCAACCCGGCTCCTCTTGGGAGGCTCAGGTGCGCTCTTCCCATCAGTGCCTAATGCTGGTAGAAAGTGGCATCTTCAAGTGAAAGAACTCCTTCTCCCGGGTAAAACAGTGGAGTCACATTGGAGGAACACAGGTATATATGAGGCTAGGTATACATGAAATGGGGAAGAATAAAGTTTATTCCTCACCATTTCATATCCAGTCCCCTCCATTTCATAGGGGACATGGAATGAGGGGGGCATGGAATGAGGGCAATGGATATAGAATGTCTCCTCTCCATAATATGGTCTTACATTCAGGCCTTGTTTTGTTTTTTCTTTCAATAAGATCCAAATTATGGGGGATCATCTTATAATCAGGGTCGTTTTATAATCAAGCAAATACGGTAGTTGATTTCACATTTTCTGATTCCCTACTGATGAGACCTTCTAGATGCCATCATTACATTTGTTAGTCATTTCTTAGACACAGGCAGCCATATTATCTGAGCTTCTGTCTGCTCTGCTACTAGAATAAAGAGATATGCTTTACAGCAGCTACATGGACATAGGGAACAATAGATGGGAGGGGACTCATTGATTTGAGGAATGGTGTGTGCAAGCTATGTAACCTGTGTAGAGTTAATTGAGGAGAAGAGGAGCTTTAGTGAATACTTATTGTGAATGGTCAAATTCCACCTCTTTTATATATTCCATTTTATTTATATACTGGTGTCACCTTTCAATGACAATGAAAAGAATACTAAAATGTTTCCTTACAGAAAAAGAAATGCCAGCTTTTCATTAGGCCTAGTGGCCAGACTGAAAACTGCATGGATTGCTTTAAAATATAGTGTGAGTAAAATGGAAAATTAGAAAAAACAACAACTCTTAACAAAATAAGTTTTAAGGGGTATTCAAGAGGGGAAAAAAAAATATTTTCAAATCAACTAATGCCAGGAAGTTATACAGTTCTGCAATATACCTCTAATTAAAAAACGTAAGCCTTCCAGTACTTAGCTGCTGTACGGCCTGAAGGAAGTCATGTTGTTCTTTCCAATCTAACACAGTGATCCCTGCTGCCACTTCTGTCAATGTTAGGAGCTGTCAATAGCAAGAGCAAATCCAGAGTTTAACTCCTTCCCTTCCTTCTCCTGCTCTGGATAGTTCCTGATCCAGACATGTGTGGCAGCAGAGAGTTCTGTGTTGAATTGGAAAGAAGTTAGAAATATCAAAAATGCAAAAAGTGTTAGAGAGCTGGGCAGGAAAAAAAAGAGTGCAAAGCTTCCTATAGAGTAGTATTGCAATGATAGAGATATATAAGTGACAATCTCAATGTGGAAACTGCTCACCTTTAGTTGTTGTGTTTCCAAAGACACAACAGCTTATAAAAGCATAGCGGGTAATCTGTGGTAGTGGTGCTGGCTCCCCGGTATCGGTGCTGCAGATTCTCCAGACCAATGAATTCAAAGCAACATCTGGATGGATGGAAGGAAAATGTTGGGTACACAGGCGTGATCCACAATAAATAACTTCCTTCATGTTCAGGTTGAAGATAAAAGTTGATTTATTAGCCAAATATACACAAACGCGTTTCGAGGTATAGCAACCTCTTTCTCAATGTGAGTCTGATGCTAGACTCACATTGAGAAAGAGATTGCTATACCTCGAAACACGTTTGTGTATATTTGGCTAATAAAACAACTTTTAACTTCAACCTGAACGTTTGAAGGAAGTTCTTTCTGGTGGATCATGCCTGTGTACCCTGCATTTACCTTCCATCCATGCAGATGTGGCTTTAAAAATGAAACAACACACACATGGGAATTGGTACTTTAAACATGTGGTTGGCACAAGTGCCAGTCCTACCACATACACCCTGAATGTGTCTAATACCTTGATGTGGACTTTGAGCAAACAAAAAAAAACTAAAGAAATGGAGCTACCGTATTTTTCGCCTTATAAGACGCACTTTTTCTTCCCCAAAACTGGGGGGGCAAAAGTTGGTGCGTCTTATAAGGCGAATACACACCTATCGCGGCGGTCCCTGCGGCCATCAACAGCCAGGACCCGCGGCTAATACAGGACATCACTGATCGCAGTGATGCCCTGTATTAACCCTTCAGACGCGGCGATCAAAGCTGACCGCCGCGTCTGAAGCGAAAATAACACTAACACGGCTGTTCAGTCGGGCTGTTCGGGACCGCCGCGGTGAAATCGTGGCGTCCCGAACAGCTTACAGGACACCGGGAGGGACCTTACCTGCCTCCTCGGTGTATGCTCCGTGCTGGGATCCCCTGCATGGCCGGCGCTCTCCTTCGTCGTCATCCCGCCGTCGCGCATGCTGTCCCGTCATCCAATAGGAGCGGCGCGCGTAGCGGTGTGCATAGCGACGTCATGGCGGTGACGGAGAGCGAGGATACCGGGCAGCAGAGACGTTCCGGAGCGACGGGGACACCCCGGGGACGTGGCGACAGCGATGGAGGGCGACATCCAGGGCAGCAGTGACGAGCGGTGACGGGTCCGGAGCGGCGGGGACACGTGAGTACTACCTCCTATACCAGTGGTCTTCAACCTGCCGACCTCCAGATGTTGCAAAACTACAACTCCCAGCATGCCCGGACAGCCAACGGCTGTCTGGGCATGTTGGGAGTTGTAGTTTTGCAACATCTGAAGGTCCGCAGGTTGAAGATCACTGTCCTATACTTTACATTGTATTTGTTTCAGAAACTTTATTTTCTAGATTTTTATCCTATAAAATTAGGTGCGTCTTATATGCCGGAGCGTCTTATATGACGAAAAAAACGGTACAAATTATTGTAAAAAGACATGTACATTTTCTATAAAAAAAAAAGATGAATAGATACAGATAGACGGCATCACCGGGACTGAAGAGAGTAATCAGGTCAAAACACAACCATATGTCATACATTAAAGGGTACCTTTCATCAAAAAAACTTTTGATATATTATAGATTAATGTATGCAGAATAACTTTACAATTGCATGTTATTAAAAAATATGCTTCTTTCTTTTTAATTTTCCACTTTGAAGAAATGACCACTAGGGGTCTCCCTACCAGTCCTGGCAGCAAGCATTTCAGACTCATGCTGGAGTCCTAAACACTACGAGCTGCCAGTCTGCTTTGTTCACAAAGGAGAACACTCAGAGCTGCCAGTCTGCTTTGTTCACAGCCTGTTTGGCTGTGAACAAAGCAGGTTGGCAGCTCTGAGTGTTTAGGACTCCAGCATGAGTCAGAAATGCTTGCTGACAGGACTGATCGGGAAAAATACAATAGAAAGAAGCATATTTTTCATTAACATGCTATTGGAAAGTTATTCAACATTCATTAATCTAAAATATATCAAAAGTTTATTTGATGAAAGGTACCCTTTAAAGGGAGGTACAGCAAGAAAAATAAGCAAAGACCAAACAATGTACAGATTCAATGCTGCAAGTCCCGGGATGCCGCCATGTTTTTATTGTACTGCACTTGTCCTAATAAAAAATTTACATGTCTTTACAATTTTTGTGAGTAGCTTCATTTCTTTTCGGTTGCGGAATTGGAAAGAACTACTCTACTTTCTCTTGGCAATATAGCAGTTGAGTACTGTAAGTGTTGATTTATTTTTTATTGTATCTTCATAGCAGCTGGAGCTCTATTTTCTGATTTGGGCTTCAAATCCTTTGCACAGACATAAATAATAAAAATTCTGATTTCTTTTCAGTCCCCACTAGGGAAGCACAGGAGCTTACTGCATACTGCTTTATTACTGAGTTCAATGTAAAGCCTGTCTGCAGTAAGCTTCCCTTGCGGATCATGCAGGTAATACAGAGGTCTTTTTCAGAAAAAACGACTTCCAGCTGGCAGAAAAGAGAATAATTGTATCAGCACTTAATTATAGACCTATTTAGAAAAAGAAAATACTAAATAGCGTTTAAGGGCAACGTTCACTTTATGGTTACAAAATAATTGTGCTAATCCTGAAATCCTTTCTATGACATTTGTCATCTGCCAAATTATTTTTTCTAAAAACAGGTCATTTTCAGTTCAATTCTTGGATGTTGCGTAACCGGAGAACAATTTGTTGAAAGCCGATGGCAGTTTTTTTTTTTTTTAGCAAACCTGTATATGCCCAATCGGATTTCTATGATGTGCAGCCTGCCCTGAATTGTAAATAGCTATGCAGACTCCTGGTGTTTGCAGTTTATTATACATGGCAGCATTCTTAGGGGCCTGACTAAGCAGAACAGAATGTATTGGAGCAGGCAGTACACTCACTGTAACTCCTTGCATGCCATGAACAGTTGGTAATGCATAAAATGGGTAATTTCTTGTAAATTTTGGGGGCAAATGACACTAATAACCTATCTGCAGGATAGGTAATGAATGTCTGATCGTGATCTAAACGCAGGGACCCCCACAGATAACACTCTGTTACTCATAGCAGCAATGTGCATGTCTGGCCTTTACTCCGTTGTAGTGGTTGACAGGGGACCCCTGTTCTTGTGATTGGTGGGGTCCCAGCAGTTGAACCTCCAATAATTAGTTAGCACCTATCCTGCAGATGAATGACATGTGTGCTCTGTGGGAAAACCCCTTTAGAGAAGTCTTGCAACTTGGGGAGTTGAATTTTGGTAAGTATGTAAGTATGGGTATCGTAACATTATTGTCACGATGCCGGCTGGCAGGTAGTGGACCCTCTGTGCCAGAGAGGGATTGGCGTGGACCGTGCTAGTGGACCGGTTCTAAGCCACTACTGGTTTTCACCAGAGCCCGCCGCAAAGCGGGATGGTCTTGCTGCGGCGGTAGTGACCAGGTCGTATCCACTAGCAACGGCTCACCTCTCTGGCTGCTGAAGATAGGCGCGGTACAAGGGAGTAGGCAGAAGCAAGGTCGGACGTAGCAGAAGGTCGGGGCAGGCAGCAAGGATCGTAGTCAGGGGCAACGGCAGAAGGTCTGGAAACACAGGCAAGGAACACACAAGGAACGCTTTCACTGGCACTAAGGCAACAAGATCCGGCAAGGGAGTGCAAGGGAAGTGAGGTAATATAGGGAAGTGCACAGGTGAAAACCCTAATTGGAACCACTGCGCCAATCAGCGGCGCAGTGGCCCTTTAAATCGCAGAGACCCGGCGCGCGCGCGCCCTAGGGAGCGGGGCCGCGCGCGCCGGGACAGAACAGACGGGGAGCGAGTCAGGTAGGGGAGCCGGGGTGCGCATCGCGAGCGGGCGCTACCCGCATCGCGAATCGCATCCCGGCTGGCAGCAGGATCGCAGCGCCCCGGGTCAGAGGACGTGACCGGAGCGCTGCAGCGGAGGGAGTGAAGCGAGCGCTCCGGGGAGGAGCGGGGACCCGGAGCGCTCGGCGTAACAGTACCCCCCCCCTTGGGTCTCCCCCTCTTCTTGGAGCCTGAGAACCTGAGGAGCAGACTTTTGTCAAGGATGTTGTCCTCAGGTTCCCAGGATCTCTCTTCAGGACCACAACCCTCCCAGTCTACTAAAAAAAAATTTTTCCCTCTGACCTTTTTGGCAGCCAAAATTTCCTTGACCGAGAAGACGTCCGAGGAGCCGGAAACAGGAGTGGGAGGAACAGATTTGGGAGAAAAACGGTTGAGGATGAGTGGTTTGAGAAGAGAGACGTGAAAGGCATTAGGGATACGAAGAGAAGGAGGAAGAAGAAGTTTATAAGAGACAGGATTAATTTGACACAAAATTTTGAAAGGACCAAGATAGCGTGGTCCCAACTTGTAGCTAGGGACACGGAAGCGGACATATTTAGCGGAGAGCCATACCTTGTCTCCAGGGGAAAAAACGGGGGGAGCTCTTCTTTTCTTATCCGCGAACCTCTTCATGCGTGAAGAAGCCTGTAAGAGAGAATTTTGGGTCTCTCTCCATATAATGGAAAGGTCACGAGAAATTTCATCCACAGCGGGCAGACCAGAGGGCAAGGGGGTAGGGAGGGGGGGAAGAGGGTGACGGCCGTACACCACGAAAAATGGGGATTTGGAGGAAGATTCAGAGACCCTGAAGTTATACGAAAATTCGGCCCATGGAAGGAGATCTGCCCAGTCATCCTGGCGGGAGGAAACAAAATGTCGCAAATAATCACCCAGGATCTGGTTAATTCTTTCTACTTGTCCATTGGACTGGGGATGATATGCAGAGGAAAAATTTAATTTAATCTTGAGTTGTTTACAGAGAGCCCTCCAGAATTTAGACACGAATTGGACCCCTCTATCCGAGACAATCTGCGTAGGCAACCCGTGAAGACGAAAAATGTGTACAAAAAATTGTTTAGCCAACTGAGGCGCAGAAGGAAGACCAGGAAGAGGGATGAAATGTGCCATTTTGGAGAATCGATCAACGACCACCCAAATAACGGTGTTGCCACGGGAAGGGGGTAAATCAGTAATAAAATCCATACCAATCAGAGACCAAGGCTGTTCGGGGACAGGCAGAGGATGAAGAAAACCAGCGGGCTTCTGGCGAGGAGTCTTATCCCGGGCACAGATAGTGCAGGCTCGCACAAAGTCCCCAACATCCGTCTCCAGAGTCGGCCACCAATAGAAGCGGGAGATGAGTTGCACAGATTTCTTGATGCCCGCATGACCTGCGAGATGGGAGGAGTGACCCCATTTGAGGATTCCGAGGCGTTGGCGTGGAGAAACAAAGGTCTTTCCTGGAGGAGTCTGCCTGATGGAGGCAGGAGAAGTGGAGATCAGGCAGTCAGGTGGAATGATGTGTTGCGGAGGGAGATCAACTTCTGAGGCATCCGAGGAACGAGAGAGAGCATCGGCCCTAATGTTCTTATCGGCAGGACGAAAGTGAATCTCAAAATTAAATCGGGCAAAGAACAGAGACCACCGGGCCTGGCGAGGATTTAGCCGTTGGGCCGACTGGAGGTAGGAGAGGTTCTTGTGGTCGGTGTAGATAATAACAGGAAATCTTGATCCCTCCAGCAGATGCCTCCATTCCTCAAGTGCTAATTTAATGGCTAGAAGCTCTCGATCCCCGATGGAGTAGTTCCTCTCCGCTGGAGAGAAGGTCCTAGAGAAAAAACCACAAGTGACAGCATGCCCGGAAGGATTTTTTTGTAGAAGAACAGCTCCAGCTCCTACTGAGGAGGCATCAACCTCCAATAGGAAGGGTTTGGAAGGGTCAGGTCTGGAGAGCACGGGAGCCGAAGAAAAGGCAGACTTGAGTCGTTTAAAGGAGTCTTCTGCTTGAGGAGGCCAGGACTTGGGATCAGCATTTTTCTTGGTTAAAGCCACGATAGGAGCCACAATGGTAGAAAAATGTGGAATAAATTGCCTGTAATAATTGGCGAACCCCAAAAAGCGTTGGATAGCACGGAGTCCGGAGGGGCGTGGCCAATTTAAGACGGCAGAGAGTTTGTCTGGATCCATCTGTAGTCCCTGGCCAGAGACCAAATATCCTAGAAAAGGAAGAGATTGGCATTCAAACAGACATTTCTCAATTTTGGCATAGAGTTGGTTGTCACGAAGTCTCTGAAGAACCATACGGACATGCTGGCGGTGTTCTTCTAGATTGGCAGAAAAAATTAGGATATCGTCCAGATATACCACAACACAGGAGTATAACAGATCACGAAAAATTTCATTGACAAAGTCTTGGAAGACGGCAGGGGCATTGCACAGTCCAAAGGGCATGACCAGATACTCAAAGTGTCCATCTCTGGTGTTAAATGCCGTTTTCCACTCGTCCCCCTCTCTGATGCGGATGAGGTTATAGGCGCCTCTTAAGTCCAATTTAGTGAAGATGTGGGCACCTTGGAGGCGATCAAAGAGTTCAGAGATGAGGGGTAAGGGGTAGCGGTTCTTAACCGTGATTTTATTAAGACCGCGGTAGTCAATGCAAGGACGTAGGGAGCCATCTTTTTTGGACACAAAGAAAAATCCGGCTCCGGCAGGAGAGGAGGATTTACGGATAAAGCCCTTTTTTAGATTCTCCTGGACGTATTCGGACATGGCAAGAGTCTCTGGGGCAGAGAGAGGATAAATTCTGCCCCGGGGTGGAGTAGTACCCGGGAGGAGGTCGATAGGGCAATCATAAGGCCTGTGAGGAGGTAGAGTCTCAGCTTGTTTTTTGCAGAAAACATCCGCGAAGTCCATATAGGCCTTAGGGAGACCGGTTACTGGAGGAACCACAGAGTTACGGCAAGGGTTACTGGGAACCGGTTTTAGACAGTTCTTGGAACAAGAGGACCCCCAACTCTTGATCTCCCCAGTGGACCAATCCAGGGTTGGGGAATGAAGTTGAAGCCAGGGAAGTCCAAGGAGAATCTCCGAGGTGCAATTGGGGAGGACCAAAAGTTCAATCCTCTCATGATGAGATCCGATGCTCATAAGAAGGGGCTCCGTGCGGAAACGTATGGTACAGTCCAATCTTTCATTATTTACACAATTGATGTAGAGGGGTCTGGCGAGACTGGTCACTGGGATGTTGAACCTGTTGACGAGAGAGGCCAAAATAAAATTTCCTGCAGATCCAGAGTCCAAGAAGGCCACTGTAGAGAAGGAGAAGGCAGAGGCAGACATCCGCACAGGCACAGTAAGACGTGGAGAAGCAGAGTAGACATCAAGGACTGTCTCACCTTTGTGCGGAGTCAGCGTACGTTTTTCCAGGCGGGGAGGACGGATAGGACAATCCCTCAGGAAGTGTTCGGTACTAGCACAGTACAGGCAGAGGTTCTCCATACGGCGTCGTGTCCTCTCTTGAGGTGTCAGGCGAGACCGGTCGACCTGCATAGCCTCCACGGCGGGAGGCACAGGAACAGATTGCAGGGGACCAGAGGAGAGAGGAGCCGAGGAGACGAAACGCCTCGTGCGAACAGAGTTCATATCTTGGCGGAGTTCCTGACGCCTTTCAGAAAAACGCATGTCAATGCGAGTGGCTAGGTGAATAAGTTCATGTAGATTAGCAGGAATTTCTCGTGCGGCCAGAACATCTTTAATGTTGCTGGATAGGCCTTTTTTGAAGGTCGCGCAGAGGGCCTCATTATTCCAGGACAATTCTGAAGCAAGTGTACGGAATTGTACGGCATACTCGCCAACGGAAGAATTACCCTGGACCAGGTTCAACAGGGCAGTCTCAGCAGAAGAGGCTCGGGCAGGTTCCTCAAAGACACTTCGGATTTCCGAGAAGAAGGAGTGTACAGAGGCAGTGACGGGGTCATTGCGGTCCCAGAGCGGTGTGGCCCATGACAGGGCTTTTCCGGACAGGAGACTGACTACGAAAGCCACCTTAGACCTTTCAGTGGGAAACAGGTCCGACATCATCTCCAGATGCAGGGAACATTGGGAAAGAAAGCCACGGCAAAACTTAGAGTCCCCATCAAATTTATCCGGCAAGGATAAGCGTATCCCAGGAGCGGCCACTCGCTGCGGAGGAGGTGCAGGAGCTGGCGGAGGAGATGACTGCTGAAGCTGTGGTAGCAACTGTTGTAGCATAACGGTCAGTTGAGACAGCTGTTGGCCTTGTTGCGCTATCTGTTGTGACTGCTGGGCGACCACCGTGGTGAGGTCAGCGACAACTGGCAGAGGAACTTCAGCGGGATCCATGGCCGGATCTACTGTCACGATGCCGGCTGGCAGGTAGTGGACCCTCTGTGCCAGAGAGGGATTGGCGTGGACCGTGCTAGTGGACCGGTTCTAAGCCACTACTGGTTTTCACCAGAGCCCGCCGCAAAGCGGGATGGTCTTGCTGCGGCGGTAGTGACCAGGTCGTATCCACTAGCAACGGCTCACCTCTCTGGCTGCTGAAGATAGGCGCGGTACAAGGGAGTAGGCAGAAGCAAGGTCGGACGTAGCAGAAGGTCGGGGCAGGCAGCAAGGATCGTAGTCAGGGGCAACGGCAGAAGGTCTGGAAACACAGGCAAGGAACACACAAGGAACGCTTTCACTGGCACTAAGGCAACAAGATCCGGCAAGGGAGTGCAAGGGAAGTGAGGTAATATAGGGAAGTGCACAGGTGAAAACCCTAATTGGAACCACTGCGCCAATCAGCGGCGCAGTGGCCCTTTAAATCGCAGAGACCCGGCGCGCGCGCGCCCTAGGGAGCGGGGCCGCGCGCGCCGGGACAGAACAGACGGGGAGCGAGTCAGGTAGGGGAGCCGGGGTGCGCATCGCGAGCGGGCGCTACCCGCATCGCGAATCGCATCCCGGCTGGCAGCAGGATCGCAGCGCCCCGGGTCAGAGGACGTGACCGGAGCGCTGCAGCGGAGGGAGTGAAGCGAGCGCTCCGGGGAGGAGCGGGGACCCGGAGCGCTCGGCGTAACAATTATAAGTATAGCTATCCACAGTGATTAGCAATAGGCTGCTCTAATAATGCATTAAAGGGGTTATCCAGGAAAAAACATTTTTTTTATATATCAACTGGCTCCAGAAAGTTAAACAGATTTGTAAATTACTTCTATTAAAAAATCTTAATCCTTTCAGTACTTATGAGCTTCTGAAGTTCAGGTTGCTCTTTTCTGTCTAAGTAATCTCTGATGACACCTGTCTCGGGAACCGCCCAGTTTAGAAGAGGTTTGCTATGGGAATTTGCTTCTAAACTGGGCGGTTCCCGAGACACGTGTCTTCAGAGATTACTTAGACAGAAAACAACAACCTTAACTTCAGAAGCTCATAAATACTGAAAGGATTAAGATTTTTTAATAGAAGTAATTCACAAATCTGTTTAACTTTCTGGAACCAGTTGATATATAAAAAAAAGTTTTTTCCTGGATAACCCCTTTAAATGGGCAATGTCAGATCCAAAAACTTTTTATATGTTGTCACTGATGAAAATTAAATACCCTTTGTAATATGGTTGCTAATTATTTTTTTTTAATATTTAATAAAGAAAAGCGCACTACTAGGGGTCCCCATACCTACTGACTCATTAACAAAGCTGCATGAGCAGACACATCAATCATCTCCCACCACCACAAGGCCCGCCCCCTTCCCTGATTTCTAACACTGTGAGCTAATGAAAAGAGGGATTTTCATAATAAACATAGGTGATAGAGGCATAAAAATTTGATGTACAAGGTAAGGATTAGGTACTGAGTAACATATTTATTTATTTTCTTTGTGGGATCTGACAGGTACGCTTTAAACACAACATATAAATAAATACCGGTGCTTAGGCTGGGTTCACATCACGTTTTTACCAATACGGGACTGCTTACGGCTGGGGAGAGCTAAAACCTTGCGCTCCTGTATGCCTGCCGTATACCACCCGTATGTAATTCATTTCAATGAGCCGACCAGAGTCAAACGCTGACTCCAGTCGCCTCATTTTTGCCCCATATGCGGTTTTCCACCGGACCTGAAACCGTGGTCGACTACGGTTTTAGGTGCAGTGGGAAAACCACATACGGTCGGTTCATTGAAATGAATTACATATGGGTGGTATGTGGCAGGGATACGGGAGCGCAAGGTTTTAGCTCCCCCCCAGCCGTATGCGGTCCAGTATTGGTAAAAATGTGATGTGAACCCAGCCTTATAAAGAATTTTTTAAAATAATTTATTAATAAATACAGGACTTTAAAAAGAAGTGTTGCCTTGCTTAGCAGCAATCCAATTATTCAGTCAATGATGCCTCAAATATTACAAATGAGGTAGCTATAATCGAGAATAAAAGGGTATAAGAATATTGATAGGGATTTACAAGAAAAAATACTGTATTTTTCGCCCTATAGGCCGCACCGGCATATAAGACGCACCCTATTTTTAGGTGCAAAATCTAAATAAAGATTTTGAACCCAATAGTGGTCTTCAACCTGCGGACCTCCAGATGTTGCAAAACTATAACTCCCAGCATGCCCGGACAGCCGTTTGCTGTCCGGGCATGCTGGGAGTTGTAGTTTTGCAACATCTGGAGGTCCGCAGATTGAAGACCACTGCATTGGATTTAATACTCACGTGTCCCCACCATTCCGGACCTGTCACCGCTGCCCTGGATGTCGCTCCATCGCTGTCGCCGTGTCCCCGTCGCTCCGGAACGTCTCTGCTGCCGGCCGGGTATCCTCGCTCTCCGTCATCACGTCGTTACGCACGCTGATGCACGTACGCAACGACGTGATGACGAGGAAGGAGAGCGCCGGCCATACAGGGGATCCCTGAACGGAGAAGACACCGAGGAGGCAGGTAAGGTCCCTCCCGGTGTCCTGTAAGCACTAACCCGGCTATTCAGTCGGGCTGTTCGGGACCGCCGCGGTGGTCCTGGACAGTGCGACTGAACAGCCGGGTTAGTGTCACTTTCCCTTCACACGCGGCGGTCAGCTTTGATCGCCACGTCTGAAGGGTTAATACAGGGCATCACCGCGATTGGTGATGTCCTGTATTAGCCGCGGGCCCCGTCCGTTGATGGCCTCAGGGACCGCCGTGATAGGGGTGTATTCGCCGTATAAGACGCACCGACTTTTTCCCCCCAGTTTTGGGGAAGAAAAAGTGTATCTTAAACGGCGAAAAATACGGTATATGTTTAAAAGTGAGGGTACGTGTTACATACCTATGTGATGAGGAACTTGAAAATCTGCAACTGTCCCTAATCAGGTGACTGCGTGCAGAAAGAAAGTGCAAACATGCAAACCTGAGTGAGAATAAGTGAGAGATCCCGTTATGCAAAATTCATAATATATATGATCCACTCGTTACATGCACGTATCCTAGAGAACTACGTACCTATTTGTTGTCTAGAGGAGATGGGACAACAAAGAGGCACCGTGTTACTCGAATGCTGGTAAATAATGATGTTTTTCTATAGAAGGAATAAAAAATGTATTAATTACCATCAGCACTATATGAAGTGAAAATATTTTTACAAAAAAAACACGTACTGCAAGTATCTTAATTATTCAATGTATCCAGTGTTGGTAAGTAAGGTATAATGTTCCTGTTCGTACAATAAGGGTCAGTGCTGCCACATGAGATCATTTATCACAGTCAGTTTTTTCTCTCTCCTTTTGCAGAGAACCTGCTGCTCCGCTGGTTGCTAGGGGCGCCTGCAGGTCTCTGCAATGGACGCGCCGCTCTGTTGGTTACTACGGATGCGTGCGGCTCACTGTTGTCCTGAGAAATTTAAACAGATGCAAAGCTAGTAGCGAATAAAACTTTCTTGCGGATGGAGTTTCCAGTGCAGGTGCAATCATCTGCAGCTGCACTGATACTCCTGTAGAATAATCGTTACTCCGTTTACTAACGCCTGTATTTGCAGTTAGTTACAGTTGTTTGTATTAGGGTCCCTTTTCCTTTGTATCCACGTCCTTGTGTGTCCTCTCCGGGGTTCTGGCTCCTCAATCTCTGTGTAGTGAACGGTCTGGGAGACATCCCCGGCCGATGGCATCTCTACCAGAACTCGTTCCTGCTGTCCGGTGTGGGGAGGGTAATCAGTTCTTCATGCAACTAGTGACGTCACTATGGGTGCAGGTTAGGACCAAAAAGCGCTGACGCGTTTCAGAAATCAACTATTTCCTCCGTAAGGAAAACCCCCCGGAAGGCCCATAGTATCGGGCATTGACTGTCTTACAGCAAACTTATCAAGCTATGTGGACATTCAACTGCAAAGTTGTGTTACAAAACTGCCCGCATACTTAAAGGACACAACACACATTTTGTAGATCCTAGGAGATATAAAATGGCAACAGGACTATTTTTTGGAGACACTTGATGTGACATCCCTTTATACAGTGATAGAGCATCGGAAAGGAAGAGAAGCTGCAGAATATTTTTTAGGGCAGGATAAGGAAATCCCCATGGAACAAGTGCAATATATTGGTGAGTGCATCATATTTATTCTGGAACACAATTATTTTAACTATGGCTAATTTTTTCTCCAGAAGTGGGGTGCCTCCATGGGGACCAGATTTACGCCCAGCTAGTCTAACCTATATGTCGGCTATTGGGAGGAGAAAGCAATATTTCCTGATGGCAAACTGGGTGAGAACCTGGTTCTAGGGAAACGTTTTATTGATGATGTGGTTTTTATTTGGAAGGGTAACAAAGATGAATTAGAACAATTATAAACTAACTTAAATAAAAATTACTTTTATTAGAATTTTACCGCTACCTTTAGCAATAAGGAAATCAACTTTTTAGACTTACGGTAACTATTAATATTATAGATTAAAAAAATTGTAACAAGAACTTTTTACAAATCAATGGTAATAGTTATATACACCGGAATAGCTGCCATCTACCCCTTTGGCTACAAAAAAAAATCCATGTAGCTCAGTTCTACATCTTAAGCGCAATTGTACATATGTGGATGATTACCAACAGGAAGCAGAAAATTTAAAACAAAAATTCCTGAAAAAGAGGTATGAAGAGACACATGTAGAAAAAACAAAAGAAGAAGTGATGATAATGGATAGAAATACGGTACTCACGCAAAAGAAGAGGAAAACACAGCAAAACACAGAAGAAAACACAAAGGGAAACCCCACGGAACACGCAGCAGTGGACATAGATATCCCAATAATCATGACTTATAACAAACAAAGCCAAGTAGTCAAGCAAATAGGGGCAAAACATTGGAATATCCTAAAAAAATTATAAAGTACTAGGATTTTTTTTTTTTAAAAAGGCACAAAACAGGGAACTATATGGCCTCCACTATCAAAAAAACGCAGAAAGTAAATAACGGTAAAGGGAATATAATACATTTTTTTTTAGGTACAACAAGCCGCATCAATCTGGGAGAAAAAATAGTTTTTTTTCCATTGTAAAAGTTGTAAAGCCTGCACAAGTACATAAAATAAAAATCCTGTTCATTCATTTATGCACCAAAATAAAGAAATAAAAATAAAACAATTCATCCACTGCAAATCAAAGGGTGTAATATACATTATAGAGTATCCGTGCAAAAAATTATACATTGGGCGAAGAACAAAAAAAATGCTTTCCAAAAGAATCTGTGAACATTTATATAATATTAACCGTCTGAAGGGAAAGTGACACTAACCCGGCTGTTCAGTCGGGCTGTTCGGGACCGCCGCGATTTCACCGCGGCGGTCCCGAACAGCCGACTGAATAGCCGGGTTAGTGCTTACAGGACACCGGGAGGGACCTTACCTGCCTCCTCGGTGTCTTCTCCGTTCAGGGATCCCCTGTATGGCCGTCACTGTCCTTCCTCGTCATCACGTCGTCGCGTACGTGCGTCGGCGTGCGTAACGACGTGATGGCGGGGACGGAGAGCGAGGATACCCGGCCGACAGCAGAGACGTTCCGGAGCGACGGGGACACGGCGACAGCGATGGAGCGACATCCAGGGCAGTGGTGACGGGTCCGGAGCGGCGGGGACACGTGAGTATTACCTCCTATGCAGTGGTCTTCAATCTGCGGACCTCCAGATGTTGCAAAACTACAACTCCCAGCATGCCCGGACAGCCAACGGCTGTCCGGGCATGCTGGGAGTTGTAGTTTTGCAACATCTGGAGGTCCGCAGGTTGAAGACCACTATTGGGTTCAAAATCTTAAATTTTTTTGATTTTGCACCTAAAAATAGGGTGCGTCTTATACGCCGGTGCGTCCTATAGGGCGAAAAATACAATATTTGTTGGCATGTTACTATGTTTAAGGTGTGTATTTTACTTCTGATAGTTGCATCAGAAGCAATATACACACTGGCGGAGATTGTATGGCCGAATTCAGTTCCCATCTTTGTTGTCTGTTTGTTTTTATTCTATTCTATTTATTCTATTATAATTTATTATACTGTATATACTATACAATATTATAATAATATTATATTCCCAGCCTTTATTGTCTGCCATCAAAATAACATCAGCAGCCCCTTATATGCATCATATATTTGTACACCCTACTTGTTTACATGTGTTTTGAGCAGCTGCATTTCTGCCCAATTTGTGACTGCGAGCCATGCCTGCTCAACACTCACTGTCATCTTCATCAAGCCATGTAGCAATTAAACACTAATAAAGATCTAGGAAAAATAGAGCAGGGCAGAAAGTTCCTCCATGAAGATTATAGATTATTACTGCAAACAGCAGCCTGTGTTGCCTCGGGGGACGTTTTCCAATTGATTGACTTTCTGTTGGTTCATCAGCTGGAAGACGCTTCGCTTAATTGTACTGAATGCAAAGTACTTCAAAGTGTCATAATAAAGAGATAGCCAGGAAACATGTATACCCTAAGATGTTGTGTGCTTCCTATCGTGATATAAGGAAAGAAGACTATGGAGGGAGGGGGGGGGGGGGGGTATTTATCAATTTTACCTGTTGACAGTTTCTTTTTAGCCTTTTTTTTTTCACTTTGGTTTTCGTGGACATGCACCAAATTTATCATTTGGTGCAAGTTGTTAGTAATTTTGGCGCAAATGTTGAAATCATCTGTTCACGGTGCCTTTTACACAGAACTTACCACTACAGAGGACGCGTGTTTTACCCTGTAGAGAAGCCATTTCGAAGTCCCTCCTGCAGTATATCAGCAAGCGACATGAGTTATTTTCTTTTGTGTGGTTTATAGCCACCATGTGAAATGGATTTTATTTTCAGCTTGTGCAGTTTTTTTTTTTTTTTCTTTTGTTACTTTAGTGCAGTGGTCTTCAACCTGTGGACCTCCAGATGTTGCAAAACTACAATTCCCAGCATGCCCGGACAGCCGTTGGCTGTCCGGGCATGCTGGGAGTTGTAGTTTTGCAACATCTGGCGGTCCGCAGGTTGGAGACCACTGCTTTAGTGCTTACCTTTCCGTAACCTGTGCGGCCATGTCCAATGCTGGCTCAACGGAGGGTGAAGGTTCCTCAGAGACAACTATGTCGCAGAATAGTATTGAGCAGCCCTGGAGGCGTCGCTGCTTTCACAAAACATTTTTTTTATGTATCGTATTTTTCGCCGTATAAGACGCACTTTTTCTTCCCCAAAACTGAGGGGAAAAAGTCGGTGCATCTTATACAGCGAATACACCCCTATCGCGGCGGTCCCTGCGGCCATCAATGGCCGGGACCCGCGGTTAATACAGGACATCACCGATCACGGTGATGCCCTGTATTAACCCTTCAGACGCGGCGATCAAAGCTGACAGGGAAAGTGACACTAACCCGGCTGTTCAGTCGGGCTGTTCGGGACCGCCGCGATTTCACAGAGGCGGTCCCGAACAGCCCGACTGAATAGCCAGGTTAGTGCTTACAGGACACCGGGAGGGACCTTACCTGCCTCCTCGGTGTCTTCTCCGTTCAGGGATCCCCTGTATGGCCGGCGCTCTCCTTCCTCGTCATCACGTCGTCGCGTACGTGCGTCGGCGTGCGTAACGACGTGATGACGGGGACGGAGAGCGAGGATACCCGGCCGGCAGCAGAGACGTTCCGGAACGATGGGGACACGGCGACAGCGATGGAGCGACATCCAGGGCAGCGGTGACGGGTCCGGAGTGGCGGGACACGTGAGTATTACCTCCTATGCAGTGGTCTTCAATCTGCGGACCTCCAGATGTTGCAAAACTACAACTCCCAGCATGCCCGGACAGCCAACAGCTGTCCGGGCATGCTGGGAGTTGTAGTTTTGCAACATCTGGAGGTCCGCAGGTTGAAGACCCCTATTGGGTTCAAAATCTTAAATTTTTTTGATTTTGCACCTAAAAATAGGGTGTGTCTTATACGCCGGTGCGTCCTATAGGGCGAAAAATACGGTATTTTGACGCCTTTAAATTTTCTGACATTGCTAAGTGTGTTTTCCATGTGCAAAATTTCTTGGCGGGGAGTTGCGCCAAAAAAACGGGATTTGATGGGCAAATGATGAATTATTGACTAAAGTTAAAATCACACACAGGACCGTGTAATTTTGAGAAAGTTGTAAAAATGACAGTGGAGAAGATGCGCCAAACTTTGGCGCAAAAAGACACTGCGCCAAAGTATTGCGCAAAAGTTACGTGAAAAAAAACCCACATAAATCCTTTGATAAATACCCCCCTATATATCTGGCCATGTTACACCTTTATCTGAATAGGAAACTTTGTCAAAGATTTTCAATGCATTCAGAAAGTCTTCAGACCCTTACACTTATTTCACATTTTGTTAAGTTTCCTCCATCATTCTGCATTCAATTCCCCATAATGAGAATGTGAAATGTAGAAAGATTAGCAAATTTATTAAAAAGGAACAACATAAATTTTGAATGGACATAAGTATTAAGACTGTGTGCTATGGACCTTTAAATGTAACTCTTGGGTCTCTCTTTATCATTTTTTAAAATGTTTTTTTGCACCTTGATTGAAGTCACATCGGGTAAATTTAATTGACCGAACATGACTTGGAAGGACACAGCCCTGTCTATATAAAGTCTCACAGCTCAGTGTATTCAAAAGCAAAAACCATTCCATGTGGTGGAAAGAAAAGCATGTAGAGCTCAGAGACCGGATTGTGTAGAGGCAAGGAGATTAATTCTTAAATGAAAGAAGTATGGACACCCCACCAAACTACCACCCCAGCAAACTACTGTATTTATCGGCGTATAACACGCACTTTTTAGGCAAAAATTTTTAGCCTAAAGTCTATGTGCGTGTTATACGCCGATACACCCCCAGGAAAGGCAGGGGGAGAGAGGCCGTCGCTGCCCGCTTCTCTCCCCCTGCCTTTCCTGGGGTCTAGAGCCCTGCTGCCGGCCCTTCTCTCCCCCTGGCTATCGGCTCCGCTGCCCGTTCTGTCCCCCTGATTATCGGTGCCGGTGCCCCATTGCCGGCGCCAATAGCCAGGGGGAGAGAAGCGGTGCCGACAGCCAGGGGGAGAGAAGGGGCAGTGGCACCCATTGCCGGCGCCGCTGCCCCGTTGCCTCCCCCCATCCCCGGTTGCATAATTACCTGTTGCCGGGTCGGGTCCGCGCTGCTTCAGGCCTCTGGTGTGCGTCCCCTGCGTCGTTGCTATGCACTGCACGGCACGGCACATAGAGTTAGCAAAACAGCGCCTCTGTAAAAAACAAGATTCTCTGGTCTGATGAAACCAAGATTTATGTTTTTGGCCTCAATTTTAAGCATCATGTTTGAAGCATTATCATCTCTGAAGGGACCTGAAAATGGCTGTCCACTGACAGTGCCCATCCATCTACTGTGGCTACTGGGAATTGATACAGGCCAGCTGGGAGTTGTAGTTATTTATAAGTGTCACATTGTAAGAGTTGTATGCTGTAGCTACTCTTGTGTTCTCTTGCGGCTCAACCATAACCTTTTGTCAAGAATGCTGTCCCCATACAATGTCCAGGAATTAGACCCATGGATACTAGGATTCTGTGAAACAACTTGTAAAATTTTCCTAAAACTTGATGCAAATCCAGTATACTACAGGTGATTAGGTATAACTTGGAATGTTACAGCTTTTAAAACAGAATAATGGATATTTGGTCACTTTCCCTTTTATTAGTACTTAGCAGTTTTACTATCTTAAAGTGCTTGTTTAGCAAGAAAAAGTGTAATGTCTTATGCAGATGTAATATGTTCTCTGGTTCCAACATAACTGAAACAGGTTGGCTTGCTGTGGTGGAAGGTCCAAAATGTAGATGTTTTTCTAGCATAAGCCAGGCCTAGACTGCTGACCAACAGGTTTTGGGTTCACCCCATCTCCTAGGTGGGAGGTTGGACTGAGGACCTCCCCTACAACAATTGATTGGGAGTTTCATGTGACCAAAGCATCATTCATCTGTATAATTAACATAAATATATATCTAATTCTCCAGTACCTCATACACATCTATGCAGTATGCAACAGCTTTTACTCTGAGCCACATGACAACATCTTTGGAAAGTAGTTGAAAAAGTTGTACTGGGACACTACAAATATACTGTCTGAAAAGTTTCTGATGTGTTTATTGGCATTGCTAGTGGAAATTGCAGACAGGATACAGGCCAATAAGTTTAAAGGGGTACTCCGGCGCTAAGACATCTCATCCCCTATCCAAAGGATAGGAGATAAGATGCCTGATCGTGGGGGTCCACGCCGCAACCCGTTAGGATCAGTCCCCCGAGCATGTTCGCTCCGGGTCTGATTATTGGCGATCACGGGGACGGAGCATAGTGACGTCACGGCTCTGCCCCCGTGTGATGTCACGCTCCGCCCTCTCAATGCAAGCCTATGGGAGGGGGCGTGCCAGCTTTGGATAGGGGATAAGATGTCTTAGTGCCGGAGTACCCCTTGAAACGTTACTGTGAAGGGCCTACACAGGTTGGCCTACTGTGGTGCTGATAATCGAACTTTACTCATGACCCTTTGTGCAGGGAGGAAACTAAGGAAAACTTCTGTCATATGTTGAGATGGTTCTTGAAACTGGAACAGTGTTGAGACTTGCATGAAGCAGGCTTTGACTTGAACAGGACACAGAATAGGCCTGAACTATACTGACTAAACCATAGGAGGTACACTCTGACTAGGTTTATGCACTTTTCAGTGACTGACCGGTCTACCTAATAGGAGCAGAAAACAGTTATACAGGTTAATGAACGATACCCCACACACAGATTCCTCAGCCACATAACAACTTCATATATGTGTACCTGTTACTGAAATCCTGCATGTACAGCTCTGCTGTATCTATATATTCATACATACAGTATATGACTATTTACAGGATTTGACAAACTGAATCTTGTCCCCTCAAAGAGGAATTTTTAGTGGCTGCTTATTGATTTTATCGAGGCCCTCAAATAACAGATCAGTCTACTGAAAGATCCCCATACCTTTTAAGAAGTATTACTGTATTTCCATTATCTTATGAATTTTTTTTGCAGTTACTGAGGACAAGCTACAGGAAAAGTCTACAATGTTCTTTCACATGAATATTCAGGCCCGGGAGGCCATTTGAAGTCTATTCACAAATGCTGTGAACAAAAAGCATCTGTGTGTTTGAGTGGCAGGAGACGCAGCTCCTTTGTATAAAATTGATAGTCTGTTCACGTAACTCATTGTTCTTCGGTTCAATAAAAGTGACCTCCCAAAATGCAGTCTAAGAAATCCTCATGTGTGACAGCCCCTGGACTTACTTTACTATTTAAAAACCTACAACTAAAATAAAAGATGATCAGAGATGCACACAGATATTTTTTACTTATTATGTAAAACAAAAATAGAGAATATAGAGAAACAGAAACATAGCCGCACAACCATAATTTGTATTTTGATCCACCAGGTTGTTAGTATACATTTTTTATCAAAAAGTACAAGCCCACTCACCACGTCAAGGCCACTTAGTCAGAGTGGGTCCCTAAACTACCACTGGCATAGCGCCAAGAAGCGACCACCGCTACCATGGCACCAAGCCCACAGGGGGAATAACCTAGTGGCAGGCAGCCCGACTGCTGCCCAACCAAGCCCCCTGTTCGGGGCTGCACCACCCAACAGACAAAGAATTACAGCAGCAATTGCCGCCACAGAGCACCACACAAGTGTGAACACCTACCATGTGGCTGGGAGAATGCTAGGAGGAAACCCATATGCAGTCTTTGCTGGTTAAAAAGTGCAGCGGCATTTTATGCTAGGGATGTTATACTTACTTACCCGCTACTTACAGGTGTCCGTGACGTGGCAAGTGGGCTTGCACTTCATGATCATCAAGTACACTAACGACCTGTTAGTTTAATAAATTTAGTTGAGAAGCCTTAGATCACTGTGCATGTTGTAGATGTGCGACCATGTCTGTTTTTTTTCTATTTGAATTCACATTCCTTTTTTGTTTTTACTTGGTCAGCCCAGGCCTATAAAAAATTGCAGGAAGCTGCACAGGGCCCAATTCTTTCTGGCAGTCTCCCAGTCTTTGACTGAGAGCACATGGTAAGTAAGCTTTGTCACTTGTTCACACTGATGCTATGTTGTACGGTGTCCATTGCTGCCACGGCATCGTGTCTGTGTGTCTGTCTGGCCTGGTGGCACTGGGGCTGTTCTGCCAGGGGTCGTTCCCCCTGTGGGCACTGGTGTTGCGGCAGTGGTGGCCGCTGTTCAGTGTGACGTAATTTTATGTTAGGGACCCGCTACTTACAGGTGGCCGTGACGTGGCTAGCGGGCTTGCACTTCATGATCATTGAGTACACTAATGACCTGTTAGTTTAATGCATTTTGCTGAGAAGCCTTAGATCACAGTGCATGTTGTAGAGGTGCATAACAGGAAAATGATAGACAGATAGATAGATAGATAGATAGATAGATAGAAAGATAATAGATAGATAATAGAATGATCATGTTCTAGAGGGTGAGGAGCTGAACAGATCGATATACAGTTTTGTGGCAAATGACTTGTAACCTTTATTATTTACATTGCTGCTCATTCTGAGTTTAGGTATCCAGTGGGAGGTCCTAATCAGTGACTTACACTTTACTTATAAGCCCAAATGAAATAGAGATTGTATCTAATAGTTAACAAATTCTATTGAATCTTTTCCCAAAAAAACTTTACATTAATTTGCTCAGTTCCTCCTGCTCTATAGTATGATGCTGCTAGAGCAGACTCCAAGTTTAATGTGATGAATTCCTTTTAACCCCTTAAGGACCCTTGACGTACGCGTACGTCATGACACCCTGGTACTTAAGGACCCATGACGTACGCGTATGTCATGGAGAATTCCGGTCCCAGCCTCCAGCTGTTGCAAAAGTACAACTCCCAGCATGCACGGTCTGTCAGTACATGCTGGGAGTTGTAGTTTTGAAACAGCTGGAGGTTTGCCCCCCCCATGTGAACGTACAGGGTACATTCACACGGGCAGGTTTACAGTAAGTTTCCTGCTTGAAGTTTGAGCTGCGGCTAATTTTTCGCCGCAGCACAAACTCCTAGCGGGAAACTCACCGTAACCCACCAGTGCGAATGTACCCTAAAACACTACACTACACTAACACATAATAAAGGCTAAAACACAACATATACACACCCCTTACACTGTCCCCGCCAATAAAAATGAAAAAAGGAATTGTATGGCAGTGTTTCCAAAACGGAACCTCCAGCTGTTGCAAAACAACAATTCCCAGCATTTCTGCACAGTCACTGACTGTCTAGGCATGCTGGGAGTTTAGCAACAGCTGGAGACACCCTGTTTGGGAATCACTGATGTAGAATACCCCTATGTCCACCCCTATGCAATCCCTAATTTAGTCCTCAAATGCGCATGGAGCTCTCTCACTTCAGAGCCCTGTCGTATTTCAAGGAAACAGTTTAAGGCCACATATGGGGTATTTCCGTACTCGGGAGAAATTGCACTACAAATTTTGGGGGGCTTTTTCTCCTTTTACCCCTTATGAAAAGGAAAAGTTGGG
The DNA here is from genome assembly GCF_029499605.1 of Hyla sarda. Lineage (NCBI taxonomy): Eukaryota > Metazoa > Chordata > Amphibia > Anura > Hylidae > Hyla > Hyla sarda. The sequence goes on along the minus strand of NC_079199.1, from coordinate 53,863,330 downwards.
GGCTACACCAGCCCCCCAAAAACCATTTCAGATAAACTCACTCCAAAATCCCACTGTCGCTCCTTCCCTTCTGAGCCCTCTACTGCACCCGCCGAACACTTGACATACACATATGAGGTATTTTCTTACTCAAGAGAAATTGGGTTACACATTTTTAGGAAGATTTCCCTCTTTTTACCCTTGTAAAAATTCAATAACTGGGCCTACAAGAACATGCCAGTGTAAAAAATGAAGATTTTGAATTTTCTCCTTCAATTTGCTGCTATTCCTGTGAAACACCTAAAGGGTTAACAAACCTTTTGAATGTCATTTTGAATACTTTGAGGGATGCAGTTTTTATAATGGGGTCATTTATGGGGTATTTCTAATATGAAGACCCTTCAAATCCACTTCAAATCAGAACTGGTCCCTGAAAAATATTGATTTTGAAAATTTTGTGAAAAATTAGAAAATTGCTGCTATACTTTGAAGCCCTCTGGTGTCTTCCAAAAGTAAAAACATGTCAACTTTATGATGGAAACATAAATTAGACATATTGTATATGTGAATCAATATATAATTTATTTGGAATATTCATTTTCCTTATAAGCAGAGAGCTTCAAAGTAAAAAAAAAAATGCAACATTTTCAATTTTTTCCATCAAATTTTTGAATTTTTCACCAAGAAATGATGCAAGTATCGACAAAATTTTACCACTAACATAAAGTAGAATATGTCACGAAAAAACAATCTCGGAATTAGAATGAAAGGTAAGAGCATCCCAGAGTTATTAATGTTTAAAGTGACAGTGGTCAGATGTGCAAAAAATGGCCGGGTCCTACAGTGAAAATTGATTGGGTCCTTAAGGGGCTAATATTATATAATAATTATTCAAACTAAAACTGCATCACAAATTATATGCAAATAGTTGGTCTTGGTATAGATAGTGCATTTGTTTTGGTTCCTGGCTGGACATATGTAGGCCAAAGTCACTGTGGGCCCCTTCTCTACCACACCTTCTGATAGAAAAGAACATGTTTAGGCTTTGTTCACACTGTTATTGTTGCCTCTATTACAATTAAAACCATGACAGCAGTGCCAGACTTGTTGAATTATGGAAATCAGTTTCGCCAACAGCCCCAATTGGCCAATAAAAGGCTCCACCATGTTCTTTCATGATGTTTATCATTTTGATGGGCAAAATATTGCAGCATGCTGTGCTTTTTTCTTTACCCAAATCTTATAATGGACACTAATACATGAAGTGATAAGCACACCCCAAGCCCAATGAGCCCTCGCATCTGCCTAGGTTGGCTTGTTACTAATGTTTGCACTGGTCCCTGGGTAGATTTGAAAACTCCAAACCACTCATATCTGTAAAGAGTAACTTCCAAAATTCTTAACTTGTAGATTGAACCAGTACCAGAGAAAACAAAGTTCAACCGTGGCAATTTCAGAGAAATAGAGAAATAATATATAGGTAAAAAGCATTAGTATGCACTATATCTTCAAGGAGAGGAGAAGCAATTAATGGCTGATCAATCCCCTCTCCAGAACCTGCGTAAACCCATCGGGATAAGCCTGGCATGGCAATCTGGGATCAAGACTTAATATCTCATGATATTACATTTTATAATCTCCCAGTTCACTGCCCCCACCATGATAAACCACCCCCTGCCTTTATTTTTATTATTTGTTAGTTTTCTACCTTGACATTGCTCTGTATTTTCTGCTCAGTCTCAGTCAGTCTCACAGACTGGGAAGGGGATTTACCCAGCAGGCGTGACATCATCTGAAGCCATACAGGGGAGAACTTCCTCCCTCACTCTGCTACACACAGCCCAGAGCAGTTCAGTGTGTGAGATGAGCTATGGTTGGATAAGGCTGCACACACACCCCTCAGCATTTCCTGATTTTGGAGTCGTAAGTCTGTGCAAAAGATGGAGGAAAATAAGCTCTGGACAAGTAGGGAGCAGCTAGTGGCAGCTTTTTTAACCCCTGCAAAAAAAATGCAGTTTCTAAACGGTGCTGCGGCACGGGAGGGTTATGAAGCGAGCCAGGACCCGTGGCTAATGCAGGACATCGCAGTTCAGGCAGATGTCTTGCATTAAATCTTTAGACGCGGCGATCAAAGTTGATCGCCACGTCTAAAGGGAAAGTGAAAGCTGAAATCCAGGCTTGAGCAATCAACCGCAGATAACACTGAACAATGCATTGCAATGCAATGGCATTGATCAGTGTATTAAATCAATGTACTGCATGTTATAGTCCCCTATGGGGGCTATAACATTGCAAAAAAAAAGGGGAAAAAAAGTTAGTAAAGCTGATTTAACTTCTTCCCTAATAAAAGTTTGAATCAGTGTGAATGAAAATAAACATATGTGGTATTGCCGCATGTGTAAATGTCTGAACTATAAAAATATATCATTAATTAAACTGCACGGTCAATGGCATACGCTCAAAAAAATTCCGAAATAGAGTATTTGTGGTCACTTTTTATACTATAAAAAAGTGAATAAAAAGTGATCAAAAAGTCAGATCAAAACAAAAATGGTACCAAAAAAACTTCAGATCATGGCATAAAAAATGATAAATGATAAAAATACCACCCCTGTACTTGGAAAATAAAAAAGTTGTAGGGGTCAGAAGAGGACAATTTTAAACATATACATTTTCCTGCATGTACTTATGATTTTTTTTCAGAAGTACGACAAAATCAAACCTATATAAGTAGGGTATCACTTTAATCGTATGGACCTACAGAATAATGATAAGGTGTAATTTTTACCGAAAAATTTGCGTTGAAACAAAAGCCCCCAAAGTTTATAAAATGGTGTTTTTTTCTTCCATTTTGTCGCACAATTAATTTTTTTTTGTTTCGCCGTAGATTTTTGGGTAAAATGACTGATGTCAAAGTAGAATTGGTGGTGCAAAAAATAAGCCATCATATGGATTTTTAGGTGTAGAATTGTAAGGGTTATGATTTTTAAAAGGTAAGGAGGAAAAAACTAAAGTGCAAAAACGGAAAAACGCTATGTCCTTAAGGGGGTAAACACAAAAAAACATAGAAAACTTCTTTTTTTTTAAACAAAGTACATTAGAAAGATTTTTATATTTACCATTAGGAGTGAAATAGCAAAAATGTGTTTTAATGAGAGTGCCCATTTAAGTTATCTCTACTAAATCAATACTGCTGGCATACTGTCTTGAGTGCTTTGCCTTCTAATAATACATGTATTTGCATGGCTTTTGCTGTTTAGACCTTTACAGGCAACTTGGTAAAGGTTTGTGTCAGTTTTCAGATCTCTGAGCCTACTCAGAGCTACACAAAGCCCCCACGTTTTCTCACCACCCACCTGCTTGACGTAATTCACCATTCTACACTAAGCTGCTGTGAATCATTCATTTTAAGTGTACGCTGCCATGCCAACAATATACTGAGACTCTATAGCTGTGAAGCCAAACCTGACTGAAAAGTATCTTGCATGCACCAGTTCCATGGATTGGGATGAAACTGACATTATGAATGCATGTAGAAATGATTACTTTAAGGAGGTCTATGGAAAAGTTGGCCTAGCACATCACACCCACCACATCACTGCAGGATCGATAGTCCTCTACTTCCTATCCCAAGTTTTTCCATAAGTGTTATAGGCGCACTTTTATGTCAACCCATACCACTAAAACCAGGGAAGTGCTCACTTTGTTACATGATTCCTTTTTGTTTATTGTGGAACACACTTTGTTTGACCCTGACATTAGATATGTGATATTGTTGGGATTGATGGGGGAGAAAGTGTTATGCTTAGTCAAATATTATGCACCAACTGATGCTCCAATTCATTTTTTCAGGCAAATGTGTGCGTTACTTGGCTCACTGCTCTACGATTGGCTGATTTGGGCTGGAGACTTCAACTCCAGCTCACTGGATCGTACCACCTCCGCCCCGCTTCGCAAGTCAGGGACCCAATAACGTCAGGTACTTAAAATGTCTGAGGATTGTAATGTAGCTGATGTTTGGAGAGAACACAATGGTCAAACTAGAGTATATACCTATTACTCACCCTCACAATGTTCCTATGCACATATAGACTGGGTCCTCGCTCATACCTCATTATTGCAGAAACTACATTATGCCAGACATGTTCCCTTAGCTTGGTCTGACCATGACGTGGTGCAGGCAGTGTTTAATTTAACTGAATGCTTTACAGTCCCGTTTAGATGAAACTGAATCAGTCTCTGCTCACTATGCCCCATGTGAAAACTTAACTGGAGGCTGATATTTCTTCATACTTTGGTGATAATGTGTGCCCTGATAGTGACCCCAGTTGGGTCTGGTTAGCTCACAGGTTGTTCATTAGGTTGTCGCATTATCTCACTAGCTTCGGGGATTAAGAGGGACCATGAGGCTACAAAATTAGCTTTGGAGGCCAAGTTAGCTAGATTGTCAATCTCCCTCTATCCATCTTTATAAATCTGTTCGAGACACCAGGGCGCAGCTCGACGCACTCCTTTCCCATGATGTAGGAAAGGCAATGTGTTGGACTAATGCTACTAGCTATCGATTTGCCAGCAAACCAGATCATTGCGCAACATGGTGTCTTTTAATAGGGTGCACACCCTCCAGCTCCGCCCTGGTGTATGCACTTCTAACCCGGATCGTGTCTATGATGCGTTCCATTCTTTTTTCTCCAACCTATACTCAGCTAACTCCTATGGTAGCCCCTATGGTAGCCCTTGCTTTAGACATAGAAAAAGCTTTCGCTATCGTTACCTGGCCATATATGTTTGCAGTTTTGGATAAATTTGTTTTTTTTGGTTCCTTTTTATGGAAACTACGCCATTTATAAACCTCCCCAAAAGCTTATCTTAAATTACCAACTACTTCCCCCCAACCCCTTTCCATTCTTAGAGGCACGCGACAAGGCTGCCCACTTTCACCGGCTTTGTTTGCCCTCATGATGGAGCCACTTGCGGCTCAGATTCGGAATAATCCGGACATCAGGGAAGTGAGGGTGGATGAAGGTGACTATAAGTGCAATTTATTTGCTTATGATTTCTAACTCACTCTCACAGCTCCACTTACTTCAATACCCAATTTTGCACATGTCTTGGATAACTTTGCTGGGATCTCTGGTCTCCGCATCAATGCCTCCAAATCCGAAGCCCTGTACTGCAATGTTTCCACCTCGGTTCAGCACCTTATTACTTTAAACTTTGGCTATCGTGACTCCTCTTCTGGCCTTTCCTACCTGGGGGTGAATCTCACCACTATTCTTTTGACTCTATACATTGCGAATTACACCCCTCTATATCGCTCGCTGAGAGCTGATCTATTGAAATTGAATTTTCCTTATCTGTCATGGATTGGGAGAATCAATGTGTTTAGGATGGTGTTATTGCCTCGCATACTGTATTTATTCTGCTCCCTTCCCATACCGGTTTTGAAGAATGACTTACTCTCCCTGCAGAAGGAAACCTTTGCTTATGTATGGTCCTATAAAAGACCGAGAATTAGTAGGGCGATCATGTATTATCATAAACGGATCGGGGGACTATCAGTCCCGAACCTCTTAAAGTATTACTATGCTGCCGTATTGCTCAACTTTCTTTAATTAACTGTCGAGGGGAAGCCCCTAGGTGGGTAGGCTTGGAGGAGTCCTTAGTCTTTCCTTACTCTCTAACGTGGTCTACTTCTTCGATTTCCTCTCTTCTCCCCTCCTCTGTACAAGTCACTCTCTACGCTCTTTCTCTTTGGCATAAGGTTCACCTCAATTGTCCCTGCAATCTACTCATTCCCCACTGTTACCTTTCATAAAACATCCTTCTTTTAACCCTGGCTTGGAAGTCTCCTCTTTTTGTTGGTGGCAAACTGCTGGCCTACTTCGTCTACAAGATTTGTGTGGACGGACCCTAACCCCCTTTGAGACTTTAATGACTCGTCATGCTATTCCTGTTAGGGAATACTTTAGAGCACGTCAAATCATGTTCTATAATACCGCCCAAATGCCTCTTGCAGTGCAAGTTAGCCCGACACCTTATGAACGACATATGCTGTACTCACCAAGTATGAATTGATTATTTCTATTGTATACGCTTCTTTCAATGCACCAAACTCCCGTTTATGCTAGCCTGGGAGGAAGACCTTGGTGCTACACTCTCATTATCTCAATGGAGAGAGTGCTGCACTACTGTTAGCAAAGGGAGTTGGCAGGTCTCCTTTACTGAGACCTCCTTGAAAATAATGTACAGATCTTATCGCGTGCCAACTCTCCTTCACACAATCTTCACAACACCAATGTTTCCGAGGGTGCGGATCGAGAGGCACTCTATACCATACCTGGTGGAGCTGTCCTGTAGCGGGTTCCTTCTGGGGACAGGTCCTGGATATGCTATCCTCTACCCTTCCATGCCGAATGCTGAGGTTACCCTTTTATTGTTTAGTGGGCAATAAACCTGCTAGAATGCTTTATCGTACCTTTAAATTGTATCAATATATTCTATTGGCCGCCCATGTACATATAGCCTGAAAATGGAGGAAGCCTGACTTACATTTCCTGGGGGTGATAGAACAAATTAACATCATTATGCTGAATGAAAAACTAACAGCCATTAGGGAAGATCAGGTGGACCACTTTAACTTGGTTTGGGAACCATGGTTAACCTCCCCCACTGACCTGACATGCGCCATTGTTTTTCTCTATATTGACCCAGCTCATAAAATAATACCTGTTCATGGAATATGGAAGTTTTTCTTTGTATAATTTTCTGTGGCCTTCTGTAATGCACTGGCACTGTACCGCACCCTATGAGACATATCTGTGCAGATACAGTAATGGCCGTAAATGTTGGATCCCTGAAATTTTTCAAGAAAATTAAGTATTTCTCACAGAATAGGATTGCAGTAACACATGTCCCCGCGGCTCTCACTGACTGCAGGAATGGAGCAGCCGCAGCGTGGGAGAAAGGTGACGGGCGTGAGAAAGGGGAGTGGGGAGCAAATTATAAGTGAGAGGGGCAAATGATGAGTATGGGGCACATGTCAGGGGGGCATTATATGTGGGGGTACATGACAGGACCCCCCCCTGTCATGTGCCCCTCATATATAATACCCCATGTCCTGTGCCCCTCACATATAATGCCCCCCCTGACATGTGCCCTTCACATATAATGCCCCCTGTCCTGCCCCCTCAGGGGGCATTATATGTGAGGGGCATATGTCGGGGGGCATTATATGTGAGGGGCACAGGACATGGGGCATTATATGTGAGGGGCACAGGACAGGGGACATTATAAGTCAGGGTCACATGTCAGGGGGGCATCATATGTGGGGTCACATGACAGGGGGGCATTATATGTGAGGGGCACATGTCAGGGGGCAATATATGTGGGGACACATGACAGGGTCCCCCTGTCATGTGCCCATATAATGCACATATAATGCCCCCCTGACATTTGCCGCTTACCGTATATACTCGAGTATAAGCCGAGTTTTTCAGCACGATTTTTCGTGCTGAAAACACCCCCCTCGGCTTATACTCGAGTGAACTCCCCCACCCGCAGTGGTCTTCAACCTGCGGACTTCCAGAGGTTTCAAAACTACATCTCCCAGCAAGCCCGGGCAGCCATCGGCTGTCCGGGCTTGCTGGGAGTTGTAGTTTTGAAACCTCCGGAGGTCCGCAGGTTGAAGACCACTGCGGCCTTCAACATCATCCAGCCCCCTCTCACCCCCTTTAGTTCTGAGTACTCACCTCCGCTTGGCGCTGGTCCGGTCCTGCAGGACTGTCCGGAGAGGAGGTGGTCCGGTGGGATACTGGTTCCGGGCTGCTATCTTCACCGGGGAGGCCTCTTCTAAGCGCTTCGGGCCCGGCCTCAGAATAGTCACGTTGCCGTGACAACGACGCAGAGGTGCGTTCATTGCCAACGTACTTCTGCGTCATTGTCAAGGCAACGCCTCTATTCCGGGCCGGAAGCGCGGAGAAGAGGCGCCCCCGGTGAAGATAGCAGCCCGGACCACCTCCTCACCGGACCACCTCCTCTCCGGACAGTCCTGCAGGACCGGACCAGCGACGAGCGGAGGTGAGTACTCAGAACTAAAGGGGGGTGAGAGGGGGCTGGATGATGTTGAAGGCCGCAGTGGTCTTCAACCTGCGGACCTCCGGAGGTTTCAAAACTACAACTCCCAGCAAGCCCGGACAGCCGATGGCTGCCCGGGCTTGCTGGGAGTTGTAGTTTTGAAACCTCTGGAGGTCCGCAGGTTGAAGACCACTGAGGGCGAATGATGAGAAGAGGATGATGAAGGGGGGGTGTGGGGATGATGAAGGGGGGTGGGGATGATGAAGGGGGGGTGTGGGATGATTACAAGGGGATGATGAAGGGGGATGTGTGGGATGATAAGGGGATGATGAAGGGGGGATGTGTGGGATGATGATAAGGGGATGATGAAGGGGGGATGTGTGGGATGATGACAAGGGGATGATGAAGGGGGGATGTGTGGGATGATAAGGGGATGATGAAGGGGGGATGTGTGGGATGATGACAAGGGGATGATGATGAGGATGTTAATGACGGGTCTGGATGATGACAGGGGGGGATGAGGTATTTCCCACCCTAGGCTTATACTCGAGTCAATAACTTTTCCTGGGATTTTGGGTTGAAATTAGGGGTCTCGGCTTATACTCGGGTCGGCTTATACTCGAGTATATACGGTACTTATAATACCCAAAGTCATGTGCCTTGGATCATCTCCAGGGTATGGTTCCATTTTGGTGTTTAGTTTTTGTTCTTGATATTTTTTGTAGGTTACTACATTTGTAGATTTGTATTCATAGACCTGCTGAAAATGTGGAGAATGTGTAATGCATGTTCAGACTCAATAAAGTGTTTGAAAATAAACTTATATTTAGATGCATTTTACTTTAATTAAATCAGCATTTTCATAACAAACAATACATGTGCTTAGGGGGTAAGGGTTTCTTTAACTAATCTAGTGGAAGAGACTCGAGTGCTAAAATCCACGGGTTAGGGGGCGCAAATTACTTGCCTTGCCCCGGGTGCTGACAACCCATGCTACGTCACCCAATCAGAATAAGTACCATTAATAACCACCCTCTGTTTCCTATCACTGAGCCAGTTACTTACCCTCTTACACACATTCTCCCCTATGCACCAATCTTTTATGTGGCTCCATATCAAATGCTTTGGAAAAATCCAGATATATGACATCCAGCGAATGCCCCTGACGCTTTAGGATGTACATTTACGTCCATTGTCCTTAAGGGGTTAAACAGGGCTTCTCCTGTATTTAGCATTAAAAAAAACAACAAAGAACAAAACAGGTACAGTCTTCACACTCAGCCTTCGCATAAACACAAAAATAAATCCTGCTTATCCAACGCTAACTGTATAGATCCCTTTACTGTCTATACAGGTAGCTTACTTCAAGATAGAGCCCTGCGCGGGACTGTGTTCCACTCCTGCCCTCTCCCGCATCTTGTTTGTCCAATCCTGCCTACTCTTGAAAACATTTTTCACAGCTTTTAGAAATATTACCTCCATGCCATTTCATTACCCCTTTGTGCTATTGCATGACCCCTGTGCTTTTTCATTACCCCTGTGTTCCATTTTATCACCCCCTTGAGCCATTTTATTACTCCTTTGTTCCATCTCATCCCCTCCTTGTGCCATTTTATCAGCCTCCTGTGGCATTTGCAGGACCGCATATGTTATTGTTCTGTGACCGTTCCCGCTCCCATGCACAACAACCTCATTACCGCCTGCACCAGCAAGGCTTTTGTTGAGTCCCACGGGAGCTGCGGGATCCCAATCCAGGTGCAGGACTTTACTAACAGCCACCGAACACAGTAGACAACAAATGTCTCATTTTTGAGGCTGCAAACCTCCAGATTGAAAGTTTAAACAATGGTACAGGATCCTCACAGCATTACTTGCATACTGATTTTCCTAGTTTGAAAGCCCAGTGATAAGCTGTCTTCAGCACCTGTGCTGATCTGGTCTAGTCTAAAAACCTTGAATGGCCCAGGAAGGGGATGAAAGGCTCCACTATCAAAACTGCCTTTCATTCCATAAAAATCCAGGCCTGATAATAAACCTTACCAAAGTCCCTAGGAAGCAAAGTCTTGCCAGGAATTTAATTATTACTGGATTTCAAATATTTTGCCCAGATTTGCTTGAATATGTGCTTTTTGAAACCTGGAATCCACATATAACAAGTACTTTGGGGAATTTACATGAAAGCAAGGACCTGACTTCTTGCAAGGAGTTAGGTAGGGAGTCAGATTGATATAGCAGGAAAAAGTGTTTAGGTAAAGAACTGAATTACATCTATTATTATTTTATTCTTCCTTTTTTCCATGTATATATAAGTCTATAGTTTAGGAGGATGTGTTCACTTTTGATGCATTCAGAACTTGATATCACTTTTTTCTTAAGAAGTTCATGCTTATAAGATACATAAATTACTATGCAGCGCCATGGCATGGTACAGGTATGACGTTTTTCTTCACAACATTTTCTTGCTCCATTAAAGGGGTTATCCACCATAAGGTGATTTTAGTACGTGCCTGGCAGACAGTAATGGACATGCTTAGGAAGGATCTGCGCTTGTCTTGGGGATAAATGGCTATGTTGTTAGATTATCATAACACTGTGGCTATCTTTTTGTTAACTGGTATTTCCTGTTTGACTTATGTTTATTTTTACTACAAATCCCACAATTCCACTTTCCTCCCTCTCACACATCAGCCATCCCACCCATTGAAACAAAAGACCTGTGGTTTTCAATCAGGGTGCCTACAGCTGTTGCAATAGTTGCAGATTGATCCCATTGAAGCAGACAGGCTCCCTGTCATCAGCTGACTAGTGAGTCAGGTCTCGGCAGCATTGCAAGCTGGGAAAAATCTGAGACAACAGTCATTTTGTATGCTGACAAAAATAAATAGTGGGGTGAAAATCACAGAAGAATTGTGAGAAAACCATCACACAGGTACAGACACTATATTATGAACCACACTAACTTTTCAGACCCTGTAGCATGGTCAAATAAAAAAGATTCCTGGAATACCCCTTTAACTGATGATAAGTGGTTGATCATTTACTGGCAGGACATTTAGCCTTCTGCAGTTTACTGGAAATGTAAGAGAAATGAATGGGACATTTATTATTATTTATCATATACAGTATCTTACATAAGTGAGTCCACCCCTCACATTTTCGTAAATATTTTATTATATCTTTTCATGTGACAACACTGAAAAAATGATACTTTGCTACAATGTACAGTGGTCCCTCAACATGCGATGGTAATCCGTTCCAAAAGAACCATCGTTTGTTGAAACCATCGTATGTTGAGGGTTCCGTGCAATGTAAAGTATAGGACAGTGGTCTACAACCTGCAGACCTCCAGATGTTGCAAAACTACAACAATGCTGGCATGCCCGGACAGTCAACGGCTGTCCGGGCATGCTAGGGGTTGTAGTTTTGCAACATCTGGAGGTCCGCAAGTTGAAGACCACTGGTATTGGAGGTTATACTCATGTGTCCCCGCTCGTCACCGCTGCCCTTGATGTCGCCTTCGATCGCTGTCACCGCGTCCCCGGGGTGTTGTCGACGCTCCGGCAAGGCCTCTGCTTCCCTGGCATCCTCGCTCTCACGTCGCCGCCATCACGTCGCTACGCACGCCGCTCCTATTGGATGAAGGGACGGCGTGATGACAATGATGGAGAGCGCCGACGGTGCAGGGGATAAAGAAGAGGACGCGCCGGAGCACCGAGTACAGGTAAATGATAGTCACCGGAGCACACGGGGCACCATAAACGGCTATCCGGTGGCAGCTGAAGCAGTCAGCGCTGCCGGATAGCTGTTTATGCGATGGCCCCGACATACAAAAGCATCGTATGTTGATGCTGCCTTCAACATGCGATGGCCTCTAAGAGGCCATCGTATGTTGAAATGATTGTATGTCAGGGCCATTGTAGGTCGGGGGGGTCACTGTAGTGAGTGTACAGCCTTTATAACAGTGTTTAATGTTGTGTCCCCTCAAAAGAACTCTACATACAGCCATTAATGTCTTAACATTTGAGTACACCCATAAGTGCAAATGTCCACATTGGGCCCAAAGTGTCAACATTTTCTGTGGTCACCATTATTTTTCAGCACTGCCTATTGGGCATAGAGTTCACCAGCGCTTCACAAATTGCCACTCACAGGTCTGTAGACATGCTTGGTCAGTCCATCACCTTTAACCTCAACTTTTTTAGCCCTGCGACCCAATCTTTAAAGGGAGAGGATCATCCCTTGTTTCAGTACTTCACAGTACATGTTGGAAATCATGGTTCCCTCAATGAAATATAGCTCCCCAGTGCCAGCAGCACTCATACAGGCCCAGACCATGACATTACCACCACCATGCTTGACTGTAGGCAAGACACACTTGTCTTGTACCTGGTTGCCGCCTGCTTGACACCATCTGAACCAATTAAATTTATCTTGGTCGCATCAGACCACAGGACATGATTCCAGTAATCCATGTTCTTAGTCTGCCTGTATTCAGCTAACCTTCGGCTTTCTTGTGCATGATCTTTAAATAAGGCTTCCTTCTGGGACAACAGCCATGAAGACAAATTTGAGGCAGTGTGTGATGTATGGTCTGAGCACTGATAGGCTGACTCGCCCCAACCCTTAAACCTATACAGCAATGCTAGAAGCACTTATACATCTATTTTCCAAAGACAACCTCTGGATACGATGCTGAGCATGTGTACTCAACTTATTTGGTCGACTTCTAGCCTAGACCATCTTTATGCAAGCAATTTTGTTTCCAGATCTTCAGAGAGTTCTTTGATATCAGGCAATGTTGAACTTCAAATGACCAGTATTAGAGAGTATGAGAGGGATAATGGCAAATTTAAGACACTTGCTTCTATCTGGTAACTTGTTACATGTGCCACTTGGATGGGGAAAGTGGGTAATTGGACCCAATTTGGATATTGTCACTTAAAGGTGTACTCACTTTTGTTGCTAGCGCTTCACAAATTGCCACTCACAGGTCTGTAGACATGCTTGGTCAGTCCATCACCTTTAACCTCAACTTTTTTAGCCCTGCGACCCAATCTTTAAAGGGAGAGGATCATCCCTTGTTTCAGTACTTCACAGTACATGTTGGAAATCATGGTTCCCTCAATGAAATATAGCTCCCCAGTGCCAGCAGCACTCATACAGGCCCAGACCATGACATTACCACCACCATGCTTGACTGTAGGCAAGACACACTTGTCTTGTACCTGGTTGCCGCCTGCTTGACACCATCTGAACCAATTAAATTTATCTTGGTCGCATCAGACCACAGGACATGATTCCAGTAATCCATGTTCTTAGTCTGCCTGTATTCAGCTAACCTTCGGCTTTCTTGTGCATGATCTTTAAATAAGGCTTCCTTCTGGGACAACAGCCATGAAGACAAATTTGAGGCAGTGTGTGATGTATGGTCTGAGCACTGATAGGCTGACTCGCCCCAACCCTTAAACCTATACAGCAATGCTAGAAGCACTTATACATCTATTTTCCAAAGACAACCTCTGGATACGATGCTGAGCATGTGTACTCAACTTATTTGGTCGACTTCTAGCCTAGACCATCTTTATGCAAGCAATTTTGTTTCCAGATCTTCAGAGAGTTCTTTGATATCAGGCAATGTTGAACTTCAAATGACCAGTATTAGAGAGTATGAGAGGGATAATGGCAAATTTAAGACACTTGCTTCTATCTGGTAACTTGTTACATGTGCCACTTGGATGGGGAAAGTGGGTAATTGGACCCAATTTGGATATTGTCACTTAAAGGTGTACTCACTTTTGTTGCTAAAGTTTAGAGATTAAAGAGGGTGTCTAGTTAGTGTTTATACCGCTGATAAACTTAATGGGGATTTCTGGGCTAATTAAAAAATCCTGCCCAGGAGCAGTGGATGGTAGTAGATAAAAAAAATGTATACTCACCCCTTTGCTTACTCCAGGTCCAGTGCTGCTACTGCTCCATAGTCTACTGCAGATGTGCCCCGGTGATATCACTGTACAGTATATGTAGGGTAGGCTAAGATGGCATGTTTTAGAACATGTATGGTGTGGCAATAACAACCAACAGTTCATGATGCCAGGGTAGTGTTGGACTCCATGCTCCAAGGGGAAGTTACTTACTGGGCCAAGAGCTGGGGTAATAACCAACACAGATGCAGAGTTACAGAAACTACTAATTTTACTCAGAAACTTGCAAAAAAATATACAGGAACAGTTCAACAGTAGTGCAAAGTTTGCTGGACTTTGCTACATGGATCACAGTTGCTTTAGGGCAGTATGAGACTTGTAGTCCTTGTTGACTAACTAGCTTCTTGCTTGCTGAATTATGTTTGGACGATACTGGATTGGGTTGTTTAACTTGTTTGAGACATAGGAGCTGACAGTCACAAAATGTCAAATGTATATTTCAGTTAGAAAATTTATGGCACTTAAAAAGGTACTCCACTGGAAAACATTTTTCTTTAAATCAACTGGTGCCAGAAAGTTAAACAGATTTGTAAATTACTTCTATTTAAAAATCTTAATCCTTCCAGTACTTATCAGCTGCTATATGCTCCATAGGAACTTCTTTTCTTTTTGAATTTCCTTTCTGTCTGACCACAGTGCTCTCTCCTGACACCTCTGCCCATTTTAGGAATTGTCCATAGTAGGAGCAAATCCCCATAGTAAACCTATCCTGTTCTGTACAGTTCCTAAAATGCACAGAGGTGTCAGCAGAAAGCACAGTGGTCAGACAGAAAGTAAATTCAAAAAGAAAAGAACTTCCTGTGGAGCATACAGCAGCTGATAAGTACTGGAAGGATTAAGATCTTTAAATAGAAGTAATTTACAAATCTGTTTAACTTTCTGGCACCAGTTGATTTAAAAAAAAATGTTTTCCAGTGGAGTACCCCTTTAAGTGCCATACATTTTCTAACTTAAATATACTTTTGACATTTTAGACCTACTCAGCATTTTTTTTTTCATCCTCACTCTACATTAATAGGACTTACAACTTGTAGATGGACGAGCTTAAAACATGGACACACACAGAACAAACTCACTGCCCTTCCTCTTGAGGTGCGCATTTTCTCCCACAAAGGTACCTTGCTTTATTTTGGACCAGAGCTGCCGCAGGTTTTCTACTCCAGGTCCTGGCACTACGGGGCCCATTGGCTTTTAGCTGCTTCTCTCCGCAACTGAGAACACAGACATGCTAGAGCCCCTATGGCAACCATGGGGGGTACAACGAGTGACAGACTTCTCCTGCGTACAACTACATCCTACCAAGTACCCCTTAACTCTTGAGTACACCTACTGTACGGCAGAAGACATTTAACTGATATAACACTTAACAGGTACAGATATATCCTGACTAAGGATTATTTTGAAAATACATTTTCTGACTTCACACTTTAATTATCTGACATTTTATTTTTTTCTAGTTGAAAACATTTGCTGTTTGAAACATGCTCTAACTGACTAAGACTTTTCTAACTAAATAACCAGAATAGCTATTTTAAGGCACCTTGTAAAATTTAGCAGGAAGACTTAGGAAGTTCTTGGCTATCGCCAGGCAACAAAGCTTAGTGGTTGCTTCTTGGCAACAAGCCAGGCACATTTCACTTTGCACATTGCAGTAAACAGTAACTGAAAAATGGCATTTTGATTTAACAAAAAAAAAATAATAATGTTTATGACAATAAGGCATTTTCGCCATATAGCTCTCAATATGAGGGTAACTTCCCGTCCCAATTGCAATGATCTGCGCCCTTTCTTTGCTGGGATGTAAAATCTGGGTCCTCTTGACTGGGCTCACCAGTGCGACTCTCCCTGCATCACCGGTCCTGGAGATCCTGGACCAAAATCGAACCAAGCTTGAGTAGCTGCATTCTCTACCCTCTTCCAAGCAGCCCAGCCCCAAGAAAGAGCCCCAGTTCCCGAAGTCAGCACCCCGTTCACCGATGCCATAGTGGGTGATCGGCGATGACCCATACCTGATTGCCTTCATGCACGAATGTTTACTGCCCAAAACTTGCTGTAGAGGCTCCCAAGTATGCGTCACCTCAGTACATTTAGAGCTAACAGATTCCCTATTTTAAGGGAACCTGTTAGCTTTATATCATTCTCAGAGCTGCAGACACATGCAGACATAAAAAATTTAGCATATGGCTGTTTGCAAAACATCATGGTTTTCTTTCAAGCTAAAGTGTCATATAGCCTTGCTGGGCTACAGCATGTATGGGTGCCACCTGTGTCTGGATGGTGGAAAAACCTGTGGGAGCTGCTTCTGTTTGAGAGATCAAATTATTCTCTACTGGTGTTCTGTCTGGACTGTCCGAAGCCTGTTTACTGTTTTTGCGTGCCCTCATGTAGGCACTGCTCCCAACACCTTTTAACAGCTTGGGCAGAATGGTCTAGATGGGGGGGCAATTTTTTGAAGAAAAAAAAAAACATCCTGCTTCTCTCACTCCAATGATGTGCCACCTCTCAAAGTCTTTCGCCTGGAGAAAAAGTCATCCACTGTGTCGCAGAGGCATATCTGGCTGCAATCCTTCTCTAACCAAGAGGTAAACTCCCCAAAAGTAGCCTCTGAGAGTCTTTTTACAGGGCAGTGGGAGAAGCACTGAAAGCCACTCCAGCTTCGAAACGCATTGTACGTTTGTATTATCCTTTTAATATAAATACTATTATTCAAGAAGTCGTGGGCATTATCCTCCTTGGTGGTACGATTGTCGGAGAAGGCAGCTGCAGCCTTGCATTCAAGCCCTTGTACATGTTGTGCCAGCATTAGCACAACCACCCCAGGTGAGTCGGTTCTTGGCTCACCTTTTCAATTTGCTATTAGCTGGAGGATATCACACAAGGAAGCGCCTATTGTTCTTTTATTACTGTTGGAGTGACACACTGTAACAAACCCCATCCTCATGTAATCTTTTTACTACTGGGGTGACACGCCGTAACAAACATACATAATCGCGCATGTACACATGCTGTAAGAATCCTCACACAAGCCCCCATCGGCTGTCAGTAGTGTCATCCTAGTCCTCTATAGCCCGAGCGGTAGTGGAGGGGCGGAGACAGAGTTGTGATGTCATGAGGCAGAGGACATCAGCGATCACACCTGTCTACCTCTGAGGAGCACATCGCCACTGAAAGCAGTACTCCTCCAAGGCAGACAGACATGATCACTCAGGAGCGGAGAGGAGTTGGGCGGAGACACGCATGATGTCAAAATGCTGGTCGGACCTGACCTGCCTGTCTGCCTCGGAGGACTCCTCCAGTAGGCTGGAGAATGCTAATTATTATGGTGCTGTGGGGGCATTGCTTGCTGGGCAGGGGCTTTGGATGCTGGTTGGCTACTAACTTTCTTGCAGCAGGCAGAGCGGCACCCCCGTCAAGAGGGCTCTCTAGATGGCTACCTATTTTGCCTATAAACAGGACCAGCTCTGGCTTGAGATATAACTGATATGATAGCAATATGACATTTTGTATCTGGATGCATTATATTTTTTGTCACCCTCGTATTTATTTCCCCATATATCAATAGAGATTTCATAGTAAATATACAATTTAACATTGACTGTAGAAGAGACTCTCTTTTTTGCTTTGACAAAGTGTGGTGACCCCGAGTTGTAGGGTGACCACGGGGAGTGAAGGGTGTAGGTGGATGGGGCAGGTGGTATTAACCCCAGGGGCAAGATGTTATTAACCCCTAATGTTTTTCATGCCAGAGTGGTTTCTGGGGATCAGTTACCACCCAAACAATATCTTCGTCCTCCCAAGGTTAAGCAGGGCAAGAAGTGTCCACGACCAGGTTATGGTTAACGGAGGCTTTACTGAGGTCAGACAGTTGTTACAGTCTTTACAGCTAGGCCAGAATCCAATAGAGTCAGCCAGTAACACAGAAAGGGCCATGCAGCTTGCTTGGGGTTGCAATACTTTTGGATCAGACTTCTATGCAGCCACTCTGACTATAATTGACTTCACTGGTAACTTGATTTGGTTGTAGGTAGAGACAGTAGACATAGATGGCTGGACTTACTGACATATGCAGGCTTGAGGCCTCCAGGTGTACTGGATGCTGGATCTGAGGTGTCTGGTTTTTACTGTTCCTCAGCAGGAGTGATGGTGTAAGAGAGAGATTGTAATGGCTGCTCCTCTTATAAAGGGGGGCTGAGCAAGAAGCCCATAGGTCAAGCTGCAGGTCATGTGTTTAACTGGTGCTCTCTGGGTAACATAACAGATCAGGTGAACATAACATGTGATACCTCCAAAGGTCCTTAACATAACATGTGATACCTCCAAAGGGCCTTTATACTTTGTACACATTATACTGACTATACACAGTAACACTAGCTTCAATACCGGGGGGCGGGGGGGGGGGGGGCGGTGACACTGCAGGAGAGCCCCTAGGACAATGAGGGACTCAACCTGACAGGGCCTAAGTACTGTATAGGGTTATAACCTGTACTGGGACATTACAAAAGTCTTTAGTTTTACCCCATTACTGAAACCTGCATGCTGCAAGGGAAGCATCTGGCTTTAGCATCACAGGGAGTGCATAGGAATGTCCTCTCGCACCACGACCAACATGTAATAAGCAGGTCAAGAGGTCTGCACTGCTGTAAAATAACAATAAGTAATTGACCCCGGCAGAGGCTTGGGTGATTATATTGTACTGATCCTGTGGAGAGGCTCGCTGAAGCATACTAATTGGAACATTTTTATAAGACTGAAAATAATTCTCCGAGAAGCTTCTGAAGCAGATGGTAAAGCTTTTTTTTTTTTTAGATATTATTTATAGGTCACTTCCCCCAAATCCTGAGTAATCATAAGCACTGCAGAAAATGCATCCTGTTTCTATCTATAACCCAAGCTAAGTCCATAAGTAAATACACAACTATTTTGGATACAGGCTTTTATTATTACTTGAGTGTATTGACATTGTCTTCTGCTTGCTGAATCTATGGAATTAACCGCAGTGTTAAAGAGAGGGTTAAAGATAGGGTTGACATAAAATCTCTACCTTATGTAAAACACTGTTTATATGTCCTTGTTTAAAGACATTTTATTGTAAGTTTGCTTTGTAAATTTGTGTATGCTGTGTATATTCTGTTATTGGTGTGCCCCATATACTGTCTGAGCACCGCAAGAGCACCTTGGATGGCTTGACTGTTGTATGCTGTGAGGCCCGCCATATCCTGGCAGTGTCATTGGGCATTCGTTTCCCTGAGTGTGAGCTTGCAGAAAGAGGTACCAGCATCAACACGGCAGAATTTCTGCACTGAATTCTGCATGAAATTATAGCCAATACACTTCAATGGGATCCCATTATCCCATTCACAGAGCAGAATTTCTGCAGCAGGAATTCCATTGAAGTGAATGGGCTATAAATTCATGCAGAATTCAGCGCAGAACTTCTGCCGTGTGAATCCAGCCTAAGAAAGACTGACTGAAGAGCTGAAACGCTGTGCTGCAATGGAGACTATGGGGGAGATTTATCAAAACCTGTGCAGAGGAAGTGTGGTATAGTTGCCCATAGCAACCAGCAATCAGATTGCTTCTTCAATTTTTTACAGGCCTCTTTAACCCCTTAAGGACCAAACCCTTTTTCACCTTAAAGGGGTACTCCACCCCTGGCATTTTATCCACTATCCAAAGGATAGGGGATAAGATGTTAGATCGCCGCGGTCCCGCTGCTGGGGACCCCGGGGATCGCTGCTGCGGCACGCCGCCATCAATACTGCGCAGAGCGAGTTCACTCTGTGCATAATGACGGGCGATACAGGGGCCGGAGCAGCGTGACGTCATGGCTCCGCCCCTCATGACATCACGGCCCATGCCCTTAATGCAAGTCTATGAGAGGGGGCGTAATGACCGCCAGGCCCCCTTGCCATAGACTTGTATTGACGGGGGCGGGTCGTGACGTCACTAGGGGCGGAGCCGTGACGTAACAATGCTCCGGCCCCTGTATTGCCCGTCATTACGTGCAGAGCGATCCCCTTTGGATAGGGGATAAGATGTCTAGGGGCGGAGTACCCCTTTAAGGACCAGGCTAATTTTATTTTTGCATTTTCGTTTTTTCCTCCTCGCCTTCTAAAATTCGTAACTCTTTCATATTTCCATCTACAGACCCATATATGGGCTTGTTTTTTGCGTGACCAATTGTACTTTGAAATGAAACCTCTGATTTTACCATAAAATGTACGGCGAACCCCAAAAAATATTTTTTTAGGGAGGAAATTTAAATGAAAACCATAATTTTGAACATTTTGGAGGGTTTCGTTTTCATACCATACAATTTACATTAAAAATTACATGTGTTCTTTATTCTGTGGGTCAATACGATTAAAATTATACCGATGGCTAGATACTTTTATATTTTTGTACCGCTTAAAAAAATCTAAACCTTTTTTTACAAAATCACCTATAACTTTTTCATTTTTCCGAATATAGGGTGGTATGAGGGCTCATTTGTTGCGCCGTCATCTGAACTTTTTATTGATACCACATTTTCATATATAAAACTTTTATATAATTTTTTATTATTTTTTTTTAAAATAAAATGGGCCATTTTTTTACGTTTACGCTTTTCACCGTACAGGATCATTAACATTATATTTTGATAGTTTGGACATTTACGAACACAGCGATAACAAACATGTTTATAAAAAAAGTCACGCTTTTTGTGGGTAAAATGGGAAAAACTAACAATTTTTATTTTTATTGGGGGAGGGGATTTTTCACTTTTTATTTTTACATTTTTCAACTTTTTTTTTTTTTACACTTTTTATGTCCCCATAGGGGACTATCTATAGCAATCCTTTGATTGCTAATACTGTTCAGTGCTATGCATTGGACATAGCACTGATCAGTATTATCGGCTATCTCCTGCTCTGGTCTGCTCGATCTCAGACCAGAGCAGGAGACGCTGGAAGACGGCCGGAGGGACGGCCATGCTGGATGATCATCCATTCAAAGTACCACACTGCCGCAGATGCCGTTATCTGTACTGATCACGGCATCTGCGGGGTTAATGGCGGACATCCACGCGATCGTGGATCCGGAACCTGCCGTGTATGACGTGAGCACCGCTCCGATGCTCGCAGTCATACACAGGACGTAAATGTACGTCCTGGTGCGGGAAGTCCCGTCACACCAGGACGTACATTTACTTCTGTGGTCGATAAGGGGTTAAAAATTAAAAAAGCAATCTCATTGGTTGCTATGGGCAACTGCCCCACTCTTTCTTTAGGCAGGTTTTGATAAATCTCCCCCCCTATATGATACATCTCTACTAACCAAAATGGGGAGAGAGAGGCTGAGAGAGAAAGTCTGTGCTTGTCGGTGTGCCTGGAAGCCAAAGCAAGTAATACGTTCTAAGTAGCAGCTGTGTTAGGGTTGCCTGAGAGCCTGTAAAAGACCCTGAGTTTAGGAAGTGACAGACTGGTACAGTGCAGAATGGCCCGAATAATGTCACAGAAAGTCAATCAGTAAACTAGTTGCCATGATTTGGAAAGACTTTGGGGGAGATTTATCAAAACCTGTCCAGAAGAAAAGTTGCTCCATTTCCCATAGCAACCAATCAGATTGCTTCTTTAATTTTTCATAGGTCTTTTCAAAAATGAAAGAAGCGATCTGATTGGTTGCTATGGGCAACTCATCAACTTTTCCTCTAGACAGGTTTTGATTTGTCTTTAGTGGAGACTTACCTTGAAACTACAGTATATGACCTGAAATAAAAGCAAAGGCTTGGGTCAGAGGAACTCAAGGTTGTGAATAACAGCAGCTTCTGTGGCCTCAGTGTGTCACAGCCATGCAGGTGAATAGACTGACCACAGATGTTGGGATTAGCCCAATGGTAATCCATGGAATAAAGTAAGAGTTAGGGAAGAATTCCTCATCATACGTACGTATGTAAAGGGGCAACTGAAACGCTGCACACAAGTTATTCTGTTTGTTTATGCTACTTCACATTACTACAAGAGTGAGCAGTTGAGGATGGTTAATACAAAATGCATAGCAGCAAGTGACTTTGTTGTCACAATGACGTCTGATTGAGGAGGTTGAAGATGGCTGCAGCACTGAAGGATGGATGAAATCCAACAGCCACTTATAGTGGATCACTGGGGTACTGTACGGTTCATGTCACTAGTGAATTTTCTCTGAAGAGGAGAACCATAAGGTTTAATTGAGCAAGATTCATGTACTTCGACCATCAATCTTTGTGTACCAGCGTTTATGTTTCCATACACCAGGTGTATCATGCCTTTAATACAGTTCTGTAGCCATAAACTTTAATGTGCCACTCTTTGTGCTTGTTTAGTACCCAAGGAGATAATGGGTGTTATTGTGCAGTTTAGCTGGAAGTAGGAGTCCTATAGCGAAGCAGATAGTAGTGTCACGTGGCAGGGTGGTGTGCCTAGCCTCGTGGTTCCTTTTGAGTCCAACAACCTTTTTGTCAAAGAAGTTGTCCTTATAGTACTAAGTGCAGAAATAATGCATCTGAACTCTAGGATTACATAAAACATCTTAAACAATTTACTGAATCTTGCGTGTAAATACAAATGTAGCACAATCACAGTGATGAGCCACAAAGCACTAACTCTGACTGTAAGTCTTTGAAGAGATATGTGTAATCACAGGGACCGTTTTACAGTATTGTTCTCCTCTGGCTAAGACAAGACTCCTCCTTGGAGCTAAAGACTTGAGTCTTTTGCCTTTACAGTGTAGACTGGAGACAACCTTTTGGGCAAAATCCTCCAATCTTCGGCAGTGACATGATCACTGCATGTATGTCCAAATCTGTCTTAGATGATGGAACTTAATAAGCAGGAACAGGACAGTGACATGTTTGTAGCAGGCAGGGGCATAACTAATGGGGGTACAGAGGAAGCAGTCACACTGGGACCCTGATGTCAGAGGGGGCCTAAGGCACATCTTCCCAATAGGGCCCTGTTGCAGATTTTGCATTGGGGCTCAGAAGCTACAAGTTACGCCTCCGGTAGTAGGCTTTATCTTGAACACTCTGGACTAGGTGTATATGTATGCCTGGCAGAAACAGAGATGATAGGAGATGTTAACACTTTGCTGACATGATCATGACTATCACAAACTGGTTTGGGTTTACCCCTCTAGCTGGAATAGGTCTTCCCATAGCCATCTAGAAGTTTCTGTAGAGAAACTGCCTGGCAAGCATCATGTGATCAAGGTTTTTATTTCTCTGATACAAGGCATGTTCAAATATTTAACCCTTACACTCTTGTTATTCCTCAGTATATGCTATTAATGCTGTGGTGAGTGGTGTGATGAATGCTGCAATACTGGACACAGTTCAGACTTGGGGGTTACTTTAGGCATAAGGCGCACACCAGTATCCTGTTCGTAGGAAGCCAAAAGTTGGTGATGCAGGGCAGATGGAATTTCCCTAGGGGCAGATGGCATTAACCCCTTGTGTTCATGACGCCAGGGTGCAGTGTTACCATTTCACCACCCAAAGGTAGGCCGCTGGATCCTGGGCAAGGCACGGGGGCAAATAATGACTATGACGCAAAGTTACGGAACAACGGCAGCTTTACTGAGTCAGACAGATGTAACAGTCTATACAGCTTGGCTAGGTCCATGGAGGTGACCAGTGACTTCAGAGACCACAGGGCTTGCTGGGACTTATGGTGGACTAGCGCATTTTGATGCAGAACCACGTTGACTTGGTATAATTGACTTGGACGACTTGACTATGACAGACTATGACTGACTTCACCCCTTTCAGTAGCTTACCCGTGGCTGCGTAGTAGACTTTGGCCTCCTCTGGCCTCCTAGGACTTGACCTTGCTGCACTCAGCTTAGCAGGAACTAGAGCAGAGCTCCAAGAGCAAAAGAGAGGGAACTAGCTCCACCCAGGGATGATATGGGGGAGACTAGGAGGAGTCCCATAGGTCCCCCTATAGGTCACATGGTCACTGGTACCTTCCCTGGTTACAATCACATGACAACAGTTCTTAAAGGTATAACACATTTTATGTACAATACACTATATAACAGGCATAGAAGTAAATACACAAGGCACGAGTGCAGGGGGGGGGGGGGGCAGGGTTCACTGGATGGAGTCTGCCAGACAGGGCAGCTAGGGTACAGGGGTGCAACTCCTGTACTGGGCCATCACAAACTCCCCTCTTAACAACAGCCGTCCTTGGCACCCAGTCCTGGAGGGCGGACGACAGCAAGTGGCCACTGGGGCCTGGAGAAACATAACAGTTCCTGGGGAATTTACGAATGTCCTTTCTCAGGGCGGACACACAACTGAAAACTGGGATTATGACACATGTGGAATTTTTAAGTCTTGCAACTGCATACTTGAACACATATTTAATTCGGATCGGGCTGCCAGAGGCTTTCTACCCAAATGCCTTAGCTGCTGGGGCCCTTCGGCTATAGCTACCTCTCCCCAGAACATTACATAAACAGATAGACATTTTCTGACAATAGATAACAATTTGTACCTACATACATAGTAGCTCTGTCACTGTACCTGTTTACCTAGGCTTCCAGGAGAACTCTCTGGCCAGTAGAGCACCCTGTACATGATGGACAGGAAAATCGTTAGACATAAGACATTACTGACTATTATGGACTGGGTAATATACATTGGTCAGCTGCAGTCCTGACTAGACATGACATTTGACTAGTATAGATGCACACAATGCTATGTACAACACTAACTTAGCTATACATGAACTGACATTAGCATTATTTATGCTATACTGACTATTATACAAAAGCACGATCACTCTCTGTACCTGGCTGGAAACTGTCATGGCAGTGAGGTAGTGAATACGCTTTTCCTGACCTAGTCAGGATACCTCCTATACAAATTGCCATGGGTAGAAAAGACATTATACATTTCAGACATTTTGCCATCAACACGCTATATACAATTTATTACAATGTGCCTTAGACAATACAACAATGATAATATTTACATAAAACAGTATATTACTCTGAAAATATATATTTTTATAGTACCGTTCCACAGTTCTGGTACACTTAGAGTTCACAGTAAAGGATAACGGATATAAGCCGGGCACGTGAACTTACGCAAATGGTTACAGGAGTTCTTGGTGAGTCCATCAGGCACTTTTCTTGAATGTTGCAATAAACTGAAAACAACAATAATGCTTTACATAACAAAGTTAGTCTCATGAGTTAATAGCAAAGTTATCACACATAGACTCTTTAGCCTGGGAATTTTCCATCTCAGCCTCGCCTGTTTGACTGCTTCCAAGGCTGGGACATATAACGGGGTCCATGGGACTGTGCCCCCTCTAATGGACTTACTCCGGTGTTTCAATTTACCCTGGACAGGGTAGACTCAGTAATGGTGAGGCTGATGGTAACGACCATTTGCACAGCAGCAGCTTGCGCCACTGGGGGAACAGACCTTGGTGCCTGTTGAGCGGGCCAAACCTCCTCCTCAGCAGGAGTAGGCCGAGGCACTTTTGTTGATGCCCGCTGGTTAGGCCAAACCTCGTCAACAACAGGAGTTGGCCTGGGCACATCCACAGACAACTTGGATTGATACTTTGGTGCCGTGACAGGTGCCTCGGACAAGTAGATTCTTCCTCTGTCCAACACTCGTTGAGCTTAGAAGATAGTAGACCAAAGGGATCTGCATCCCAATCATCAGAGGGAAAATAGGCAAAGGGAATCTGTGAGGGATTCTTCGGATGGGTCACCGCTTCGGATGGGTCACCTCTGCCGCCCACTCTCCTCTCATGCTCTGTACAGGAGTGTATTCCATGATCTTCCCGTTCTCAAGAGAACGCAATGGTGTGGGGAGATAGTCCCTTTTAACAGCACGTCTATTTACAAAAATGGTTCCGCCATGACGACAGTCCATGAGGGTGTCAAATCCCCGCACTTTGTCAAATTTCACAACTGTTACTCTGCGCCTTTCCAGGGGTGGCTCTACCTCTCGGGGATGATTCAACATTCTAATTTATAGGGCCTCCAGGGCTTTGGTGTCTTGCTGCTGCGCTTGACGTACTTCAGAGGGTAGCAGCTTTGGCCCATACTCTTTCCTTCTTTGTGCTCTCATCTCCTCCACTATCTCAGCCACCTGGGCTTCTCTCTTAGCCCTCTTGGACTGGGCCATCGGAACCGGGGGGATGGGCTTCCCTGGCAGGGGAAGAAGGTGTTCTTGCATATAGTAGATCACTCCGGGCTCATCGCCAAATATCCACCAGGCAACAGTGGGGGCCGGGGGCAAACTGCAGACTTCTGAACCGGAGGGTTTGCTCTGGGCTAGGGGTAGAAGGAGGGGTAGAGAAAGCGGCCTCGGCCGGGATACTCACTTCTGACTCCTCAATAAGGATCTCCGCCCAGGATGCCCAGGTCCGGTGGTGAGGGGACAGCCTCACCGGCGATGCTCCACAGGAAGATGCCGGCGTTCCCTCCGCCGCGGTTGCTGGCCAGTCTCCATCGTCCTTGGGCAGCGGGACTTGGTAGCAGGCCCTCTTCAGCCCCGATGGAGATTTGTTTTAGATGATCTGCCAGCTCCTGAAACATGTGCGCCGAGGCTGCAGCAACTTTTCGGGCCTCCGGCGCCATCTTGGGACTCTTCGACCTCGTGCTTGCCTGTTCTGCCATGTCGCTCCACTCACAGACTTTCAGTAAACTGAGAAGATCCGGTGGCACTGCTTCTTTTATGCAGGGCTCAGAGAAAATGGCAGCCGGCCAGAAGTGCGTCAGCGGTGCAGTGCTGACTTCCGCTTCCCCGGAAACAAGGGGCGTATCTTTACAGTTCCACTTTGGCTTTGATACAGCAACAAGGTTTGCACGCCCAGGGGCGGGACGTTGACCAGCATGGGGCCTTTTCGCACGCTTCTCCAGCACATCTTTAACCCTTGCAGGTACAGGCAACACTTTATGACGTAGCATAACTTCGGACCTGATCTTACACAAATGGTCGGCACTGTACTTTGACAGACAACAGTCTTTTCTAACTCTCTTTTTCACAAGCGCCTCGTCTTCAACACTTTTTACTGACAAAGTCCCGAACACTTTCTGGCGCAATTTTTGTACGCATCTGCGTGCGAATTTTACTCTGCAATACTGGACACAGTTCAGACTGAGGGGGTTACTTTAGGCATAAGGCGCACACCCGTATCCTATTCGTGGGATGCCAAAAGTTGTGGTGAGGGTGTGATGCGGGGCTGATTGAATTACCCTAGGGGCAGATGGCATTAACCCCTTGTGTTCGTTATGCCAGGGCGTGGTTTAACCGCTTCACCACCCGAAGGTAGGCCACTGGATCCTGGGCTAGGCACAGGGGCAAATAATGACTCGAAGTTACGGAACAACGGTCACAATTAGAGATGAGCGAACTTACAGTAAATTCGATTCGTCACGAACTTCTCGGCTCGGCAGTTGATGACTTATCCTGCATAAATTAGTTCAGCTTTCTGCTCCGGTGGGCTGGAAAAGGTGGATACAGTCCTAGGAAAGAGTCTCTTAGGACTGTATCCACCTTTTCCAGCCCACGGGAGCACCTGAAAACTGAACTAATTTATGCTATATAAGTCATCAACTGCCGAGAAGTTTGTGACGATCGTGACGATCGAATTTACTGTAAGTTCGCTCATCTCTAGTCACAATCACATTACAACAGTTCTTAAAGGTATAACACATTTTATGTACAATACACTATATAACAGGCATAGAAGTAAATACACAGGGCACAGGTGCGGGGGGGGGGGGGGGGGGGGCAGGGTTTAACTGGATGGATGGAGTCTGCCGGACAGGGCAGCTAGGGTACAGGGGTGCAGCAACCCCTGTACTGGGCCGCCCCAATGAATTGTTATGCACATGACAGTTTCTTCAGGTACAGCCACATGACATTTTCATATGCATGCTGGAACACATGTAATGGACACTACACCTGCAACCATCAACTATTTGTTCCACTGTTATGTGAGAGGAAAATAAGTAAAGTTATCTGTTCAACTATCCGGCCAGCAATTCATTCTTGAAGATGACCATAATAATCCCCTCCTACAATGTCTCATGGAGTCATTTTCGGTTGTTTATTAACTTAGGTGTACCTTACACATAGTATGCGCTAATTGAACTGGTCTCCTTTTATATAGGTTAACTGCTTCCAATATCATTAACAAGTGCAAGTTGAGACCTGTCTGTCTCATCTTGTCCTATTACCTGGCCATGCCCATGGTCAGAAAAAGGCTCTGGTTGCCATTTACTTTATCATTGATTCCATATGTTTGATTTGTAGAAAATGGAAAACAGTAAAGTGGAAAAGTAAAAAAAAAATAAAAAATTCTGAAAATACAGATGAGTCCCAGATGCAACACGAGGTCCCAAATTACCAGCAATCTTACTATATGACCTGTAGGATAGCACAGGTTTGTACACCCTATTATTGGGATTGAATGGGTTTGTATAGATTCTGAGGTCCACCCACTACCTATGTGGCAACCACTAGAGCTACTGAAGTTGTATAGATCCTGTGCATGACTCGAGGTTGCTAGATGTATAATTTTGTGACTCCAGGGCACCTTTAACCTACATGGTCAGAGGATACAACAGCTTCTCCTGTGCCAAGCGCGGGATAATACACACCAATGCCAGGTTATAACTGTCTCTTTACTTTGCTGGAGGTAGCAGATCTCAAGCAATACAGTCTCTTGTGCAGAGGGATGGGCAGAGTGGAACAAGTAGAGCCTGTTGCCCTGCTGAGAGTTGTACTTGCTGTTGTTAAGATCAGTAGCAGCACACGCTGACTTGAAAGACTTAAGTTGACTGACTGACTGAAGTAGAGATTTTCCCCAAGAGCTTTGCTTACCTCCAGGCTTTGACAATTCACCTGAGTGACAGGGTCTTTTCCTAATATTTGGAGTGGCAGTGGAATTTAGGAGACTTCTTCTCCCAAGACTTTTCCTCAGCTTGCTAGCTGGAACACACTCTCCTTCTCTTCCAAACTCCCTCTCTCAACTCAACTCTACTCCTTCCCTACACTACATAAGGGCTAGGTTTGGGGGTCTCCCATTGGAGCATCAGGGCATCTGATCACTCTGCTACAATCCCTTAAAGGTACAATGAATAAATTAACACATAACATGGAGCAACATATATACAGCAGGGATTCCCAAGGCAATCTTTAGCCCACATGACAGCCTTTTGGTGCTGGTACACAACATCTATACATCCATGAAGCACAGGGAGCACAGTGTGCAGCATTAAGATGTATTGGTAATTGAGCAGCATGACTGCTACTGTTATGGGGGCACAGTGGATAATACTGTTTGAGGCCTTGGTTGGGCCTGTTACGGGGCACTGTGGCTAATAACATTATGGGATCACTATTAATATGGGCTTTTTGTTTTGACTGTGTTTTCTTGTAAAACAGTGACACTGAGGCTACTACTGTTATGCAACTTCTGTGTTGCCATTGCTACAAGGCACTGCAGGCCCTATTGTAACAGCATGGCTGTTATTGTCATGAGTATACAGGTACCTCTGTATCCTGGATAATGTGTAATAATGTAGCTGATACCTTTATGGGGACACTGTGACTCTTTCTGTGGCGGGTACTAACATGAAGGCAACTACAAAAGGGGCATATGAGAAATCTGCTGTAAGAATCTCATCCAGTGTGAAACACTATGGCCCTCATTTACTATTCTAAACCCGACCTCTTTTGTCGGGTTTTTTTGGCGCATCTTTGTCTGCGCCATGTCGCAGACATCGTGCGCCAGTCTGCGACACCATGCAAAATTTTTTCCCGATGGACCCGATGTGGATTCTCCCAAACCCGAAAAAGGGGCGTTACCCGACATTTCTGAGCTTTCCCACGTATTTATTAAGGTTTCCAACCCGAATTTGTTGTATTGTTGTGGATTTTTTCCCGACAGCTCAAAGGAGTTGGAAACCAAAACCAAGAAAACCCACGTGCGACAAACAGGATGCGACATAATAATAAATACCAGGGGAAAAAAGCAGTCGGGTAAGAAAGCAAGATAGACTTACAACCCGATTTTCTTAGTAAATGAGGGCCTATGTCTCATGTCCAAACTTTGGGAAGTATAGTAATGCACCTATTTTTGCAGCTAGTAATAAGATTCCAGTCTTATTATCTGAATACTGAACCTAGCTACCTGAATGGACAGGAAAATATCATGATTCAGTAAATCACGTATCCACCTCGTGGTTCAGGCTGAGATGTGTGTGAAACAAGGAAGATTAAAAGCCTTTTCCTTTCCATGAGTAAAAATAAAAATCTGGTTCAGGGAGCATTGAGATCACTGCTGTCAGTTTCAGGACACACTGCTGGGAAAATCTAGGACGTTGGCATCGTCTACGGGTTGCCATGGTGATTCCAAAAGCAGGCTTGATTAATAGGCCGCATTCCCAGGAAAGTTGATGCAGCAGCCAGCAGTGGTCTAGTTTATATTACAGATCACAATGCGTTACCATCATTACCACATATGGACACTGGCTGGAAAGTGCTGTATGCAGATAAGAACATTGTCAGTGGGAGAACTCATAATTACAGTCTGGGTCTGTATGCTATGATGGTGCGGACAATAGAATCTCTGGACATGAACCTAATGAACCATGCAAAATAGTCATCAAATGACTATGAAATGTCATAGTCACAGCAGGGAACCTGAGCCTGGGGGAAGCAAACAAGTGTGCCCCAATTCATGGTCAATTTCCTTTTGAGTGCCGAGGTACCGATAAAGTGGGGACTACATAACAACAATAAATTGGGGTTAATTGCTGTAAATTGATAATTTTACCACAATATAATAACAGATTACTGTGACTACATAAATCTCCATCAGCCATAAACCTTCATCAAAGTAACAGCCACAGACCATGATTACAGTGAAGCAACATTTTCTGTGGACAGCTCTCTCCCTCGTGTTTCCAGCACCAGCGCACGGGCTAGCCGGCAGCGATCAACGGTATAACAAAGGAATGTCCAGCGCCAAGTGCGGTAAAACGACAGATACTTTATTGTAGGATCAGCAGACACAAACTTGCGTCAGGCAGGAGTCAACGCGTTTTGGACCATTACAGGTCCTTAGTCATGGCATGATCATTACAGTGACAGCCACAGGACATCATAATTCTACAGACACAGGACCCCCATTACAATGACAGCCAAAGGACCCCCATAACAGAAACATTAAGAGGATTTCCCAAATAAAGTTATGCTGCAGTAGTAGACACATCAGTAACTTATGTATTTGCAGTATACATTTTTTACTGGATGCCTTTGTGTGGAATAGCACAGTCTGCATGATCTCCAATGTATACTGTGTGAACAGAGGCCAAAATAACAATACAGGTAAAACATGTTTACTTTTTTCTGATATTATTTTTTTATTTCAAATGTTGTACATTATTATTACAGAATTTGGAGATATGCTTAACAGTCCCATGGAGATGGCAACAATAGACTGGAGCTAACCCTATTGGCTTTTAGGGGAGAGTTTTCTACGCCTGTACAGAAGACATTGTGCAGGTAGAGGAAGAGTTGAGCTGTAACCATCACCTGCTATGATTTGCCTGATCCCATTTTATCCATATACTAGTGTTACCTTTACTGTAATCCTGCAGGTGAGGATATATATACACCTACAAGTGCACAATAGGCTGCAAAAAGACCTCTGGAAACAGCGTCTAGGTCAAAGGTATCAATCTTTATTTGCAGTATAAATATGAAACATAGTTAAGAAACATATATAGGCCACATAAGGAACAAATAAAAAAAGGTACTGGGGTGAGAGTCCCGCAGTAGTAAAAATAGCACTGTGTGCATGATAAAATATAATTAATATACACTAGTGGTCATAGATAATATACAGCCACTTTACAAAAAGACGGAGGTAACATCATAATATAGGGGTATATAATGAACCCACTAACTACAGTACAATATATACTTGCAACATACAAGGAAATTCTATTTCCCCAAATAGACTATGTAAAGTGAAAAAATGTCTATCATGTGAGTGAAAGCATTAGCTAAACAGATGCAGTAGAGATAGCTTTAGACCAAAGAAAGTGCAAGTGCAAAAAACGTATAGATCCAGGAACAGACCACAGAACTTACCCCAGTACCACACCAGCCCCATGCGATGATAGTAAACAGACTGCTGAGAAGTGGTCTCTACAGAACAGGAAATGTCAGCTAATTATAAGGAGTAGTGGGAAGAATGAAAACTGCAAGAATATTTTAAAATTTAGATTAGTAAAATGAACAATGTGAAAAAAGAAAGGACTCTAAAAATCCTTAAAGGGGTACTCCAGGTAAGTACCTCTAGAAATACTCCAAGGCTACCAGGCTACCTGGATATGTTCCCTCTGGGCCATCCTGCCTGATATGAATGGTTCCTGTGGCCCCTGTTGTCTTCTCTGGCTGCTTGATATTCTTTGCCATCCTTCCCCAGTGTACATGTTTAAGAAATATGGAAGGGTGCGGAGACTCTAATTTCCCTTTAATATATTCTAAGTCTTGAAAATCCTTGTGTAGACCTCCTTACCATGCTAATGCATTGGTCTCTCTCAATAACACTCTTGGTACTACAAGGTGGGCCATTTATATGGATACACCTTAATAAAATGGGAATGGTTGGTGATATTAACTTCCTGTTTGTGGAACATTAGTATATGTGAGGGGGGAAACTTTTGAAGATGGGTGGTGACCATGGTTGCCATTTTGAAGTTGGCCATTTTGAATCCAACTTTAGTTTTTTCAATAGGAAGAGGGTCATGTGACAAATCAAACTTATTGGGAATTTCACAAGAAAAACAATGATGTGCTTGGTTTTAACGTAACTTTTTTTTTCTCTCATCAGTTATTTACAAGTTTCGGACCACTTATAAAATGTGTTCAATGTGCTGCCCATTGTGTTGGATTGTCAATGCAACCCTCTTCTCCCACTCTTCACACACTGATAGCAACACCGCAGGAGAAATGCTAGCACAGGCTTCCAGTATCCGTAGTTTCAGGTGCTGCACATCTCGTATCTTCACAGCATAGACAATTGCCTTCAGATGACCTCAAAGATAAAAGTCTAAGGGGGTCAGATCTGGAGACCTTGGGGGGCCATTCAACTGGCCCACGACGACCAATCCACTTTCCAGGAAACTGTTCATCTAGGAATGCTCGGACCTGACACCCATAGCAAGATGGTGCACCACCACATTATGGGTGTCAGGTCCGAGCATTCCTAGATGAACAGTTTCCTGGAAAGTGGATTGGTCGTCGTGGGCCAGTTGAATGGCCCCCAAGGTCTCCCAATCTGACTCCCTTAGACTTTTATCTTTGGGGTCATCTGAAGGCAATTCTCTATGCTGTGAAGATACGAGATGTGCAGCACCTGAAACTACGGATACTGGAAGCCTGTGATAGCATGTCTCCTGTGGTGTTGCTATCAGTGTGTGAAGAGTGGGAGAAGAGGATTGCATTGACAATCCAACACAATGGGCAGCACATTGAACACATTTTATAAGTGGTCAGAAACTTGTAAATAACTCATGAAAGAATAAAGTTACGTTAAAACCAAGCACATCACTGTTTTTCTTGTGAAATTCCCAATAAGCTTGATGTGTCACATGACCCTCTTCCTATTGAAAAAACTAAAGTTGGATTCAAAATGGCCGACTTCAAAATGGCCGCCATGGTCACCACCCATCTTGAAAAGTTCCCCCCCCCCTCACATATACTAATGTGCCACAAACAGGAAGTTAATATCACCAACCATTCCCATTTTATTAAGGTGTATCCATATAAATGGCACACCCTGTACTTCTGATTAGTGTGATATTCATACACCATTTTCCCAATTTTAATTTAAAAAAAAACTGAAACATTTTAAAACCACATAGAGGGATGTGCCTTTAAATCCACTAGTCTGCAAAGTAATGACCCAGCATCTGACAAATAGTCTTAAAATCTAATTTGCCATTTCTTCTTTTTTCAGTTATATCTATATCTGTGTCTATCCAGTTGTAGCTACTATATTTATATGAAGATTTGTAGACTTTTGTGCAACCTACATTACCAACCTACTACCAACTTAGGTATCATCCACATGGAGTTGTATCAAGATTTTACAATATATATTTGTATTACAATAGATATTCAAAGTAATGTGAGGTTAATTGATGATTCTTTGCATTCTTGTTTTTTTTTATTTGAAAGCATATTGCTTTAAACAGTGTTCTCTGATCTTCCACATCTATTGTGCTGCACCTTCTTTTGAGTAATGTATCTGTCAATTCAAGCCTGAGTTGCTTTTTAAAGCTATTCACATCCACACAATGGCTGGAAAGAAAAGAAGCTGGCGGCTCAGAGTTGCATGCAGCGGCCATGGTTGCTTTGGTGCTTTGTCTGGGGGTTGGCGTGGCCCAGAGGCGACGGCTTGGTCGGGCAGTGGGGCTGCCTGGCCCCTGGGTCATTCCACCTGTGGACTTGGTGCCGCGACAATGGTTGTCACTGCCCAGCACTATGCCAATTATAGTTCAGGGACCTACTCTCATCAGGTATCCTTTACATAGCAAGTGGGCTTGCATGATTTGATCAAAAGGTACACTTAGAACCTGTTCGTTTTTAAATTATTCTGAGGAGCATATAGATCATACTACAAGTTGAGAATGGACGGCCCTGTCTGTTTCTCTATTTCTGAATTACATTTGTTTTCTGTCTCCTCATTATTTTTGTTTTCCTGTTGTATACTCCACCCATTTGGCCAAGGTGTTCTGAATGAAAAGGAGACTGTGTGAGGGTTTCCTCCTAGCATTCTCCCAGCCTTATGGCAGCAAGCATATAGTAGGTGTTCATACTGGTGTAGTTGTGATAGAGGGTGTGATGCAAAGGGCAAGTGGAATTACCCTAGGGGCAGATGGCATTAACCCCTTGAATTTTTGATGCCAGGGCGTGGTTTATCCTCAATACCACCCGAAGGTATACTGCTGGATCCTGGACTAGGCACAGGGGCAATAAAGACTCCGACGCCTAGTTACGGACAATAGTAGCGTTACTGAGGTTAGACAGGTGGAAAAGTCTATACAGTTCAGCCAGGGCCCACGGAGGTGTCCAGTGACTCAGAGAGAGCTTGCTGGGACTTGAAGTAGATGTGGTCAATTTAATGCAGGCCACGTTGACTTGACAAATGATGACTGTGACTGACTTGACTTGACTGATGACTGACAACACTGAGACTGGAGCTTACTTGTAGCTGTTTGTGGCTGCAGACTGGACTTGAGGCCTCCTATCATTCTGGACACATTTTATAATACAATAATTGGTGAATCATATGTACATGGGGAACAAGTGCAAGGAAGGCCCAGGGGACACTGCAGGAGGCTGTCTGACAGGGCAGCAAGGGTACGGGGTAACACCTTTCATCAGGGGCGGACTGACCAGCTGGTCCGTTCAGACGTGGTCCGAGGGCCCGGCCGGGTAAAGGGCCCGCTGCTGCTGGGGATCCAGGACACTTGTCCCGAATCCCCAGACAGAAGAGCGCTGCCTTTCAGGTCCGGCAGATACATTTTCCCTATGAGCTGCAGGCTGCTGCACTCCAGTTCTATCCCCCGGCCCCAAGTTATATCAGCTGGGGCAGGGACACTGCCTCTTTAAGAACATCAATGCTTTCTGGGACAGAAGTGCCGTGCACACGTCTGCTCCCTCCCCCGACGTGTCCCATCCTCAGCTCCTGTGCTCCGTGCTGTCTTCTGAGGATTCTTAGAGGAAAAGTTCAGCCACAACTATCTAAATCCTTTATATGTGATTCTGTCTGCTGAGCCGCGGTATCTAAATCCTTTATGTGTGATACTGTCTGCTGAGCCGATGTAGCCTATGTATCTAAATATGTTATGTGTGATACTGTCTTCTGAGCCTGTATATCTAAATCTGTTATGTGCAATACTGTCTGCTGAGCCTATGTATCTAAATCTGCCATGTGTGATACTGTCTGCTGAACCTTTGCATCTAAATCTGTCATGTGAGATACTGTCTGCTGAGCCTATGTATCTAAATCTGCCATGTGAGATACTGTCTGCTGAGCCTATGTATTTTAATCTGTCATGTGTGATACTGTCTGCTGAGCCTATGTATCTAAATCTGCCATGTGAGATACTGTCTGCTGAGCCTATGTATTTTAATCTGTCATGTGCGATACTGATATTTGGGTGGAATGGTGCATCACCCATGAGTCTTGCAGG
Organism: Hyla sarda; assembly: GCF_029499605.1. NCBI lineage: Eukaryota > Metazoa > Chordata > Amphibia > Anura > Hylidae > Hyla > Hyla sarda. The sequence continues at coordinate 53,827,028 of NC_079199.1, read as the reverse complement.
GAGCCTTTGCTTTATTTGGTCCGGGGGCCCTGCCTCCCGTACTGGGCAACCACATAGTGCTGTGGGGCGACCATTGTTGCTGTGGTGCTTTGTCTGTTGGGTGAGGTGCGTTCTTGTCTATTTTCACTATTTTTGAGTTACCAGAATAGTATCCTGCTTGTTGACAGGGACTAACCATTGTTAGGGCTATGGGACATAGCTGTCATCATGTGATGCTTCCAAAGTTGTAGGATCACCCAACCTTGATAAGTCTTGATACATAGAATGGCTCTTCTTTTGTTCTTCTTCCATGCTATAAAGACAAAGCCCAGCAGGGACCACATCATTGTTTTTGTGGGTTCTTTGGTGATTTTAAAACTGTATTTATTTTATTGGACTAAAAATAACCTGTACATTAAAGCTATATGTGAGGTAGTGTGTCAATCAGTGCCTCAGGCTGCTGTTTGTAGCTTCTCCATGCTTTATACTGCAGCCACTATTTGATAGCACAAGCTCTGCAAAAACTCACCAGTGCACATTGAGATGCTTTTCCTTACAGCAAGGAAAGTTTAAAAAAGCAAACATCACTGGGTAGTTTATTATGTTGCAGTGGATATCTACTCGACTCCAAAATATATTTTCATAGAAACACATGCGAACATACATTAAAGTCGGTTATAGGATGGACAGTGGCCTGTGCAGTACCTTCTATTGACATACTATCCTTATGGTGTTTCAAATAATATAGGCATTCTGTGTACCAAGCAGTTGCCTACTTATTACTGCTCAGTTAGTTATCTATGGCAAAAAGCTGCTTGTACAGTTGCCTTACTACAGTTTTGGGCACCAAGTGTGGGTTTGTGATGCAAGTTTCGGATGTCCAGGCCATCAGAGTCCCTTCAGAAATTATAGGTGATGCTTCCTGTGTGACCATACAAGTCGAACATCCCATAAGGCTGACCTTGGCATGCATAACACACAACACTGGTGCTGGCCACAATAAGTAACATGCAAAACATCTTTCATCTCCTTTAGAGCAAATACTGTATCTTTTTGCTGACTCACAATTGATGGGATTTAGTCTGAATTGCATTATGGGTACATTGGTTGGCAGGATGCAGACAACTCGCCGATAGGTACAGCAAAAATTCCCTGTTGTGCTGCCAGACGCCGTCAAGTCATAACTCAAATTCATTATGTATTCTGAGTGTAAAAGCTCTCCTAAGGCTATGCTGCATTTATTTATCCTTTATTCAAATAAACACTTCGTACAAAGGTGACCCTTCTGGAGAGAAAGAACTAAACACAATGAAATTTTGGTCCCTACCTAGCACAATGTATATTATTTATTAGCCAACAAGAAAGGTGTAAAAACATGTCGGACTGCTTTCTCATGCCACACATTTATACAAACCTCATCATGAGGAAAGGGTTACAATGAATGTTGTGCATACTGTTTATTTCAGGATAGCAAAAGATGGTCCAGTCTTAGTAAGTCAGTCAAATTGAATAACTGAAATATAGGCCTTTTGTTAGAATAGTCCAGTGGCACACACATGGAAGCGGACTTCACCCGACACTTATCTTAACAGTTCCCAAATCCTGATCCTGCCACCACCATTCTTTCACACTGCCTTTTGAACATGGCAGTGCAATGCCCGTCAGGAAAACAGGGGAGAATTGCGGGAGAAAAAATACATCATGCAACGTTTTTTTCTCCCGCTACTCCTGTTAAAGAACAATGGCGCCCAACGGACTCCATAATAGAAAATGGGATCTGTCGGGCCCCGTTGTTGCCCCTTGTGCCCCGTCTGGATAATGGACGTTAAAGGCATATAAAAGATAAAAAATAGAGCCTAACGGAAGTTTTCCGACAGGGCACAATGGCAAAATGAAAGGGGTCATAGTGTCCATTGGTGCATGCAATGTCATGACACAAGGTAACAGTAGAATTTAGGAGAAAAGATTGGAATCAGTAAATAAGGTATGCCACCCACCCCAGAATCCCCCTTGAAAAGTTTCTGAATGTGACACTGAAGGTTTTCCCCAACAATAAGCTGATCTAGCTAAATAGACCCCCAGTGGTCAGCTGTAATGGGTGGAAGAAATTTTTCTGCAAACATTTCATTTCCCTGCAGCACCACCACAGGAGAAATAAAGTATTGCACAGTAACAACGGGGTATCCAGATAATGCATGGATGCATCAGGTCGTCCAAGGCAAGACACCCTACTTGTAGTAAGGCATAGTAGTGCCTGGCACTATACCAATCTGGAATGGGATTTCAGGGACAACTGGAAATGTTGGTGGTTGCTTCACCTTCATTTAGGTTTGGGCTCCGGGGTTGTCACTCCTTCAAGGATGCTTCTGCATAGGCCCCTTTTTGCATGTTTTCTTTTCATTTTTATCTTCATCTCCTGTGTTCCCATATGCAAGTTACGTCACTTTATCCATTTTTAAAACCACTGAATAATTCACTGTGAAATGTCACAGGCGATCTTTCATTGTGAGGAATACAGCGTGTGAAGGAGCAAAGTTTACATCAGTTAGAAATGAGTTACTGTAAACAGAAAGAGAAAGACCTTGACTGACTTAAAAGTACGTTTATTTTTAGTGCCTGGGTAGATGACATAGGGGACACCTTTGTCCCACCAGAGGAGATTTTGAATAATTTAGGACAAAGACACTTAGCCAAGTCAGTGTTTACTAACAGAAGCGTGATACAGCACCGAACTGGACTCTAAGTAATATTCTACTAATGTTTAATGTACCATTATGTAAGTGTTCCTATGTATATTGTGTGTGTATATATAGATATATATATATATATATATATATATTTATTTATTTATTTTTTACATGGGGACCAATGGGCAATAGATGTTACTGTGTGTGGTCTGTGCTCTAGAGGAATCTGGCATGCAGTATGTATTCATTGGGGGGGGGGGGGGTGAAGAATACGGTAATATATACTATTGTAGTTTACAAACTGTAGGTTTGGGGCTGTCCTATATAACAGCACTGCATTTTATTTTAACCCTCTTTTAAATCCCCCTGATATCTTTTCTTGAATGTTGGCAAGTATGGTTATGTGCCAAATCACCATTAAGCATGACTATATGTAAGTTCCACCCCACAGCCTGTTCAAGTGAGCCTGTATATCTGTATATTTATGTGAATGTGTGTATATACTGTGTGTATATATATATATATATATATATATATATATACCCATGTTTGTGTATGTAATAATAATGTGCTTGTGTATATAGTACATGTGCCTACATGTCTTTATGAGTGTCTGTGTATATACTGTAGGCTGATAAGCTATAATATTAAAAAGGTATGATATGTGAAGTGAATACAATTGCTTATCCCTTGACAATGGCACCAGTATAGGGGTGAAATGTATCAGTTAGCTAGCACAGGGGGCCAAATCTACAGTATTTTAGCCCAAAAGTGAACCTAATGGATCTGACTTTTATTCATTCAGTTTTGAAAGATTTGTTCACTTTCAAAGTGCCACACTATTCAGACTAGGATACAGAATTGTTAGGCTTGGGTTCTAGAACTGTAGATTTGTTGACCTCTATCAGCCCGTGAACGGTCAGTTCTAGAAGGTGATGATTTGGAAGCAGAAGTTCTCAGCAGTGAACATAACCAAAAGGCAAGATGTGATCATAGCCTAATATCTTCACACAGTCCCTACATGTTATTGCCATAAAGTAAAGAGTGACCGTGCTAATACAAACATAAGGTGCATAAATAATAGAATCATATGATAAATAATACCACATCTACCTCCCTATGACAGTGTCAGGCACACAGTGCACCATGAATACTTAGGTTTAGTGTTGAGCGGCATAGGCCATATTCGAATTCGCGAATATTCGCGAATATATGGACGAATATTCGTCATATATTCGCGAATATTCGCATATTCGTTATATTCTCGTTTTATTTTCGCATATGCAAACTTCGCGTATGCGAAAATTAACATATGTGAATATTAGCCCATACAAAATTAGCATTTCACGAACATTCGCATATGCGAAAATATGCAAATTTTTCGTATATGCGAATTTTCGCACACCAGTCTCTCACAGTAGTATTAGAGCCTTCTTTACACCACACAAGCTGGAAGCAGAGAGGGGGGATCACTGTGATGTGTACTGTGAAGAAAAAAAAAAAAAAAAAAAAAAAATGAATATTCGTAATTACGAATATATAGCGCTATATTCGCGGAATTCGCGAATTCGCGAATATGCGATATTCGCGAATAATATTCGAATTGCGAATATTCATGAGCAACACTACTTAGGTTATGTTTACACAGCAGAATTTCTGCATGGAATTCTGCATGGAATTCTGCATGCAAATTCTGCATGAATTTATAGCCAATTCACTTCAATGGAATTCCAGCAGCAGAAATTCTGACAGTGACATATTCCTAAACTATGAGGACAAAGAAAAACTTGTGTATCCCAATGACTGAGGGCTACACAGAACAACATCTCTGGCCACAGGTTATGCACCCCCCTGCATTAAAGGGGTACTCCGGTGCTTAGACATCGCGGGAGTCCCGCCGCTGGGGACCCCCGGGATCTTGCACGCGGCACCCCGTTTGTAATCAGTCCCCGGAGCGTGTTCACTCCAGGTCTGATTACCAGCAACCACACGGGCGGCGGGGTGTGACGTCACGCTTCCGCCCCCGTGTGACGTCACGCTCCGCCCCTCAATGCAAGCCTATGGGAGGGGGCGTGACAGCTATCATGCCCCATCCCGTAGGCTTGCATTGAGGGGTGGAGCGTGACATCACACGGGGGTCGGAAGCGTGACGTCACACCCCGCCGCCTGTGTGGTTGCCGGTTATCAGACCCGGAGCGAACGCGCTCCGGGGACTGATTACAAACGGGGTGCCGCATGCAAGATCCCAGGGGTCCCCAGCGGCGGGACTCCCGCGATCAGGCATCTTATCCCCTATCCTTTGGATAGGGGAAAAGATGTATAAGCACCAGAGAACCCCTTTAAAGCTTACAGCTAAAGGTCCCTGTTTATGGATTATCCAGCTGTGAGGGGCAGCTTTCTAGAATTCTAGTGGGTTAAACACTTATACTACAAGACAAAGCTGACATGTTATAATATAACGTTCCAGCAGCTTCATAGTATATACAATGATAAAGCATTCGGTTTCTGAAGTGTCCTCTCCGCCATCTCATAATACTGCAGAAAATAATTGCCATTTAGTGCTTTGATGATAAGTGGCTTCATATCTGCAGCAGTAATTGGACTGCATCCCAGCGCCAGCTTCTACTGTCACATCAAGTGACATCCATCATTTGCATAAAATATTAATGCTGAGACTTTAGAATTCCTTAGCCATTCGTGTGTATGACATCCTGCTGATACATGATATGGTTCACTCACATTTACCCCCACCTCTCAGCCCTGGGTTCCATTCACATCCAGTTTTGGGGCTATGTCACCAGTATGTGTCTGAATACTTTCAAAAGCTGCGCTAGGATTTAGAGTTTGCAAACAAAACATATACATTCAAGAAACAGACTAAATATAGTCCCTAGTAAACTATGTTTTGTGAGCTGTGAATACACCACGCTATACTTCAGAATACTGCTACACAGTGGGGTACCGTATTTTTCACCATATAAGACGTTCCGGCATATAAGACGCACCCTATTTTAAAGGTGGATAATATAGAAAAAAAGATTCTGAACCAAATACGATGTAAAGTATAGAACCGTGATCTTCAACCTGCAGACCTCCAGATGTTGCAAAACTATAATTCCCAGCATGCCCAGACAGCCGTTGGCTGTCCGGGCATGCCGGGAGTTGTAGTTTTGGTTGAAGACCACTAGTATAGGAGGTAATACTCACATGTCCCCGCCGCTCCGGACCCGTCACCGCTCGTCACCGCTGCCCTGGATGTCGCCCTCCATAGCTGTCGCCGCGTCCCCGGGGTGTCCCAGTCACGCCGGAACATCTCTGCTGCCCGAGATCCTCGCTCTCCGTCGCTGCCATCACGTCGTTATGCACGCCGCTCCTATTGGATGACGGGACGGCGTGCGCGACGACGTGATGACGATGAAGGAGAGCGCCGGCCATGCAGGGGATCCCTGCACTTCGTCCCAGTCATTCGCCGATCGGACACCGAGGAGGCAGGTAAGGTCCCTCCCGGTTTCCTGTAAGCTGTTCGGGACGCCGCGGTGAACAGCCCGACTGAGCAGTCGTGTTAGTTTCACTTTCGCTTTTAGACGCGGCGGTCAGCTTTGATCGCCGCGTCTGAAGGGTTTATACAGGGCATCACCGCGATCGGGGATGTCCTGTATTAGCTGCGGGTCCCGGCCGTTGATGGCCGCAGGGACCGCCGCGATTTGACAGGGTTTTAATGTGTATTTGCCGTATAAGATGCACCAACTTTTCCCCCCCAGTTTTGGGGAAGAGAAAGTGTGTCTTATATGGCGAAAAATACGGTAAGTTGTTTTAAAAGTACATATTAAAAACAAATTTTTATTTTTTTATTTATTCATACTTATGTTATTCCGTATTTCCTTCCTGGATGCATTCCATAGTGGAAAGCTCTCCTATCTCTCTGCAAAGCCTTAGATAGTAAACTGGTGATGGGCAGTGGTATCACAAGAAGTGCCAATTCTACTTCTACCGGTAAGCTGTCTTCAATTGTCAATTTAATTACCATTGTGAAATCTGCTTATCTTGGCAGTACAATGTTCATGAACAATGTACTATCTGCTCTTATATGTTGTCAATAAACCTCTCCGTAAAAGTGATAACGTGGGTATAACATGTAGGTTTTAACCTGAGGTGTGTTTTTAACCAGGAGCTAAGTCTGTTGTACTGCCATCTATTGACTAAAGGTAATAAAAAATTCTAGAAAACATGAAAAAAGTTTCCAAATAAATTAGTATGCCATGAAACAACATAACGTCAAGTCCCTGTTGGCTTCTAGCTGATAAGCTATTTATTATTGGTTGGAAATAACTTAAGTTAGTAAAACCTATTAGCACAAAGCTACAGTACAATGAATTTGGAAAGTCTTTTTTCACATTTTGTTGTATTGTAGCCTGTGCTAAAATAAAAAATCAAGTTTTTCACAACAATCTGCACTAAATACTCCATAAGGAGAATTTATTATACTACAGGTAAAAAAATACAAAAACAGAGCTTCCCATTAGGCAGTATGTTTGGAACAGGTATGAGACAAGGTAAGTGTTATATGCTGCATTCTCACCTTGTCAGGTTGTGTATGGCACACAGCAACCTTAAAAATCTTTTGTGGTCCCGATCTTTACATCCTAATTGTGGTGCAGCCATCCAGAATACTAGTTGTGAAGCTTCATACTCGATTAATGCACTTGTTTGTAATATAAACTCTCCGGGAAGTCAGCGCCAATCGTCTTCAGAAATGAATGCTCAGAACAAGCTGATATAATCAATACTTCTTTATTCACCTTGTCAGACGCATTTTGAGGTCTGTCACCTCTTTCTCAATGACCTTGGGGATATACATGTATACAATACAGTAAATACAAATGCTACAAACACTCCGCCACTGCAGTAATGCTATCCATATCAATATTTCCTATAAATAAATGGATGGTAGACTCAAATACATATCAAATATTATATTCTTTATTGAAGTCACACAGAACAGAAAAGACAAATAAAATCACATAAAAAGCACATAAAAAAACATTGTTATCCTGTGGGTATTATCTTCTTGCCATATTTTTTGTGCTTTTTATCTGATTTTATTTACATTTTCTGTTTTGTGTGACTTCAATAAAGAATATAATATTTGATATGTATTTGAGTCTACCATCCATTTATTTGTAGGAATTTATTTATGGGATGTTCATTGTATTTCAATTATCTCCTAGAGGGACAACTCTTTTTTGGGTGGTAACGACTATTTGACTTTTCAGAGTAATTCACTGATATTATAGTTGGTCTGTAAATCATTTCTTATTTCATAAAATCAGAGTGGCGTCTCACTGGATCCAATTGAGTAGCCTCTGAATGGTTCTACATGCACATCTATTAATGTGAATAGCTTGATAGCGCAGCCATCGGCTTATTGCTGGCGTGTTCGTGGGCAACTTTTAAAAGGCACTTTTCTGGACATGAGGCTGCAGCAGTGTTGACTGTCGGGGCTATACTAATGGTAACCACTGATAAATGGTTGTGTCTTAGTAGTTATACTTAGTGGGTAATAGTGGTTATAACTTAGCAGTTATATTTGGTAGTGTGGTAATCTGGATACATGGTATAGATGTTATTATGTGGAGATATATTCAACAGGTGGATGTATTATTAAGTGGAGAAGTATTTGATAGGTGGATATATGTCAATGAAGTGTAAAAATATATTTGATAGATATGATGGTGTTTTTTAGTGTCTATACTTAATTATTTAATCCACCTTGTGGTTATATTTTTCGTTGGTACTTGACTTGGCTTGATGCCGTTTTCTTATAATATAATTTCTTTAATATTTACAGTAAAAAAAAATTCACACGTTATCAATGTTTTCATTCAGAACCAGGGGAGTCATGGGGTTCATTTTATAAATCCTGAAGGATTCTCCTCTGCAGAGTCTGCCGAACCTATTGTCACTATCCTTAGGTATATGTTCTATTGCAGTCATTTTGAAGTCTTCGAAGTTATTGTTGTGTTTCTCCGTTGCATGTCTTGATACACTGTGTTTTAGGGATTTATGTGTTACACTATACCGGTGTCCACTCATACGATTTTTTTATGTTTGTGATGTTCGTACTATATACTGTAGGTTACATCCACACTCAATTAGGTAAACCACAAATGTTGAGTTACAGTCCACTTTGTTTTAAATTCTAAAGATTTCTCCCATTTGATTGCTCCTAAATGTTTTGGTGCCATGGTTTATGTTAATACATATTTTGCAGGTTTTTGCTCTATATTTGTAACATCCACTCTGATCTGTGGTTGGATTTTTATCCATCTTTCACCATAATTTTTAAGGTTTTGGCTCGTCTATAAGTATTTGATAAAAAAAATATGGTGGCCCCCAGTCGCCTTAGGGAAGAAAAACAACTTCAAAAGATGGATAGAAATCCAACCACAGATCAGAGTGGATGTTACAAATGTAGAGCAAAAACCTGCAAACTATGTATTAACATAAACCATGGGGCGAAAACATTTAGGAGGAATCAAACGGGAGAAATCTTTAGAATTTAAAACAAAGTGGACTGTATCTGAATGTTTACCTAATTGAGTGTGGATGTAACCTACAGTATAGGACGAACATCACAAACATAAAAAAAATTGTATGAATGGACACCGGTTTAATATAACACGTAAATTCCTAAAACACAGTGTATCGAGACATGCAACGGAGAAACACAACAATAACTTCGAAGACTTCAAAATCACTCCAATAGAACATATACCTAAGGATAGTGACAATAGGTTCGACAGACTCTGCAGAAGAGAATTCTTCTGGATTTATAAAATGGACACCTTGACTCCCATGGGTCTGAATGAAAACATTGATAACGTGAAAAAATGTAACTGTAAATATTAAAGAAATGCTATTATAAGAGAACACTGTCAAGCCAAGTACCGATGAAAAATACAGAAATGCAATATAACCATAAGATGGATTAAATAGTTAAGTATAGACACTAAAAAAAACATCATATCTATCAAATATATTCTTACACTTCATTGACATATATCCATAAATATATCAAATATGTGTCCACATAATAATACACCCTCTTGTTGAATATTTCTCCACATAATAACATCTATACCATGTATCCAAATTACCACACTACCAAATATAACTGCTAAGTTATAACCACTATTACCCACTAAGTATAACTACTAAGGCACAACCATTTATCAGCGGTTACCATTAGTATAGCCCCGACAGTCAACACTGCTGCAGCCTCATGTCCAGAAAAATGCCTTTTAAAAGTTCCCCAGGAATGCACCAGCAATAAGGCGATTGCTGCGCTATCATGTTATACACATTAATAGATGTGCATGGAGAACCTCTCAGAGGCTACAATAGGATCCAGTGAGACGATACTCTGATTTTATTAAATAAGAAATGCTTTACAGACCAACTATAATATATCAGTGAATTACTCTGAAAGGTGAAACAGTCGTTACCACCCAAAAAAGAGTTGACCCTCTAGGAGATAAATGAAATGCAATGAACATCCCATAAATAGCCAGCACTAGTGAACGCTGGCGATCAAACACTGAGACAGACCCCCTTTATTTTAATACTAGATACCTATACCTAGATCAATTCTCAGGAATAAGTTTTGACCAGTCTATCAATATATGTATTTAGGAAATGTGGTTGTGAGATTTATAAAAAATGTGTTATTTTTTAATTTGGCGATTTTATGAATGAATCACTGATGTGTTTACTCACACAAGTCAGTAGACAGCTCCACTACAGCGCAGGTCTATGACATTTTATGTGCACGCCAGCTGTGTATTCTGGCACCCATTTTTTAGTCTATATAAAGCTGCCTGTATTGTATACATGTATATCTGCCAAGGTCATTGAGAAAGAGGTGACAGACCTCAAAACGTGTCTGTCAAGGTGAATAAAGAAGTATTAATCATACCAGCTTGTTCTGAGCATTCATTTCTGCATACGACTGGTGCCGACTACCCAGAGATTTTTTCCGTATTTCTACAATAAAGAGAATTTAAAAATATAATGAGAGAAATGTTTGGTGGGGGGAATCTAGGAAGAGTCCTTGTTTCAGATGTGTTCCATATAAGAAATGTGGAGGCCACTGTACGCTTTGGATCTTTCAGTGCATTGGAATTTTTTTTGTCCCCTTCTCCAGATCTGTCTTTCGACACAATCCTGTCTCTTAGCTCAATAGGCAGTTCTTTCCACCTCATGGCTTGGATTTTGCTCTGATATGCATTCACTGCTTTGAGACCTTACATAGACAGGGTTGTGGCTGTGTCTTTCCAAATCTTGTCCAATCATCCAAATTTACCACAGATGACTCCTTACCAAGGTGTAGAAACATCTCAAAGATGATGAAGAGAAATGGGAGGCCTCTGAGCTAACTTTCCAGTGGCAGAGCAAAGGGTCAAAATACTCAGATCCATGTTAAATTTTAGTTTTGGCTTTCAGTTCTGAAATTTTTTTTTTATTGAATTTCCCCATTCTTATTAGGGGGTACCAAGTGCAGATTCATGTGGAGACTTGATTTTTTATTTTGTTTTACCACAAGGATACAGCAGCAATGTAAAAAAAGAGGAGGATCTGAAGACTTTCCAAATGCACTGTGCATATTATAATGCATATAACTACTGGTTATCACAAGGTTGGAAATAGGTGGCTCAACGCTTTATTTCATATTCTAACAGACATTATCAGTTTCTTATAGGGATGATCAGGGGCATAGCTATCGGGTGCAGTTTGCAGTTCTTCCTAGGAGATGACTGTATTATAAATGGCGCTTTCTAGGACATGCTCTTCAAGCTATGTCTCTTAGGGAAAATATGGTTATTGTTTACTACGGTATAATAAATAGTGGAATGGAGAGTCAATGTCTATTGAATAATAAGCTGTATGTAGTCATTACTTTGGTCATATACAGAAGTACAGATGTGATATTGCGGTTATTGCTGGCTAGTACAAGCAAGCTGTGTCAACTACATTATCAGTTGGATAGGAAATTACATTAGAAAGAGTATGTCTATTTCTCCCTGTGAGATATCACTTAGCACTCCGGAGGTCTTAGTGTGTGGTCCCGGCATCTGGGTGAGGTTGCATGACAGTCACTGAAGGCTGTACTCTTTATGTATTGCTGCAGCAGCTACAATATTCTGTTTCACAAGTTGTTGCAGGCAGCACTGTAATGGATGCTCCAGTGTGGGTGACAGTATTTTCGAGGCCTGAAAAATATTACAGGAACAAAAGATGAGGCCCTATTGGAGCAGCCTAATAATAATGTGTCTTTTAGTGGAAACTGTCTGCACATTCTAGGAGACAAGAGGCAATTACCCTTCATATCATCTGAGACAGCAGATTTGCTGTCGTTATAATGACAAGTCCTATTCCCAGATGATTCTTCACTACTATGAGATCATGTCGTATGTGCTTCATCTGCCTGAACAGAAGAGTCGGGAAGGAACTAGGAACCATTGCCAATATAGATTTAAAGGGGTTGGTCTACTTATAGCCATTATTTTCTGTCCATAGGATAGGTCATAAATCTGTGATCCCTGGATGTCCGACAGTCAGGGCCCCCACCATTCATGTGAATACCGCTGTACCTTGTCAATGAAGCAATAGTGCACTTGCATGAACACCATTTTATTCACTGCTGTGGGACTGATTGGAGATTGTGCACGGCTATTGCTGTAAGTCCCATAGTAGTTAATGGCGCGGTGACTACACATATGCACTACAGTTTCATTCACAAGGGGCACTCATTAGGCCTTTGTTCTTGCAGCCACTGGGGGTACCAGTAGTTGGACCCATACAGATCACTGTGCCATCAATAGGTTAATAGGGGGGGGGGGGGAATATAATTGGCTTTACCCTGTTTTGTCTCAGTTGCTGTTTAGAGACTTTTCATTTTGACTTTTCCTTTAGATACTTTTTCTAAAATTGTGTACCTATGCCATGGTCTGGTTAACGTTTTGCAGTGGTCATAAATTTATCATGTGCGACTTGTCGCACAATTTGGTACAAATCTACACCAGCCCAGACCTGGCTTACAAAACTGGCCGTGGACAGCTTTTTTGACAGGTCACAAATTTTGACGTAACTGGTTAAAAAGTCAAGGAAACAGTCGCAGAGGAGGAACCAAAGTGGTGTACTAAAATGTAATTTAAAAAAAATGTGTACTTGCACCATATTTATCACATGCCATGCAACCATTTAATAAATTTGGCGCACTTACATATTACCACCATCCTAATTAAAGGTGTAGAAAATGTGTTCACTACACCACCCTTGATAAATTACCCCCCATAAAGGCTATAAGTGAACCAACCCTTTTAATCTATGTAGTTGAGTTGTGGCTCAGAAACTGTGAATTGTATTTTTATATAAGCACCATAAGTGTGTGTTCACATAAGGCAATATTTCACTCCCGTTTGACTATGTCATAATATAATGTGACGACTGGCAGGTACCATGCCTGTTCAAGCCCCGGATGTTTAGTTCAGTTGAATGTGTATGCCCATAGGGACAGCAGCACCCAAACATATTGGGAATAGAACTACCTGGCACTAGATATTTATTCAAAAAATGTACTTGTTATCCAGATGTACAGAATCAGATCTAATAATAAATCACCATAGAAACTGATGTCTCCACTTTATGTAGATGTATCTCACAGCAATAATCTGATACACTGAATGAAATAAATAACAGAATTTATGTTAACATTTAAAAGAATACTGGAAAATCCAAAACATGTAAAAATGTTTAACGTGTAGTTCAGAAATGTCACAAGTTTTGATAGTACTTCCTCCCAGTGCTCCATGGTACCCATGTATGCAACTGAGCTGTATGGGAGAGAAGAGAATGTCGCAGAGAAACCCCTGGACTGGGAATTGCTGAATCCAGTCCATATATACCATATATTGGTCATACAATAGGAAGAAATAAAGTCCGTGTGAAATGGGGAGAATGGACATGAAATGGTGGGAATGGATACGGAATCAGGACATGTAACAGGGGAATCAACATGGAATCAGGGGAATGGACATGAAATGGTGGGAATGGATATGGAATCAGGACATGTAACAGGGGAATCAACATGGAATCAGGGGAATAGACATGGAATGGACATGAAATGGAGGAAAAGGAATCAGCGGAATGGCCATGAAATTGGATTGGATATGAAATGGGGGAATGGACACAAAGTACTGTAGTCTTTCATTCAGGACTTTTGTTATTTTCTTTCAATATGATGCAGTTTGGGGGTTGTCTTACCATTAGGAAATACATTGTTTTGTCTATGCATCTCATATGCCGTTCTATGTATCTTCATGGTCCTAGGCACTGCCAGACACTGAGTTCTATAAGCTAACGCTGACAGCCTGAATACATTGCATACTGAAGAATTGCAGTATATTGTACAAACAATCTTTATGGTCTTCTTGTGGGACTATAAGAAAATGTAATAAAAAGGAAAAAGACAATGGCACAATTTTTTTTCTTCACTTTTTCAATATGTTATATGGTACTTTTAAGTTCAAATATATTTTGCCAGGTTAAAAAAAAAAACAATTGTCCATTTCACTATTTTCACAGAAAAAATTGAAATTGTATAGCTTTTGGACTGTAAAACAAAAATTGGCTGTGTTGGGAATGGGTTAAAGATTGAGAAGACCAGTTGTGAAATAATGTGGAGTACAGATTGCTTTATACGGAAATATTGACTTCCTCTATAGGTCAGATTGAGCTCAGTAATTAAAAATGATGTCACTCGCCTTGTCTAGTTGCATGTACCATCTGAATGTAGATGATATATAGTTCATATGACCTTACTATTGCAGGTCAAGTTATATGTATTAGCTAACCACCACCACCCTCCCCCCCCCCTTTTTGCTTCCAACAACAGATAAAGCTGAGTAGTAAAGTCAATATAGCAATGTCCATTTTCTTTATGGCTTTGACTTGCCAATATCATAATTGATCTTCATACATTGATCAGTGTGAGCAGGCAGGTACCATTTCACATATCCCTAAAGATCATCAACCAAGGAGGAACTTGGTTAATAATCCAGTTGGCTAACGAAATTGATATAACATTAAAAATAAATATTTTAAATATTACATATTACAAATTTACAATGAAATGAATGAAGTATAGTCATCATCAGAGGTGAGGAAAACTACCATACTGCGGTCTGAAACCAAATCTATCAGCTTGTCTATCGGTTTGTTTTCTCCACAAAAAAGTAGTTCAGCTTTTAATGTGCCCCAACTGCTCCGAGGAGTCAGGTGTTTCAGTGGAGGAATCAGGACACATTACTACTTTTTAGCAGACCAAAATAATTAATGTCCAAGCCTTTAGATGTGTTTTTGAAATACAGTACTATAGTTTTAATTACCTCTAGTCATCATCGTCAACACAAAATAAAAAATTATATTAAAAGTGATAATTACATTATAAAACGGATGAGAGGTATCAGGGGCGACATAGACAGCAGAGGGCCCCTGTGCAAAGAATGTGCCTCCCCCCCCCCCCTGAAAAAAATTGCACTGCAACTCACATTAATCTGCAGCATTAGGTAGGTAGCAGTTCCCCCACATTAGGAAGCACAGTTTCCCCACCTAAGGTAGCAGTTTCCCCACCTTAGGTAGCATAGTTTCCCCACCTAAGGTAGCATAGTTTCCCCACATTAGGTAGCATAGTTTCCCCACACTAGGTAGCATAGTTTCCCCACATTAGGTAGCATAGTTTCCCCACATTAGGTAGCATAGTTTCCCCACATTAGGTATCATAGTTTCTGTCGGGATCCGGACTGGTATGCTGGGAGGACACTGGTAGTGGATCCTCTGTGCCAGAGGGGCAATGACGTGGGCCGTACCAGGGGAACGGAATCTAAGGAGTTACTAGTTTTCACAAGAGCCCACCGCAAAGCGGGATGGACTTGCTGCGGTAGGTAACCCCAGGTCGTTCCACCTGGTAGCGACTCAACCCCTCTGCCAGCTGAGACTGGCGCGGGACACAAGGACAAGGCAAAGGCAAGGTCAGACATAGCAGAATGTCAGGGCAGGTTGCAACGGTTCGTAGTCAGGGGCAACAGCAAGGGTCTGGATACACAGGCGATGGCTCACAAAAACGCTTTCACTGGCACTAGGGCAACAAGATCCAGCAAGGACAGGAAAGGGGAGTGGGTTTATATGTGTAGGAGTGATTGGGAACAGATTGGGCCAGGCACCAATTAACGGTGCACTGGCCCTTTAAATCTGAGAGACCCGGCGTGCGCGCGCCCTAGAGAGCGGGACCGCGCGTGCCGGGACTGATCAGCAGGAGGACGGGGCAGGTAAACAGAATGGGATGCGACCCATGGGCAGGCACGTCCCGCCGCGCAGATCGCATCCTCGCCGGAGGAAACAGAGCAGCGCTCCCGGTCAGCGAGTCTGACCGGGGCGCTGCAACCAGGAGGTGAACACCGCGAGCGCTCCGGGGAAGGAGAGGGACCCGGAGCGCTCGGCGTGACAGTTTCCCCACATTAGGTAGCATAGATTCCCCACATTAGGTAGCAGTTTCCACACATTAGGTAGCGGTTTCCCCACATTAGGTAGCATAGATTCCCTACATTAGATAGCAGTTTCCTCACACTAGGTAGCATAGATCCCCACATTAGGTAGCATAGATTCCCTACTTAAGGTAGCATAGCCCCCCAGCACACAGACAGACACACACAGACACACACACACAGACAGACACACACACACACAGACACACACAGGCACATACACAAAGACACATACATAGACACACTTACCTGGCTTGCGCAGCGCTTCTCCTCTCCAGCAGCGGCCTGACAAGTGATGTCACTGACGTCCTCATACGCGGGTCTGTGGAGGAATGTCACTTGCACGACATTGGCCGCAGACTCACTGTCTAAAGTACCCGCTTTCGCTATTATGCAGCTCGGCCGCTTTAGAACAGTGAGCAGCAGCAGCGGCAGGGCCAGCCCTACCATGAACCTACTAGGCACAAAAAAAAAGGGGCAGCAAAGGGCCACCCCTGAAAAGTGCCACCTAGGACCAATAGTCCCACCAGGTCCCATGGTAGGGCCAGCCCTGGAAAGGGTGGTGGGCCTCCCCACATGGTGGGACCCTGTGCAGCTGAACCGGCTGCACAGGCGATATGTCCGCCCCTGGATGATAACTTTAGGTAACAAATGTCCATAAAGTAAGCAAGGTTATGAGGGCTAAAACTACAGTATACAAGGATGATTGAACCATTCTCTAACATGGGGCCTTTTACCATTTACAGGAAGAAATGAAGAAACTACTAAAGAAGGTGATTATCCCGGTCAATGCTCCCCACCTTATCACTAAGTGAGCTATAATTGATTCCAAGTGTGGAGTTTGCTTTCATCATTGTTCATGGGTACTCACCATATATGATCCAAATAGTTGGTGGTCACCTTTAGGCTGGAAAAAAAAAATCAGAAAGCAGAAACTGCAGAAGTGATCAAATCAACAATTTGGTAAATATTATGAAGCAAGTCACTAAAAAGAAAATCAAATATACATATCACTAAAAAGGCCTTATGTCCGTTTCAAATTTAGAACTGCAGAATGCAGAGAGGTCCTGGTGCTATGAGGGAGATTATACACTTGTAAATTACTGATCTACTTTCATTCATCCTTGTGGGTTGAGGAGGTTTAGAATGCTAAATGCACACAAATGAGGTTTCCGTAGGATGCCTGTCACATGGTTGCATATAGTGCTCCATGCTGGCTACAGACTATTGGTCACACATTAGATGAGGTGGGACTGGTCAGCACTTTGTACACACAACAGATAACAGACACCCCCTATTCCCCCCAACATCACACAGCCAGGCTGATATTTCGGCCAATACATTCTTTAAAAGAAGGAACGCACAAAGGAGCTCAGCAACACCAAAAGGCCTGGATAAGCATGGAAGAAAAGTGGAGTGGATTATCACAGAATTCTGTCCTTGGTTAAGAAAGGTGCTTCAGAATGTCTAGCCAAGTCAAGAAAACTTGCAAGGAGGTTGACGCATAATTTTCATAGTCAGGAGATGCCTTCATGAATAGGTTTTATCTCAAGATAGGAACACTGAAGAACAGAAAGGCCAAATAATACTTTTCTATAAAACATCTACAAAGTTGCAGAGTTCTGGAACAAGATTCTTTGGACAGACTAAACCAAATTAACTTGTACTAAAATGATGGCAAGATAATGGTATGAAGAAGGAAAGGAAGGGTTTATGACAGTAAGATTACCTCATAATCTGTCACACATGGTGGAGGCAGTGGTATGGCATGGATATATATGGCTGCCATGGCTCACCATAACTAGTCATACATTGCCATTTGGTTTTTTCCAGCGCAGCTGCATCTTTGTTTTTCCGCACTCTTACTTCATCATGTGATCATGAGTCTGATTTAAGATGAAACAGAAAACAATGGGGAGGAGGGAGAGGAGGGGGATGCAGCTGCAGTATCCCAGTATTTAAATAAAACAGTATAACAAGGAGAGGGCAGGTCATGTAGCCAACATCTGATTGGCTCGGAACACATAGCACACGAATAAGAGCTGGTCAACTCAGTGAGGAGAGGCGAGAGAATATGGTTCTGGTTTTACCTCCATGCATCTGTGCTCTGGAAAGCAGCTCAAATGATGACAGAAGGACAACTGTAGTGGCATGGAAAACAAGTGGAGGCATGGGGAGAGTATACAACTGGAGTCTTGGGTTTTTCAATTATAACACATGAAATCTAATAAACCAGAAGCAACTCCTTTAATACATAATGAAACCATCTACATAGAGGCATCTACAACATCTTCTAAGACTAAAGGAAGTCCTTGATGCAGCCATGAACCGATTGTTACAAAACTGTTCCTAAAAGCTCATGCCTGGATTCTGACTTTTACTTTGACAGTTGCAGCCTATATGTGATTCATCAGCTTCTCGCTTTCCATTCCCAGTGTAGGATGCACAATAAGTCCCTTACTGAAAAGTTAACAGGACTGGAACATGATGTATTGGACTGTGTGATGCATGGAAGCAAAACAAAGCGCATCATTGGCAAGAGAGAGTCATAGAAACAGACAGGGCAATACTGCCATCTGGTGAGGGAAACATGCACTAGTGGTTAAAAATATAGGAATTTCAATGCCTGAAATGCCTGCTCATAATCTCTTTATACTATAGCATGGCTTAATCCAAAAAAAAAAAACTAAATGCTAAAATGAAACAGAAAAGACTGGACTTTGTAAAGCCAGGTTTTCACAGTGTAGTTTTGGTACGGATTGAGTTGGCTGGATTTCTATTGGATACACAGATAATTGGTGAGGTTCTAGGCTCTCCTGCTGTTAACAGAGAGGCAGGGGAAATTAATTCTTGTTAACAAAGGTGAATTGTAAGATAACTAATGACTAATGACAGCTATAGTTAGCTTCTATAATATACCAGCATTGCCTGGTCTTCCTACCTAAATCTTGTCATAGAGAAAAAAACCAATGATGATGCTTGTGTCCTTCTATTCAGTCCGCATATCCTGACCTCATATGCCAACCTTATATCCTGTTCTCATATTTGGTACTCATATTCTATCCCCACAATAACTATTCTCTGCACCTGCCTGCCAGACAGTCAACAAGATGTT
Organism: Hyla sarda; assembly: GCF_029499605.1. Classification (NCBI taxonomy): domain Eukaryota; kingdom Metazoa; phylum Chordata; class Amphibia; order Anura; family Hylidae; genus Hyla; species Hyla sarda. Next base: position 53,807,646 of record NC_079199.1, on the reverse strand, counting down.
AAAAAGTCCTGGGCAATCTCTGCAGCCTGAGAGTAACACTATTAGGAGATGTGCTGGAAATCCCATAGACTTTCATTGGAGGAAACTCTACTATATTTTTAGTTGACCTATAAGTAACATGTGCACAACCATCAAAATATCTCCAGCCATTTGGAAGTTTTTCTGGTAATCAGAGGGACCTCATGGACAGCGATCACAAGTCCCTTCAGATGCCATGATCAATACTGATCATGGTATCTAAAGTATCTGCAGGGCTTGAAGGGACTTATTGGACCACCCTTAGTGAGATTTCAGGGGTCTGATGAGTCAAGATGGCAGCTGAAGTTCTCACCACCTTGATGGCGTTCATCTGGAGTCCATTGTATTGTCTGCCTACTGGCTATTCAGCGGCTTGCACTTTCCTTAGTGATACGGTCTGAATAAATGACATGTCATTTATTACAGTGTATTTGAATTTCGTACTATAAAAATATGTGCTGCTATTCAGTGTTAACTGTGGTGCGTATTGTCATTGAAAACAATAAGATGCACATTGCAGTGATTACAGCAAATATTATGGGACATAACATGCTAAAAAGCAGTCTATGAAAAGTGGAGGGGGTGGAGGGAGCAGCTGCAGAGAATATGAGAGGTACAGACATAAAGAAACCAGTGATGTAGTTATAGGGGTGCAATGGTTGCAGCTGCAATTGGGCCCCTAAGCCAGGGAGGCTAACAGGCTTACCACACTAAGGCTAACTGTTGCTGCCTGATACAGTGAAACAAGCTACCTACCTTAAAGCAGGGCCGGATTAAGAGCATCATGGGCCTGGTGCTGAGAATTTTGATGCGTCTACAAGTGGCAGTGACCCGACAGCAGGGTTGTTAACTAAATAGGGAAATAGCCAGGTAGGTAGTTAGCTAGCTAATTCAGTTGTTGGGTAGCTAGGTAGGTAGAGAGCCAGGTAGCTAAATGGCTATGTAGCTAGAAAGTGCTCACATCCCCTTCACACAATGCCCAGGCCCGGCTGCCCCATGTGCTAGGTCTCAGCACTAACCTCTCCAGCTATTACAGACGATCGCTGCTGCCTGAGGCCATCCTCCAGGTGACGGGGCTGGCTGTAGAGCGGGAAGCACTAGGAAGGCTCCAGTCCTTCCTTCCATTCTGCCGGCCACTTCCCCACTGTGCTGCCTGGGTCCGAGAATAAAATGCTGCCCTCTCCTTGCTATAAAATAACACTAACCAAAATGCCCTCATATCCACTATTTTATATCATTAAACAGACCAGCAACATTTAAAGGGGTACTCCGGTGCTTACACATCTTATCCCCTATCCAAAGGATAGGGGATAAGATGCCTGATTGCGGGAGTCCTGCAGCTGGGGACGCCCGGGATCATGCATGCGGCACCCCGTTTGTAATCAATGCCCGGAGCGTGTTCGCTGCAGGGCTGCAGGGCTGGCGGCGTGTGACATCACGCCTCCGCCCCCGTGTGACGTCACGCTCCGCCCCTCAATGCAAGCCTACGGGAGGGGGCGTGATAGCTGTCACGCCCCTCCTGTAGGCTTGCATTGAGGGGCGGAGCGTGACATCACACAGGGGCGGAGGCGTGACGTCACACGCCGCCGGCCCTGTGGTCGAGCGTAATTAGACCCGGAGCGAACACGCTCCGGGCACTGATTACAAATGGGGTGCCGTGTGCATGATCCCGGGCGTCCCCAGCTGTGGGACTCCCGCGATCAGGCATCTAATCCCCTATCCTTTGGATAGGGGATAAGATGTGCAAGCACCGGAGTACCCTGTTAAGGCTCCCAGACCGAACAAGGCAAGGGCCCCCTGCAAGACTCAATACAGTGCCCATATAGAAGTAGATACCAGCTATACACAGGATCTGTATACAATATAAGTGATCCTATACAGGACCATATAGAGGTGGATACCAACTGTGCTCAGGATTTGTATACCATATAAGTGATTATATACAGGACCATATAGAGATAGATAACAGCTATGCACAGGATCTGTATACCATATAAGTGATTATATATAAGGCCATATAGAGGTAGATACCAGCTGTACACAGGATCTGTATACCATATAAGTGATTAAAGTTACATCTAGGGAATCACAGGAAACATATTTTCTGATCAGCAACGTCCTCTTACTTTTTCTTCTCCATCCAGCTCAAACCGCCATGATTACTTCTTCCAGCCAAAACTCATCTCTTCGGCATCTGCAGGACAAACATGTTAGATTCCGTATTTTTACAGTACCCTACCAACATCTACAAGATCTCCCCATCTGTAGGTCCCAAACTGGTATAATCCCTCAGTAAAAGTGGGATGTAGGTAGGTAGACAGCCAGGTAGGTAGCTATCTAGGTAGGTTGTTACCCAGCTAGGAAGATAGCTAGCTAGGTAGAAAGCCAGGTAGGTAGCCACATAGTTAAGTAGATAGATAGCCAGGTGGGAAGGTAGAAATTCAAGAATTCAGCAGCACACACACAGGTGGGAAGGTAGCTAGCTAGGTAGGTACATAGACAACCTAGTAGGTAGGTAGGTGGGTGGGGAGGTAGTAGGCTTGCATGATACATCACAATTGCAATCAAATCATAATTATTGCAGATTGCGATATTTCGACTTGGCCTTTAGCAAAATCCGGCGATTACCTGCTCTCACAGCTCCCGGCTCAGGCAGTGGTGGTGGCTAGGCCCAGCATCCCACAACCTGACAACAGCAGCATCTCAGCATTCCACGGCCGCACTGCGGTGGCTCGGCATTCTGCGGCAGCTTGGACTGGCATCCTACGACGGCAGTGCCTCGGCTCATCACATCTTTCCACTGCTCCCATACTGTGGGCTGGATCCCATACTGTGCATCTGTCTGTAGCTTTTTCCCAGCAGTAACTAGCGCTGGAAGGATGTCACTTCCTCACAGTGCTCTATGGTGCAGTGGGTGCCACATGAGAGGAAGTAACAGAGTGTGCAGGCCAGGTACATGAAATGGGGAGGGAGAATTAAGTTTATTCCTCCCCATTTCATATTCAAATCCTTGAAAATATCATGGAGGGGATTGCTTGTGTGAAGGGAATGGGCTGTATGAGGGGGCGGGGCAGGGGCTGTATGAGGGGGAAACATGGGTCATATGAGGAGGAACATGGGCTGTATGAATTTCATATAGCAACTCCCCTCTTAAAGCTGGTCCCCCATCTATAGTCTATATTCCCCCTCATATAGCCCATATTCCCCCTTGTATAGCCCATATCCCCCCTCATATAGCTGGTCCTCCTCATACAGTCTATATTCCCCCTCATAAAGCCCATGTTCCCCCTTATATAGCTGGTCCTCCTCATATAGTCTATACCCCACCCCCATAAAGCTCATGTTCCCCTTTTTATAGCCCATGTTCCCCCTCATATAGCTGGCCCTCCTCATATAGTTTATATTCCCCCTCATATAGCTGATCCTCCTCATATAGTTTATATTCCCCCTCATATAGCTGGTCCCTCTCCTATAGTCTATTTCCCCCTAATATAGCCATTCCCCTCATATAGCAGGTCCCCCTCATATAACCCCTGTTCCCTCTCATCAAGCCATTCCCCTCATATAGCAGGTCCCCCTCATATAACCCATGTTCCCCCTCATCCAGCCATTCCCCTCATATAGCAGGTCCCCCTCATATAACCCATGTTCCCCCTCATCCAGCCATTCCCCTCATATAGCTGGTCCCCCTCACATAGCCCATGTCCCCCCTCATATAGACATTGAGGGAGATTTATCAAAACCTGTCCAGAGGAAAATTTGCCCAGTTGCCCACGGCAACCAATCAGCTCACTTCTTTTATTTCTAACAAGGCCTCTGCAAAATGAAAGAAGCGATCTGACTGGTTGCTATGGGCAACTTTTCCTTTGCACAGGTTTTGATAAATCTCCCCCATTATCCTCATATAGACATTCCCTCTCATAAAGCTGTTCCCCCTCATTTCACATAGCCAATTCCCCTCATAGCCATTCCCCTCATAGCATAATATGAAAGGTATTGGCTGTATGAAATAGGGGGATTTCCCCATTGGTTTATTATATCGCTATCTCATATCAAAATAGCAATATTTACCTCCATAATCTCAATCACACATTTTCCCCATATCGTGCAGCCCTAGTAGGTAGATAGAAGAGGTAGGTAGGTAGACAGCCAGGCGGGTAGGTAGGTAGGTAGACAACCAAATGGGTAGGTGGGTAGTTAGGTAGGTAGACAACCAGGTAGGAAGGAAGGTAGCTTACAAGGGTGGGTAGATAGACAGGTGGGCAGGCAGTTAGACATGCAGGCAGGCTTCTGGGAAGTTAGACGGGCAGGTGGGCTTAGTTAGACAGGCAGGCGGGTAGATAGACACGTGGACTAGTTAGGCAGGTGGGCGGTTAGACAGGCTTTGGTAGTTAGACAAGCGGGCAGGCGGCTGGATATGTAGACAGGCGGTGTTTAGTTAGATGGGTGGGTAGTTAGACATGCGGGGGTGGGTAGTTAGACAGGCAGGTGGGTTGTTAGTAAGACAGGTGGGTGGTTAGTTAGACAGGTGGGCGGGGGGTTAATTAGACAGATTGGCGGGCAGGTGGGCTTAGTTAGACAGGCGATAGTTAGGTTTGGGTAGTTAGGCGGGCGGGTGCGAAGTTAGACAAGCGGGGTTAAGTTAGATGGGTGGGTAGTTAGACAGGCAGTAGTTAGGCTTGGGTAGATAGACAGGCAAGTGGGCGGGAGAATGGGTAGTTAGACAGGTGAGCGGGCAGGCGGGTGGTTAGTTAGACAGACTTGGGTATTTAGACAGGCAGGTGGGTGGATAGTTAGACGTGCTTGGGTAGTTAGACAGGCGGGGGTTTAGTTAGATGGGTCGTTAGTTTGACAGGCGGGTGGGTAGATAGACAGGGGGGCGGGTGGATAGTTAGACAGGCTTGGGTAGTTGGGCGGGCTGGTTGTGAGTTAGACTGGCAGTAGTTAGACAGGCTTTGGTAGTTACATAGGCGGGCTGGCGGGTAGTTAGACAGGTAGGGTTTAGTTAGATGGGTGGGTAGTTAGACAGGCGGTAGTTAGACAGGCTTGGGTAGTTAGACAGGCGGGTGGGTGAATGGGTAGTTAAACAGGTGAGTGGGCAAGCGGGTATTTAGACAGGCAGGCGGGCAGGTGGATAGTTAGACAGGTGGTATTTAGAGAGGCTTGGGTAGTTAGACAGACTGGGTTTAGTTAGATGGGTTAGTAGTTAGGCGGGTGGGTAGTTAAACAGGCAGGTAGGTGGGTACTTAGGTGGGCTGGTTGTGAGTTAGAAAGGCAGTAGTTAGATAGGCTTTGGTAGCTACACACTAGTTAGACAGGGTGAATGGGTAATTAGACAGGTGAGCGGGCAAGCGGGTGGTTAGTTAGACAGGCTCGGGTATTTAGACAGGCAGGTGGACCGGTGGATAGTTCGACAGGGGGTAATTAGATAGGCTTGGCTAGTTAGACCGGTCGGCGGGTGGGTAGTTAGACAGGCAGGCAGGTGGGTAGTTAGACAGGTGGGCGGATGGATAGTTAGACAGGCTTGGTTAGTTAGACAGAAAGGCGGATTGTGAGTTAGACAGGAAGAAGTTAGACAGGCTTTGGTAGTAAGGCTGCATTCACTGCACGCTTTTGCAAAACAGTTCACGTATCAGGTTTTTGATGAAAAACGGATTCCTCAAAACCGGACTAAACTGTATCAAAACATGTGTACAAATTTTAACCCATATACGGTTGGAAAACCGTATATGGTTTGAAAAATGATGTCCGGTTGCATCCGTTTAGAAAAAAAATTATACATTTTTAACTTTTCATTCCATTCGGTGTGCACTGCGCTTGTGCAAACTCAAAAACTGTATTGTGCAAACCGGATGGAACAGTACGCACATATGGTTCTCTACGGTTCTCATTGACTCCCATGTTAAAGGAACCGTATACAGTTTCAATCCGATTTTTTACCTGGACGAAAAACGGTGGTAGGCTACGGTTTTTGGGTATGGGAAAAAAACGGACATAACTGTACAAGATGCAAAAAGTACACAGCCGAATGCATCGTTTGGCATACGATTTTTAATGAATAGTAAATGCATACGGTTTTCAATACGGTTCCAAATTAAAAACTTATACGGGAACTGTATTGCAAAAAGTGGTGTGAATGCAGCCTTAGACAAGCGGACGGGCAGGTGGGCGCCCTTCTCTGTGTGGCCGCATCCTCTGTCCTCTGCAGTGAAGGCGCCGATGAGTGATGTCACTCCTCGGCGCCTGCGTCAGTACAGAGGTCACGACCAGCTTGCTCTGCATCACAGGCAGCTTTCAATTGTATGTACGCAGGTGTATACAGTTGAAAGCGGCGCTTGCTCGCTTAGGGATCCGTGGCAAGTGTCCTGGATCCTAAAGCTCAGGCGGCAAAATAAATTTTTTTTTTTCTTAAAGTCATATTGGGACTATTTTCAGGTAGGCTACTTGCACTATCAGAATCATTAATTAGGCCTAGATATATAAAACTAAACTTTATTAAATGACAGATAAATTTTGACATAGAGACATATAAATATTTTCAAAAACAGTACAACATTGTGTCTTTCAACCAGATAAGGGACACAAATCACAGGTAAGGTAGGGAAGGGGTAAAGGGTACAGGTGAACCCCTACCTAGTCTAATATCCTTGCCCTCACTAGTCAATAAGTGTGGACAGGGGTTGGATAATATGAACATTCCTTTATAAAGAAGTCATCAACACAACAGGTTTGTATAGCATCTCGTGCTCCCTTTCCAACGCGTTTCTCCCTTAGCTAATGACTAGGGTTCATTAGGGAATGGAGGAGAAAAAATTTAATCATATAAATATCAAGAATTGCAGATAATGTACCGTAGTAGAGTTAAATCAAATAATGCTAAGACACAGTTGAGTGGGTCACGACTGTCAAAAGATAATAACAGTCAAGCATACAAGCTGAGTTCATTAAGCAAATGTGTATAAATCAGTCCATTATTTGATAAGAGCGGCCCCTTCCAAAGCGATACCAGCTTAGGACCGAAGAAAACTGTAACAAAAACAGAAAAATATTGTTACGCCGAGCGCTCCGGGTCCCCGCTCCTCCCCGGAGCGCTCGTAGCGTTCTCTTATTCGCAGCGCCCCGGTCAGACCTGCTGACCGGGTGCGCTGCGATATTACTCCCAGCCGGGATGCGATTCGCGATGCGGGACGCGCCCGCTCGCGATGTGCATCTCGGCTCCCGTACCTGACCCGTTCCCCGTCTGTGTTGTCCCGGCGCGCGGCCCCGCTCCTTAGGGCGCGCGCGCGCCGGGTCTCTGCCATTTAAAGGGCCGCTGCGCCACTGATTGGCGCAGCAGGCCAAAGCAGTATTCTCACCTGTGCACTCCCTACTTATACCTCACTTCCCTTGCACTCCCTCGCCGGATCTTGTTGCCATTGTGCCAGTGAAAGCGTTCCCTTGTGTGTTCCTAGCCTGTGTTCCAGACCTCCTGCCGTTGCCCCTGACTACGATCCTTGCTGCCTGCCCTGACCTTCTGCTACGTCCGACCTTGCTCTTGTCTTCTCCCTTGTACCGCGCCTATCTTCAGCAGTCAGAGAGGTTGAGCCGTTGCTGGTGGATACGACCTGGTTGTTACCGCCGCTGCAAGACCATCCCGCTTTGCGGCGGGCTCTGGTGAATACCAGTAGCAACTTAGAACCGGTCCACCAGCACGGTCCACGCCAATCCCTCTCTGGCACAGAGGATCCACCTCCAGCCAGCCGAGTCGTGACAGTAGATCCGGCCATGGATCCCGCTGAAGTCCCACTGCCAGTTGTCGCCGACCTCACCACGGTGGTCGCCCAGCAGTCGCAACAGATAGCGCAACAAGGTCACCAGCTGTCTCAACTGACCGTGATGCTACAGCAGCTATTACCACAGCTCCAGCAACAATCTCCTCCGCCAGCTCCTGCACCTCCTCCGCAGCGAGTGGCCGCTTCCGGCTTACGATTATCCTTGCCGGATAAATTTAATGGGGACTCTAAGTTTTGCCGTGGCTTTCTTTCGCAATGTTCCCTGCACTTGGAGATGATGTCGGACCAGTTTCCAACTGAAAGGTCTAAGGTGGCTTTCGTAGTCAGCCTTCTGTCTGGGAAAGCTCTGTCATGGGCCACACCGCTCTGGGACCGCAATGACCCCGTCACTGCCTCTGTACACTCCTTCTTCACGGAGATCCGAAGTGTCTTTGAGGAACCTGCCCGAGCCTCTTCTGCTGAGACTGCCCTGCTGAACCTGGTCCAGGGTAATTCTTCCGTTGGCGAGTACGCCATCCAATTCCGTACTCTTGCCTCCGAATTATCCTGGAATAATGAGGCCCTCTGCGCGACCTTTAAAAAAGGCCTATCCAGCAACATTAAAGATGTGCTGGCCGCACGAGAAATTCCTGCTAACCTGCATGAACTTATTCATCTTGCCACCCGCATTGACATGCGTTTTTCCGAAAGGCGTCAGGAGCTCCGCCAGGATATGGATTTTGTTCGCACGAGGCGGTTTCTCTCCCCGGCTCCTCTCTCCTCTGGTCCTCTGCAATCCGTTCCTGTGCCTCCCGCCGTGGAGGCTATGCAAGTTGACCGGTCTCGCTTGACACCTCAAGAGAGGACACGACGCCGCATGGAGAACCTATGCCTGTACTGTGCCGGTACCGAACACTTCTTGAAAGATTGTCCTATCCGTCCTCCCCGCCTGGAAAGACGTATGCTGACTCTGCACAAAGATGAGACAGTTCTTGATGTCTACTCTGCTTCTCCACGCCTTACTGTGCCTGTGCGGATATCTTCCTCTACCTTCTCCTTCTCTGCTACGGCCTTCTTGGATTCCGGATCTGCAGGAAATTTTATTTTGGCCTCTCTCATCAACAGGTTCAACATCCCGGTGACCAGTCTCGCCAGACCCCTCTACATCAATTCTGTTAACAATGAAAGATTGGACTGTACCGTGCGTTACCGCACGGAACCTATCCTAATGTGCATCGGACCTCATCACGAAAAAATTGAATTTTTGGTCCTCTTCAACTGCACTTCTGAAATTCTTCTTGGATTACCGTGGCTTCAACGCCATTCCCCAACCCTTGATTGGTCCACAGGAGAAATCAAGAACTGGGGTACTTCTTGTCACAAGGACTGTCTTAAATCGGTGCCCAGTACTCCTTGCCGTGACCCTGTGGTTCCCCCTGTATCCGGTCTTCCTAAGGCTTATATGGACTATTCTGACGTTTTTTGCAAAAAGCAAGCTGAGACTTTGCCTCCTCACAGGCCTTATGACTGTCCTATTGACCTCCTCCTGGGTACTACCCCACCCCGGGGCAGAATCTATCCTCTGTCTGCTCCAGAGACTCTTGCCATGTCGGAGTACATCCAGGAGAATTTAAAAAAGGGGTTTATCCGCAAGTCCTCCTCTCCTGCCGGAGCTGGATTTTTTTTTGTGTCCAAAAAAGATGGCTCCCTACTCTTTGTATTGATTACCGCGGACTTAATAAAATCACGGTAAAAAAACGCTACCCCTTACCTCTTATCTCGGAACTCTTTGATCGCTTACAAGGTGCCCACATCTTTACCAAACTGGACTTAAGAGGTGCTTATAATCTCATCCGCATCAGGGAGGGGGACGAATGGAAGACCGCATTTAACACCAGAGATGGACACTTTGAGTATCTGGTCATGCCCTTTGACCTATGCAACGCCCCTGCCGTCTTCCAAGACTTTGTTAATGAAATTTTTCGTGATCTCCTATATTCCTGTGTGGTGGTTTATCTGGACGATATTCTGATTTTTTCTGCCAACTTAGAAGAACACCGCCTGCATGTCCGCATGGTTCTTCAGAGACTTCGTGACAATCAACTTTATGCCAAAATGGAGAAATGTCTCTTTGAATGTCAATCTCTTCCTTTCCAAGGATACTTGGTCTCTGGCCAGGGACTACAAATGGACCCAGATAAACTCTCTGCCGTCTTAGATTGGCCACGCCCCTCCGGACTCCGTGCTATCCAACGTTTTTTGGGGTTCGCCAATTATTACAGACAGTTTATTCCACACTTTTCCACTATTGTGGCTCCTATCGTGGCTTTAACCAAGAAAAATGTCAATCCCAAGTCCTGGTCCCCCCAAGCGGAAGACGCATTTAAACATCTCAAGTCTGCCTTTTCTTCCGCTCCCGTGCTCTCCAGACCTGACCCATCTAAACCCTTCCTATTGGAGGTAGATGCCTCCTCAGTGGGAGCTGGAGCTGTCCTTCTACAAAAAAATTCTTCCAGGCATGCTGTGACTTGTGGGTTTTTTTCTAGGACCTTCTCCCCGGCGGAGAGAAACTATTCCATCGGGGATCGAGAACTACTGGCCATTAAATTGGCGCTTGAGGAATGGAGGCACCTGCTGGAGGGATCAAAATTTCCAGTTATCATATACACTGATCACAAGAATCTCTCCTACCTCCAGTCTGCCCAACGACTGAACCCTCGCCAGGCTAGGTGGTCGTTGTTCTTTGCCCGTTTTAACTTTGAAATCCATTTTCGCCCTGCTGACAAGAACATTAGGGCCGATGCCCTCTCTCGTTCTTCTGATGCCTCGGAAGTAGAGGTCTCTCCGCAACACATCATTCCTTCGTTTCTCCACGCCAGCGTCTCGGGATTCTCAAATGGGGACACTCCTCCCACCTCGCAGGCCATGTGGGCATCAAAAAATCCTTGCAACTCATCTCTCGATTTTATTGGTGGCCGACTCTGGAGACTGATGTTATTGATTTCGTGCGGGCCTGTACTGTCTGTGCCCGGGATAAGACTCCTCGCCAGAAGCCTGCTGGTCTCCTTCATCCTCTGCCTGTTCCTGAACAGCCTTGGTCACAGATTGGTATGGACTTTATTACGGACTTGCCCTCATCCCGTGGCAACACAGTTGTTTAGGTGGTCGTTGATCGATTTTCCAAGATGGCACATTTTATTCCTCTTCCTGGTCTTCCTTCAGCGCCTCAGTTGGCAAAGCAATTTTTTGTACACATTTTTCGCCTTCACGGTTTGCCCACGCATATCGTCTCAGATAGAGGCGTCCAATTCGTGTCTAAATTCTGGAGGGCCCTCTGTAAACAGCTCAAGATCAAATTAAACTTCTCTTCTTCTTATCATCCCCAATCCAATGGGCAAGTAGAAAGAGTTAATCAGGTCCTGGGTGACTATTTACGGCATTTTGTTTCCTCCCGCCAGGATGACTGGGCAGATCTTCTACCATGGGCCGAATTCTCATACAACTTCAGAGTCTCCGAATCTTCTGCCAAGTCCCCATTTTTCGTGGTGTACGGCCGTCACCCTCTTCCCCCCCTCCCTACTCCCTTGCCCTCTGGTTTGCCCGCTGTGGATGAAGTGACTCGTGATCTTTCCACCATATGGAAAGAGACCCAAAATTCTCTTTTACAGGCTTCATCCCGGATGAAAAGATTTGCTGATAAAAAAAGAAGAACTCCCCCCATTTTTGCTCCCGGAGACAAGGTATGGCTCTCCGCTAAATATGTCCGCTTTCGTGTCCCCAGTTACAAACTGGGACCATGCTATCTTGGTCCTTTCAAAATCAAGTGCCAGATCAACCCTGTCTCTTACAAACTCCTTCTTCCTCCTTCTCTCCGTATTCCCAATGCCTTCCATGTCTCTCTCCTTAAACCACTCATCCTTAACCGCTTCTCTCCCAAAGTTGTTTCTCCCACTCCAGTTTCCGGATCTTCTGATGTCTTTTCTGTGAAGGAGATTCTAGCATCCAAAACTGTCAGAGGTAAAAGATTCTTCTTGGTCGACTGGGAGAATTGCGGCCCTGAGGAGAGATCCTGGGAACCTGAGGACAACATCCTGGACAAAAGTCTTATCCTCAGGTTCTCAGGCTCCAAAAAGAGGGGGAGACCCAAGGGGGGGTACTGTTACGCCGAGCGCTCCGGGTCCCCGCTCCTCCCCGGAGCGCTCGCAGCGTTCTCTCATTCGCAGCGCCCCGGTCAGACCTGCTGACCGGGTGCGCTGCGATATTACTCCCAGCCGGGATGCGATTCGCGATGCGGGACGCGCCCGCTCGCGATGCGCATCTCGGCTCCCGTACCTGACCCGTTCCCCGTCTGTGTTGTCCCGGCGCGCGCGGCCCCGCTCCTTAGGGCGCGCGCGCGCCGGGTCTCTGCCATTTAAAGGGCCGCTGCGCCACTGATTGGCGCAGCAGGCCTAATCAGTATTCTCACCTGTGCACTCCCTACTTATACCTCACTTCCCCTGCACTCCCTCGCCGGATCTTGTTGCCATTGTGCCAGTGAAAGCGTTCCCTTGTGTGTTCCTAGCCTGTGTTCCAGACCTCCTGCCGTTGCCTCTGACTACGATCCTTGCTGCCTGCCCTGACCTTCTGCTACGTCCGACATTGCTCTTGTCTTCTCCCTTGTACCGCGCCTATCTTCAGCAGTCAGAGAGGTTGAGCCGTTGCTGGTGGATACGACCTGGTTGCTACCGCCGCTGCAAGACCATCCCGCTTTGCGGCGGGCTCTGGTGAATACCAGTAGCAACTTAGAACCGGTCCACCAGCACGGTCCACGCCAATCCCTCTCTGGCACAGAGGATCCACCTCCAGCCAGCCGAGTCGTGACAAATATATATACCAATCAGGTTACTGTTGAAGATTCTCACATATAGTCATGTACAAATAGAGAATGATCAAGTACCTCTGTATCAAGTTCACAATGGAACAACAGAAAAGCGAGATGATCCCAGTATAGTTCAGACAGGGCTATATTAATAGGATATAGATGACCCCAAAAGCTGTAGAGATAAGATCCACCATTTACCAAAAAATATATATATACAGAGCAGTGTGACATAGTCCCTACACATGTACAAAGAGAATAAGAAATGATAAAGATAGCATACCAGGTTCAATTCAGGACCTAGACACACAATTGGAAGATGGTACAGTCCTACAGATTAGACAATGTTGGCCCATCCTGATGCAAGCCAAGGTACGATCCTTCTCATACAGTAATTACTGTGAAGGACAATAAGAGCAAAATATCAAAATAGCTCCAATAACATAGTGGAATCCCAATCCACTACCTAATATAACAATGTGTACAACAACCCAAATTAAGCGTGCATGCCTGGTCTAGGAGTCTTACCCTGATAATAAAGTCCCATAAATGGAGCCGTGGTCAGATAGTAAGACTATGTGTCCCTGTTCATTCGACCCAATGGCCTTCCTAACAATCAGAGATATCAAAGTCAGGCTAAATAAAGGTGCCAACAAAACGGTCAAATCATATGAAACACCAATGTGGACAACTTACCCCGCCCAGATAGCTCAGACGCATGGACCCACAAGATGTGCGTGTCTAACCTGAGTCCCGCGCCCTTTTTATATCAGTCCAGACAGGAAATACAAGGGAGGTGTGTACCAAACTAAACACTGCGCTTCTGGCCTGTGGAACGCACTCATATGTCAGTGATTCCCGGCCGATGTTCAATCAATGCTGCTGATATAGTTTAGTGGACTTCCGTCCAGTGATGTAGTTTCCTGGACTTCCGCCCAATGGAACGCATTTGCGTATCAAAGGGAGATAGTGTGAAACGCCGATGCGGGTCACCGGTGGAACGCAAATGTATATCGCCGGCCTTCAAACCAAAAATAATAGTTGCTGATTTTTGGGCCCTATTGATTTTACGCCCAGTGATCGTATATGTACAAGGGACATCGCGAATATGTCCAAGTGGCCAATTAACTTATCAATATTATCAATCTGATAGATAAAGCGATAGCCACACTTTTGCGCATGCGCCCGATGATAGAAAACTTCTATATAGGCGATGCTAAAAATCTCTATATCAGCAGTGCTATAAGAACTGATGAACAATAATGGTGGCTTAATAGGGGCGCATCTCAATATATCCTTAGTGTAATTGCATATGTCAAAGTACTTTAGTATAATGCAAAGTAATACAGGGAAACAATGAGGGCTAAAAAGTAAAAAATAATAATATTAATTAATAAATAAATCAAAAGAAATAATGCATTGTAATGTGAACTCAACTCCAAAGCTACATGATAAATCATGCTCACTCAACTGTCAATTAGATGGTCAAAAATTAGCGATAGTAACACTACCAAAAATAGAAATTATTATAAATGCAGTTAATTCAAGATGAACCTGATAATTATATTAGGCTATAGTCGAATAAATTATTACCAAAGGTAGACAAGAATCTGGTTACATAAGGCGTCTAAAAGGAGATTACTTGGTGGTCAAGCAAAAATCATAAATTCACTCTCAAAGTTAGTGATCTATGATAACACAGGGAAATTTGGAAATATCAAAGCATTGGCCTTCTCCAAAACATTTTTCAACACATTTCTTTTTGGGGCCGCTACATCGACGATGTGGCGGTCATTTGGACAGGTACACAATCAGGTTTTGAAGATTTTGTTTCCACACTTAATCAAAATCCGATCGGACTCAAGTTTACATTTGAGATCCACAGAGACTCCTTGGCCTTCCTTGACGTTCTCCTCAAACGAGGGGAAACAAGCTTGGTGGAGACAACTATCTATCGGAAACCAACGGTGGGGAGCAATCTTCTAAACTGGAAAAGCCATCATCCATATGCCCTTAAAAAAGGCATACCGAAAGGACAGTATTTACGAGTTAAAAGAAACTGTTCTTCACCTGCCAGTTTCCATTCGGAGGCTAATGAACTGCGCAAGAGGTTCAAACTTAGGGGCTACCCTGACAGGATCCTTAAACAGGCCTATGTTCAGACTAAAGATCTGGATAGGGTTACCTTATTACGATCGAAACCCAGAGATCAAGACCAAAATCCCCCTCCGATTCGTATAGTGGGGACTTTTGACGCGGCGGCACGGGAGGTCCGTAACGTCATTTCTAACCATTGGTCGATTTTAAAAACTGACCCAATAATTGGTCCATTGATTGAGGACCGCCCGATGATTACATACAGGAGGGGCAAGAACTTGGGGGACCATCTGGTACACAGTTTGTACAACCCCCCAGACCACCCGGTACGTGGCTGGACCGCAAGATCTGTGGTACCTACAAATGTGGTACATGCAAAGCGTGTAGGTATGTACGGGTATCTAAGATGTTCCAATGTTATCAGGACCAAAAAACATACAAATGTTACAATTATGCTAACTGCAAGACAACTCGAGTTATTTATTTAGCTAGCTGCCCCTGCCCCTTGGGCTATGTTGGAAAGACGAAGAGAGAATTAAGACGCCGAATTCTTGAACATATTAATGATATCAAACACAAGAAGGAGAAACCGGTGGCATTCCATATGAATCAAAAGCATTCGGTTGATCCCCTGAATATTAGCTTCCAGGCTATAGAGGTACTCAAACATGATGTCAGGGGAGGTGACGTCGATAAGAGGCTGTTGCAAGTAGAGGCCAGGTGGATCTACCGTCTTCGGACGGTGACTCCACATGGCCTAAATGAGCAGATATCGTTTTGCTCGTTTATATAACCCATTGGATTTTTATAATTCATTTTTGGAGAAGGTCAATGCTTTGATATTTCCAAATTTCCCTGTGTTATCATAGATCACTAACTTTGAGAGTGAATTTATGATTTTTGCTTGACCACCAAGTAATCTCCTTTTAGACGCCTTATGTAACCAGATTCTTGTCCACCTTTGGTAATAATTTATTCGACTATAGCCTAATATAATTATCAGGTTCATCTTGAATTAACTGCATTTATAATAATTTCTATTTTTGGTAGTGTTACTATCGCTTATTTTTGACCATCTAATTGACAGTTGAGTGAGCATGATTTATCATGTAGCTTTGGAGTTGAGTTCACATTACAAAGCATTATTTCTTTTGATTTATTTATTAATTAATATTATTATTTTTTACTTTTTAGCCCTCATTGTTTCCCTGTATTACTTTGCATTATACTAAAGTACCTTGACATATGCAATTACACTAAGGATATATTGAGATGCACCCCTATTAAGCCATTATTGTTCATCAATTCTTATAGCACTGCTGATATAGAGATTTTTAGCATCGCCTATATAGAAGTTTTCTATCATCGGGTGCATGCGCAAAAGTGTGGCTATCGCTTTATCTATCAGATTGATAATATTGATAAGTTAATTGGCCACTTGGACATATTCGCGATGTCCCTTGTACATATACGATCACTGGGCGTAAAATCAATAGGGCCCAAAAATCAGCAACTATTATTTTTGGTTTGAAGGCCGGCGATATACATTTGCGTTCCACCGGTGACCCGCATCGGCGTTTCACACTATCTCCCTTTGATACGCAAATGCGTTCCATTGGGTGGAAGTCCAGGAAACTACATCACTGGACGGAAGTCCACTAAACTATATCAGCAGCATTGATTGAACATCGTCCGGGAATCACTGACATATGAGTGCGTTCCACAGGCCGGAAGCGCAGTGTTTAGTTTGGTACACACCTCCCTTGTATTTCCTGTCTGGACTGATATAAAAAGGGCGCGGGACTCAGGTTAGACACGCACATCTTGTGGGTCCATGCGTCTGAGCTATCTGGGCGGGGTAAGTTGTCCACATTGGTGTTTCATATGATTTGACCGTTTTGTTGGCACCTTTATTTAGCCTGACTTTGATATCTCTGATTGTTAGGAAGGCCATTGGGTCGAATGAACAGGGACACATAGTCTTACTATCTGACCACGGCTCCATTTATGGGACTTTATTATCAGGGTAAGACTCTTAGACCAGGCATGCACGCTTAATTTGGGTTGTTGTACACATTGTTATATTAGGTAGTGGATTGGGATTCCACTATGTTATTGGAGCTATTTTGATATTTTGCTCTTATTGTCCTTCACAGTAATTACTGTATGAGAAGGATCGTACCTTGGCTTGCATCAGGATGGGCCAACATTGTCTAATCTATAGGACTGTACCATCTTCCAATTGTGTGTCTAGGTCCTGAATTGAACCTGGTATGCTATCTTTATCATTTCTTATTCTCTTTGTACATGTGTAGGGACTATGTCACACTGCTCTGTATATATATATTTTTTGGTAAATGGTGGATCTTATCTCTACAGCTTTTGGGGTCATCTATATCCTATTAATATAGCCCTGTCTGAACTATACTGGGATCATCTCGCTTTTCTGTTGTTCCATTGTGAACTTGATACAGAGGTACTTGATCATTCTCTATTTGTACATGACTATATGTGAGAATCTTCAACAGTAACCTGATTGGTATATATATTTTTCTGTTTTTGTTACAGTTTTCTTCGGTCCTAAGCTGGTATCGCTTTGGAAGGGGCCGCTCTTATCAAATAATGGACTGATTTATACACATTTGCTTAATGAACTCAGTTTGTATGCTTGACTGTTATTATCTTTTGACAGTCGTGACCCACTCAACTGTGTCTTAGCATTATTTGATTTAACTCTACTATGGTACATTATCTGCAATTCTTGATATTTATATGATTTAATTTTTTCTCCTCCATTCCCTGATGAACCCTAGTCATTAGCTAAGGGAGAAATGCGTTGGAAAGGGAGCACGAGATGCTATACAAACCTGTTGTGTTGATGACTTCTTTATAAAGGAATGTTCATATTATCCAACCCTTGTCCACACTTATTGACTAGTGAGGGCAAGGATATTAGACTAGGTAGGGCTCTTTATTGAGTAGGGGTTCACCTGTACCCTTTACCCCTTCCCTACCTTACCTGTGATTTGTGTCCCTTATCTGGTTGAAAGACACAATGTTGCACTGTTTTTGAAAATATTTATATGTCATGTCTCTATGTCAAAATGTATCTGTCATTTAATAAAGTTTAGTTTTATATATCTAGGCCTAATTAATGATTCTGATAGTGCAAGTAGATTATTTATTTGTCATTTAAGGGCATTTATCATAATTTATATACGAGGGTACATATACTATCCCCTCGTTAGGTGAAATTTGTATTTTCAGGTAGCGCCTGGAGCGGCAGCCTCATCTGCCCCTATGTTAATCCAACCCTGCCTTAAAGGTGTAGTCCAGCAAAAAAAACTTATATTTAAAATCTTGTCAGAAAGGGGGATAGTAAAGAACTTTTTCCCACCTTTCCGGCTCTCGCTCCACTGCCGGTTTAATGGAGCTCTACTCCCCGCTGTCCAACACTTTTAGGTTTGGTGAAGTGATATGATGTGACACACCTGCTCATTCAATCAACAGCCACACCAATGTTCCATCTCAATCACTGATTGGCTGAGTGGGTGTATGACATCACATCCCTGAACCTGGAACTGATGGACAGCGGTGAGAAGAAATCTGTTTTACCACCACCAGTGTTACAACTGTTCCATATAGAAAACTCCACTAAGTAACATCCACATAGATATAAGTTGGAGGTATATATCAGGGTAGCACAGAGGCTTCTTCTGGTGAATCTGTGAAACAGACTGATGCTTTCTTGGCTATCTCGCATTAAAAAAAACAGTGGTCAATCAGTATCTTCTCTAGTAGCCTGTGGATAGTGAAGGAGCCATCCGTCCCAGTTTCATTTACCTACAAAAGTGTTGTACGATGCCAAAACATGCAGGGAAGAAGAGAAATGTTCAACCAAATTTCACCCCACCAAAATTATATTACATAGCATGGTTGGTGAGGGTGAATTGCCTGATGAAGAGCTATCCCAAGAATATTTAAGAATTGAGCTCCTGGTTTTTGTATACTACGAGTGGTGGACTACACGCTGGAGCTGGTGGTAAAGATAATGGTAGGCACGGGGCACTTTTACATGTAGTCTCAGAACTTGACTGCTATCCTATGGCCATCCTCTCAAATTATGTTGAATTCACCATTTATTGCACTATTTCTTAGGAGCTACAAGATGCCCTGCTAGACTATAGCTAAGGTATTGGGTGACAGCGTAGGCCTGTGATTAGACATGCTGCGAAGTAGACATAGCTGGGACCATGTGAGGAGAGAGCAGGGGCAATGCTGCAGTTACTGTTATGTGAGGTCGGAGACTCTACTGTTGCCCATTGGGTCCATGTCACACAGCATTGTCCCCTGCACACATTCCTATAGTAACATAGTTCATAAGGTTGAAAAAAGTCCATCAAATTCAACCTATAATCCTAATGAGTCCCTACTGAGTAGATCCAGAGGAAGGCAAAAACCCTCATACTAGCGGTAAAAATTCCTTCCCGACTCTAATATGGCAGTCAGAATAAATCCCGGGATCAACAATCTGGCCCTATAAATCTAGTATCCATAAGTTATAATTTGCATGAAATGGCAGCTGTTTAACACAGTAACATAGTTCATATGTGTCACGATTCGGCTGGCTGGAGGTGGATCATCTGTGCCAGAGAGGGATTGGCGTGGACCGTGTCGGTGGACCGGTTCTAAGTTGCTACTGGTATTCACAAGAGCCCGCCGCAAAGCGGGATGGTCTTGCAGCGGCGGTAGCAATCAGGTCGTATCCACCGGCAACGGCTCAACCTCTCTGACTGCTGAGATAAGCGCGGTACAAGGGAGTAGACAAGAGCAAGGTCGGGCGTAGCAGAAGGTCAGGGCAGGCAGCAAGGATCGTAGTCAGGGGCAACGGCAGGAGGTCTGGAACACACAAGGAAACGCTTTCACTGGCACAATGGCAACAAGATCCGGCAAGGGAGTGCAGGGGAAGTGAGGTATAAGTAGGGAAGTGCACAGGTGAAGGTACTGATTAAAACCTCATGCGCCAATCAGTGGCGCACCGGCCCTTTAAATCGCAAAGACCCGGCCCAGTACTGTACACAGTATTCCATGTGTGGTCTGACTAGTGATTTGTACAGTGGTAGAATTATTTCCTTGTCGTGGGAATCTATGCCCCTATTGATGCACCCCATGATTTTATTTGCCTTGGCAGCAGCTGCCTGACAATGGTCACTACAGCTAATTTACTGTTAACTAAGACTCCCAAGTCCTTTTCCACATCAGTCGTCCCAAGTGTTCACCCATTTAGTACATAATCCCAGCCTGGATTTTTCCTCCCCATGTGCAGAACCTTACATTTATCAGTGTTGAACCTCATCTGCCACTTCCCAGCCCAAACCTCCAACCTATCCAGATCCCTTTGTAACAGTGCACTGTCCTCTATAGTGTTTACTGCTTTACAGAGTTTAGTATCATCTGCAAAGATTACTATTTTACTATTCAACCCCTTTACAAGGTCATTAATGAATATATTAAATAGGACAGGACCCAAGACGGACCCCTGTGGTACCCCACTAGTAACAGTCACCCAATCAGAAAAAGTACCATTAATAACCACCCTCTGTTTCCTATCACTGAGCCAGTTACTTACCCACATTCTCCCCCAGCCCAATCCTTCTCATTTTATGCACCAACCTTTTATGTGGCACCGTATCAAATGCTTTGGAAAAATCCAGATATACGACATCCAGCGATTCCCCCTGGTCCAGTCTGGAGCTCACCTCCTCATTGAAGCTGATCAGGTTAGTTTGACAGGACCGATCCCACATAAAGCCATGCTGATATGGAGTCATACATTTATTTTTATCAAGATACTCCAAAATAGCATTTCTTAGAAAACCCTCAAACAATTTACATACAACGAAGGTTAAACTAACAGGCCTATAATTCCCGTGTTCACCTTTTGACCTTTTTTTAAATATTGGCACCACATTTGCCATGCGCCAGTCCTGGGGAACAGTCCCTGTCACTATAGAGTCCCTGAATATTAAAAATAGGGGTCTGTCTATTACATTACTTAATTCCTTTAGAACAAGGGGGTGAATGCCATCTGGACCTGGCGATTTGTCTATTTTGATTATTGTAGGCAGCACTGTACTTCTTCCTGTGTTAGACAGGTGACCTGTACTGTGGAGTTTACCTTATCTCGCTGTATTTCACCTGGCATTTCATTTTCCTCATGAATACAGTGGAGAAGAATTTGTTTAAAATATTAGCTTTTTCCTGATACCCGTTTATAATTTCTTCTTCATCATTTTTTAAAGGGCCAACACTTTCATTTTTAACCTTTTTGCTATTTATATAGTAAAAAAAACATTTGGGGTTAGTTTTACTCTCTTTGGCAATGAGTCTTTCTGTCTTTATTTTAGTTTTTTTACATATTTAACATTTTTCTGTATAGCTTTTTAGTTCTTCTTCACTGCCGTCCTGTTTCAGTAGTTTAACCCCTTAACGACAATGGACGTAAATGTACGTCATGGTGACGTGGTACTTAGTGCACCATGCCGTACATTTACACGCCGCCATGATCTATCAGCAGCCAGGGACCCGCCGGTAATGGCGGACATCAGCGATCGCGCGGATGTCCGCCATTAACCCCTCAGATGCCGTGATCAATACAGATCATGGCATCTGCAGCAGTGCGGTACTTTGAATGGATGATCGGATCGCCCGCAGCGCTGCCACGGCGATCCGATCATCCAGCATGGCGGCCAGAGGTCCCCTCACCTATGTCCTAAACACAGCACTGAACAGTATTAGCAATCAACTGATTGCTATGAATAGTCCCCTATGGGGACATAAAAAGTGTAAAAAATAAAAAAGTAAAAAAATGTAAAATAAAAAAGTAAAACATTTTGAAAAATCCCCTCCCCCAATAAAAAAGTAAAATGTCCGTTTTTCCCATTTTACCCCCAAAAAAGCGTAAAAAAAGATTTCCATGTGCGTAAAAGTCTGAACTATTAAAATATATTGTTAATTATCCCATACGGTGAACGGCGTAAATGTAAAAAAATAAAACATTTAAAAAATTGCTGCTTTTTTGTCACATTTTATTTCAAAGAAAATTTATAAAAAATTAATAAAAAGAAAAACCTAAGCAAAAGTGGTACTGAGAAAAACTACAGATCATGGCGCAAAAAATGAGCCCTCATATCGCCCCATATACGGAAAAATGAGAACGTTATAGGTGGTCAAAATAGGGCAATTTCAAACATACAAATTTTGTTAAAATGGTTTGAGATTTTTTTTAAGCAGTACACTTATAGAAAAACATATAATCATTGGTATCATTTTAATCGTATTGACCCACAGAATAAAGAAAACATGTCATTTTTATCGGAAAGTGTAAAGCGTGAAAGCAAAACCTTCCAAAATTTGCTAAATTGCTGTTTTCTTTTCAATTTTCCCACATAAATAATATTTGTTTGGTTGCGTCGTACATTTTATGGTAAAATAAGTGATTACAAAGTACAATTGGTGACGCAAAAAACAAGCCCCATATGGGTCTGTGGATGGAAATATAAGATAGTTATGATTTTTAGAAGGCGAGGAGGAAAAAACGAAAATGCAAAAATAAAATTGGTCTGGTCCTTAAGGCCAAAATGGGCCTTCTCCTTAACCACTTAAGGACCAATGACGTCCTGGGACGTCATGGCACCCTGGGCCTTAAGGACCAATGACGTCCCAGGACGTCATGGCGTTTTCCGGTCCCTGCCGCGCGCCGGGCAGAGATCAGAACGGCATGCCTGCTGAAATCGTTCAGCAGGCATGCCATGCAAATACCAAGGGGGGTCCCGGGACCCCCGCATGTCGGCGATCGCCAGAGATCGCTTGCGAAATCACGCAAGCGATCTTCGGCGATTCGGGTCATTCGGGTCACTTGTGACCCGATGACCCGGGAATAAACGGTGATCGGCGGTGTACAATTCACCGCCAATCACCTGCCGTTGCTGGGGAGCGGTGACAATACTGTCAACGCCCCAGCAACGCTGCTATTGGCCGGCAATACACCGGCCAATAGCAGAGCGGCAGAGGAGGGGTTAACGGCTCCTTCCCGCTGCTGGACCCGCTGTTTTGGTTCAGTCAGCGGGTTTAGCAGGGAGAAGAAGCCGTGGATCCCCCCCTCGGAGCTCCAGAGCCCCCTCAGGAGCCTTAGAATAGGGTAAGATCATTGCAGGGACAGGTAGGAGTTGAATAAGTTATAAAGTGAAATAAAAGTTTAAAAAAAGTTTTTAAAAAAGTACCCCCCCTGACCCCCTAATAGGTCCCGCAGGGTCCTATTAGGGTCTGATCCTGACCCCGGGTCCTATTAGGGGTTCAGGGAGCTGCGTGCGCCATCCCCCTTTTTTTTGGGCCGCAGCTTTTTTTTTTTTTTTATACATATATATATATATATATAAAAAAAATCCCCCCTGACCCCCTAATAGGTCCCCCAGGGTCCTATTAGGGTCTTATCCCTTACCCCGGGTCCTATTAGGGGTTCAGGGAGCTGCGTTTGCAACCCCTTTTTTTTGGGGGGGCCACAGCTTTTTTTTTTTTCTATTCTATTACTGTTCTACACTTTTTACACCAAGCACCACACAGTACATACTTCCCCGCATCCCCCCACCCCCGCACACACCCCCTTCCCTCCCCCCCCCCCCGCCACCGCCCCTCCCCCCGCCACCATAGAAAAAAGGCGATGGCCCGCCGGGCATTTTCGGCAGCGGAGGCTTACGCTTTTTTAGCCTCCGACTCCGAATCTGTCAGTGAGGACGATGAAGATCCTACTTTTTTTTTGTTCTTCATCGCCCTCCTCATCATCTAGTAGTGATGATGAGCCCCCTGTAAGGCGGCGGAGACACCGCCAGGCGAGGCCACGCACCCCCCATGAGAGTGACCCAGTGGCCGACACTAGTACGAGTGGCAATACCGCTCGTAATAGGAGTCCGGCCCCCCAGACAAGTGCATCGGAGCCCCCTTCCGGTGACCCTGTCTGGAGCCCCCCAGAGGGTTATCAGCCATGGATTCCTGAGTTTGTTGGCGACTCAGGAATCCGGATTGACATGGCTGGATTCACTGATCTGGACTTTTTAAAGTTTTTTTTCAGTGCTGGCCTCGTCAATCACATGGTGGAGCAAACAAATTTGTATGCCCAGCAGTTCATTGCCCACCACCCAGATTCACTTTTGGCCAGGCCCAATAAATGGCGCACCATTGATGCAGCGGAAGTGAGGACATTTTGGGGCCTCACGCTGCATATGGGCCTGGACAAAAAACCAAGTGCTCGTCATTACTGGACCGGGGACGTCCTCTACCAGACCCCGCTTTACAGTATGGCGATGACACGGAGGCGGTTCGAGGCCATTCGGAAATGCCTGCATTATGCAGATAATGCGGCATGTCCGCCCCGAGGTGATCCCGCCCATGACCGGCTTTACAAAGTGAGGCCGTTCATCGATCACTTTGGGGCCAAATTTTTGGAGGCCTACGTACCGCTCAGGGACCTCTCGTTAGATGAGTCTCACATCAGTTTTAAGGGGAGACTCATCTTCCGTCAGTATATTCCCTCGAAGCGGCGTGAAGCTCTATAAACTTTGCGAGAGTACCTCCAGGTACACTTGCAAGTTTAGAGTGTATGAGGGACGAGATTCCCGTATTGAACCCCCAGATGGTTCCCCCACTCTGGGTGTTAGCGGGAAAATCGTTTGGGACCTTATGCACCCATTGCTGGATAAGGGTTACCACGTGTACGGGGATAACTTTTATACCAGCATCCCTCTGTTCAAATCCCTTTCCGCCAGATCCACGTCCGCTTGTGGGACCATGCGGAAAAACCAGAGAGGCCTCCCTCTAAATTTGGTCCAGACGCCTATCCCCAAGGGTGAGTCCCGTGCCCTGACCCATGATAACCTGTTGTTGGTGAAGTATAAGGATAAGAGGGATGTCTTTATGCTCACCACTATTCATGGGAATGGCAGCACCCCTGTCCCTGTGCGAGGTACCGTGGGACCGGTCCTCAAGCCCGATTGTATTCTGGACTACAATCGGTATATGGGGGGAGTTGATCTCTCAGATCAAGTCCTCAAGCCATATAACGCCATGCGGAAAACACGGGCATGGTACAAAAAAGTTGCTTGGTACAGTTGCCATGTACAATGCTTTTGTACTATCCCAGTACGCTGGCAACACAGGGACATTCCTCCGGTACCAAGAAGAAGTCCTAAGGTTCCTGATCTTTGCTGACCGGGAAAGATCAGGCCGGACTTCCCTAGGGTCTGGAGTTACAGGCGCCAGGATCATACCAGGCCAACACTTTCCAGGTGAGATCCCCCCCCCCCCCACTGGAAAGAAGGGACGATCCCAGAAAAGATGCAGAGTGTGTTACAGGAGGGGGATTCGGAGGGACACCAGGTACCAATGTGACACTTGCCCAGATAATCCGGGCCTCTGCATAGGCTGCTTCAGGGAGTATCACACTTCCATGGAGCCCTAAATTTTCCCCTTTTATTTGAATTTTCTATAATTTGACCAATGTACCAAGTCCAGAGTACATTCCAAAATATAACCCCCCATAAACCACTAAATTGCCCAAACAATCCTTAAAAAAAAACCTGATAAGACCTCTGGGGGTGTTTTTCAGAAATGGGTCATAGGTCACTGAGTCACTATCATCAGGCTCTCTCTCCACCTGAGCGGGTACACATTTGAGGCAACAGGATAGGGACGGCCACACACATCACATTCCTAGAATGATGACTCAGAGCATAGGATTTGGGGCGGGCATATTTTTTTTTGTTTTGGCTATGCTCTGGGTCATCATTCTGGGAACATATCCTGTTTTATTATTTTATGATTTATAGTTTTCTGGCCCACTGTACCCCATATTCACGGGCCTCTGTACCCCACCTGTCTACCCCAGTTATGGCCCTTTTTCCCCCATAGTGTTCCCCTATTTTAGGGCTCAGTGCTCCCCCCATTAACGCTCCTTGAGGGGGGGGTCCCACATCCTGGCTCCACATCAAGCTGACTGCGCTCCCACTCAAGCAAGACCTGCTGTGCACCCGCCAAGCCTAAATCATCAAAAAATAAGGTATGTCCTTACTCCAAAGAAATTTATTTACAAATTGTGGGGTGTCTTTTCTGCTATTAACCCTTGTAAAAATGTAAAATTTGGCGGGAAACACACATTTTAGCGGATTTTTTTTTTTTTTTACATATGCAAAAGTTGTGTAACCCCTGTGGGGTATTAAGGCTAACTTTACCCCTTGTTACATTCCTCAAGGGGTCTAGTTTCCAAAATGGTATGCCATGTGGGAGGTATCTTGCTGTCCTGGCACCATAGGGGCTTCCTAAATGCGACATGTCCCCCCCCCATTTCAGCAAAGCTTACAAATGTGACTCCTTCTCTTCTGAGCATTGTAGTTCGCCCGTAGTGCACTTGACGTCCACTTATGGGGTACCTCCATACTCAGAAGAGATGGGATTACAAATTTTGGGGGGGTCTTTTCTACTATTAACCCTTGCAAATATGTGAACTTTTTGGGGAAACCCACATTTTAGTGAAAAAAAATATATATTTTTTTACATATGCAAAAGTCGTGAAATCCCTGTGGGGTATTAAGGTTCACTTTACCCCTTGCTATGTTCCCCAAGGGGTCTAGTTTCCAAAATATAATGCCATGTGGGTTTTTTTTTTGCTGTCCTGGCACCATAGGGGCTTCCTAAATGCGGCATGCCCCCAGAGCAAAATTTGCTTCCAAAAAGCCAAATGTGACTACTCCTCTTCTGAGACCTGTAGTGCGCCAGCAGAGCACTTTTCAGCCCCATATGGGGTGTTTTCTGAATCGGGAGAAATTGGGCTTCAAATTTTGGGGGGTATTTTCTGCTTTAACCCTTTGTAAAAATGTAACATTTTTGGAAAACCAAGCATTTTCGGTATTTTTTTTTTCTTTATATATGCAAAAGTCGTGAAACCCCTGTGGGGTATAAAGGTTCACTTTACCCCTTTTTACATTCCCCAAGGGGTCTAGTTTCCAAAATATGATGCCATGTGGTTTTTTTTTTTTGTTGTCCTGGCACCATAGGGGCTTCCTAAATGCGGCATGCCCCCAGAGCAAAATTTGCTTCCAAAAAGCCAAATGTGACTACTCCACTTCTGAGACCTGTAGTGCGCCAGCAGAGCACTTTTCACCCCCACATGGGGTGTTTTCTGAATTGGGAGAAATTGGGCTTCACATTTTGGGGGATATTTTCTGCTTTAACCCTTTGTAAAAATGTAAAATTTTTGGAAAAACAAGCATTTTATGTATTTTTTTTTACATTTGCAAAAGTCATGAAACACCTGTGGGGTATTAAGGCTCACTTAATTCCTTGTTATGTTCCCTGAGGGGTCTAGTTTCCAAAATGGTATGCCATGTGGGGGGGCTTTGCTGTTCTGGCACCCTAGGGGCTTCCTAAAGGTGACATGCCCCCCAAAAACCATTTCAGAAAAATGTTCTCTCCAAAATCCCCTTGTCGCTCCTTCCCTTATGAGCCCTCTACTGCGCCCGCCGAACACTTTACATAGACATATGACGTATGTGCTTACTCAATACAAATACCAGTAAAAATTTTCTCCTTTTACCCCTTGAAAAAATTCAAAAATTGGGTCTACAAGAAAATGCGAGTGTAAAAAATGAAGATTTTGAATTTTCACCTTCATTTTGCTACTATTCCTGGGAAACACCTAAAGGGTTAAAACACTTACTGAATGTCATTTTGAATACTTTGGGGGGGGGTTATAATGGGGTCATTTATGGGGTATTTCTAATATGAAGACCCTTCAAATCAGCTTCAAAACTGAACTGGTCACTGAAAAAAAGTGAATTTGAAAATTTTGTGAAAAATTTGAAAATTGCTGCTGAACTTTGAAGCCCTCTGGTGTCTTCCAAAAGTAAAAACTCATCAATTTTATGATGCAAACATAAAGTAGACATATTGTATATGTGATCCAAAGAAAAATGTATTTTGAATATCCATTTTCCTTACGTTCCTTAAGTCAGAAAAATGCAAAATTTTCATTTTTTTCATCAAATTTTGGGATTTTTCACCATGAAAGGATGCAAGTTACCACAAAATTTTACCACTATGTTAAAGTAGAATATGTCACGAAAAAACAATCTCGGAATCAGAATGATAACTAAAAGCATTCCAGAGTTATTAATGTTTAACCCCTTAAGGACCAAGGACGTACCGGTACGTCCTTGGTCCTGCTCTTCTGATATAACGCGGGGTTACACAGTAACCCCGCGTCATATCATGGCGGGCCCGGCGTCATAGTGAAGCCGGGACCCGCCTCTAATAGCGCGCAGCGCCGATCGCGGCGCCGCGCGCTATTAACCCTTTAGCCGCGCGCTCAAAGCTGAGCCGCGCGGCTAAAAGTGAAAGTGAAAGTTCCCGGCTAGCTCAGTCGGACTGTTCGGGATAGCCGCGGCTAATCGCGGCATCCCGAACAGCTGACAGGACAGCGGGAGGGCCCCTTCCTGCCTCCTCGCTGTCCGATCGCCGAATGACTGCTCAGTGCCTGAGATCCAGGCCTGAGCAGTCATCCGGCAGAATCGTTGATCACTGGTTTCTTATGAGAAACCAGTGATCAACATAGAAGATCAGTGTGTGCAGTGTTATAGGTCCCTATGGGACCTATAACACTGCAAAAAAAAAGTGAAAAAAAAAAGTGAATAAAGATCATTTAACTCCTCCCCTATTAAAAGTTTGAATCACCCCCCTTTTCCAATAAAAAAAAAAACACAGTGTAAATAAAAATAAAAATAAACATATGTGGTATCACCGCGTGCGGAAATGTCCGAATTATAAAAATATATCATTAATTAAACCGCTCGGTCAATGGCGTGCGCGCAAAAAAATTCCAAAGTCCAAAATAGTGCATTTTTGGTCACTTTTTATATCATTTAAAAATGAATAAAAAGTGATCAATAAGTCCTATCAATGCAAAAATGGTACCGTTAAAAACTTCAGATCACGGCGCAAAAATGAGCCCTCATACCGCCCCATACACGGAAAAATAAAAAAGTTATAGGGGTCAGAAGATGACAATTTTAAACGTATTAATTTTCCTGCATGTAGTTATGATTTTTTCCAGAAGTCCGACAAAATCAAACCTATATAAGTAGGGTATCATTTTAATCGTATGGACCTACAGAATACATATGAGGTGTCATTTTTACCGAAAAATGTACTACGTAGAAACGGAAGCCCCCAAAAGTTACAAAACAGCGTTTTTTTTTCAATTTTGTCGCACAATGATTTTTTTTCCCGCTTTACCATAGATTTTTGGGCAAAATGACTGACGTCATTACAAAGTAGAATTGGTGGCGCAAAAAATAAGCCATCATATGGATTTTTATGTGTAAATTTGAAAGAGTTATGATTTTTTAAAGGCAAGGAGCAAAAAACGAAAATGCAAAAACGGAAAAACCTCCGGTCCTTAAGGGGTTAAAGTGACCGTGTCAGAATTGCAAAAAACGCTCTGGTCCTAAGGTGTAAAATGGCCTGGTCCTTAAGGGGTTAAGGGGTTAAAGGGGTACTCCGGTGGAAAACTTTTTTTTTTATCAACTGGTGCCAGAAAGTTAAACAGATTTGTAAATTACTTCTATTAAAAAATCTTAATCCTTCTGGTACTTATTAGCTGTTGAATGCTACAAAGGAAATTATTTTCTTTTTGGAACACAGAGCACTCTGCTGAATCATGAGCACAGTGCTCTTTGCTGACATCTCTGTCCATTTTAAGAACTGTCCAGAGCAGCATATGTTTGCTATGGGGATTTTCCCCATACTCTGGACAGTTCCTAAAATGGACAGAGATGTCAGCAGAGAGCACTATGCTCATGATTCAGCAGA
The DNA here is from genome assembly GCF_029499605.1 of Hyla sarda. Classification (NCBI taxonomy): domain Eukaryota; kingdom Metazoa; phylum Chordata; class Amphibia; order Anura; family Hylidae; genus Hyla; species Hyla sarda. Next base: position 53,778,006 of record NC_079199.1, on the reverse strand, counting down.
GTGCTCTGTGTTCCAAAAAGAAAATAATTTCCTTTGTAGTATTCAATAGCTGATAAGTACTAGAAGGATTAAGATTTTTAATAGAAGTAATTTACAAATCTGTTTAACTTTCTGGCACCAGTTAATAAAAATAAAAAAAAGTTTTCCACCGGAGTACCCATTTAAATGCTTTATATTTGTAATTTATTGCCCCCTTAACATTTTTATTCATCCATATTGGTTTTCTTTTATTTATGACCCTTTTATTCCCAGTTTACAGTGAGAATTTAAGATATCTTTAAAAGTCTCCCATTTAGTGTCAGTATTGTTCTTTTTGAGGACATTATCCCAATTTATATTGTGAAGGGCTTCTCTGAGTTGATCGGACTTTACATTCCTAAAGTTCATTGTCTTTGTGGCCCCTCGAGAGATTCCCTTATTGAAGAACAAGTTATAATGTATTATATTATGATCACTATTTCCTAGGTGTCCTTCTACTTGCACATTAGTTACTCTGTCAGGTCTGTTGGTTAATATTAAGTCTAGTAGGACGCCCCCTCTGGTCAGGCCCTGCACCATTTGGGACAGATAATTGTCTTTAGTTATAGTCAGAAACCTGTTTCCTTTATGAGATTCACAGGTCTTAGTCTCCCAGTTCATATCAGGATAGGTAAAGTCCCCCATTATTATCACCTCATTTTGATTTGCTGCCTTGTTTATTTGCCTCAGTAATTGATCTTCTGCCTCTTCCATTATGTTTGGTGGCTTATAGCAAACCCCTATCAGAATTTTTTTATTTTCATCTCCATATATTTCTACCGATAGTGACTCCACATTATCGTTTCCCTCCCATATATCCTCCCGCAGTGCGGCCTTCAGACTGGACTTTACATAAAGACAAACTCCTTCCCCTTTCCGTTTCGTCCGATCCTTCCTGAATAGACCATAACCCTGTATGTTGACCGCCCAGTCACAGCTATCGTCCAACCAAGTCTCTGTTATACCCACTATGTCATAATTCTCCTCAGACATCAACCACTCCAGTTCATCTGCTTAATTGGTCAGACTTCTGGCATTAGTCAACATGCAGTTTAAAGGTGTATGTTTTTTTCTCCCTATGAAGCCTATCCCTATTAACTATTCTAACCCCTCCCTCCGCTCCACCCCCAGGTACATTAATAAGTCCCCCCCTCTCTATCTACACTATATTCCCCCTCTATGTTGTAGGTTCCCTCCCCCCCCCCCCAGTCCCTAGTTTAAACACTCCTCCACCCTTCTAGCCATCTTCTCCCCAAGTAGAGCTGCACCCTTCCCATTGAGGTGCAGCCCGTCCCTATGGTAGAGCCGGTATCCGGCTGCCCAGTTCTCCATGAACCCAAACCCTCCTTCCTACACCAGCTTCTGAGCCACTTGCTTACCTCCCTGATCTCCCGCTGCCTCTATGGTGCGGCTCATGGTACAGGTAGTATTTCAGAAAATATTACCTTGGAGGTCCTTGCCTTAACCCCTTAAGGAATCGGGGGTTTTAAAAAATCATAACTCTTTAAATTTTGCACCTAAAAATACATATGATGGCTTATTTTTTGTGCCACCAATTCTACTTTGCAGTGAAATTTGTCATTTTACCCAAAAATCTACGGTGAAAGGGGAAAAAATCATTGTGAGACAAAATTGGAAAAAAAAGCCCGCCATTTTGTAAATGTTGGGGCCTTCCGTTTCGACACAGTACATTTTACGGTAAAAATGACACCTTCTCTTTATTCTGTAGGTCCATACGATTAAAATGATACCCTACTTTATAGTTTTGATTTTTTCGTACTTCTGGAAAAAATTATAACTACATGCAGGAAAATTTATACGTTTAAAATTGTCATCTTCTGACCCCTATAACTTTTTCATTTTTCTGTGTATGGGTCGGTATGAGGGCTCATTTTATGCACCGTGATCTGAAGTTTTTAGAAGTACCCTTTTTGTATTGATAGGACTTATTGATCACTTTTTATTCATTTTTTCATGATATAAAAAGTGACCAAAAATGCACTATTTTGGACTTTGGAATGTTTTTGCGCGTATGCCATTGACTGTGCGGTTTAATTAACTATATATTTTTATAAGTCGGACATTTCCACACGCAGCAATACCACATATGTTTATTTTTATTTACACAGTTTCTTTCTTTTTTTTTTTTATTTTTTTAATGGGAAAAGGGGGGTGATTAAAACTTTTATTATGGATGGGGTTAAAAGATCTTTATTCACTTTTTTCTCCTTTTTTTTTTTTGCAATGTTATAGCTCCCATAGAGGGCTATAATACTCCACACACTGATCTTTTACATTGATCAATGGTTTCTCATAGGAAACTATTGATCAATGATTCTGCCGCTTGACTGCTCATGCCTGGATCTCAGGCACTGAGCAGTCATTCAGCGATCGGACACCAGAAGGTAAGGTAAGGGACCCTCCTGCTGTCCCACAGCTGTTCGGAATGCCGTGATTTCGCCACAGACATCCCGAACCGCCCCCTGAGCTAACCGGCAATGATTTACTTAAACTTTAGACTAAAGGGTCCCGGCCGTTGTTAGAGGCAAGTGACAAGATGGTGTAGATTTATGGTGGCTTCTATTAATATGAGCCTCGATTAGCGACAGTCGCACATGATAAATCAGGGTGCACTACAACGAGGGGGAAAAATCGTCCACGTCTGCAAACTAGCTAAATCTGCGTTGAAACGTAAACAATAGAAAAGTCGCATAAAAAGTGGCAAACATGAGTCTTGCACCAAAACTTGCTACAAAGAAATGTTGAAAATAGCTCTAAAACCCTTGATAAATCTACCCCTTGGTTTTTATAAACTACACGGATCTAGAGGCTTGTGTGACACTGAAGTCAATGAAAAATGGTGTTTCATGCAAAAATGCACTGAAATGGATGCTGAAATAGGCATGGATTCAGCATCCAAATCATCATGGATTTTAGCTGATGTGAACATGTCCTAAAGCTCCTGGTCTTATTTATTTATGACATAGTTTAGGGCCTTCTCCCTGCTGCCCGGGCCAGTTAGATGATACTGCGCTCAGCATATTACTAGCCGAGGCTGTGGCCGCCGATAAGCTGATTGTAGTGTAATGCGTCTGCCTCCAAGATCAAGAAGAAGACCGGGCCCAGAAGACAGAATAGTGGTATCGAGGGAACGGCGGAAGGTGAGTTAAAGTTTCTTATTTAACTTTTTGTAGCCTGGGAACAATGGAAGAAAAATATATTAACCAAAGTACTTTAACATTTCAGGATAGGTTTGCTATGGGGATTTGCTCCTGCTCTGGAAAGTTCCTGATATGGACAGAGGTGTCAGCAGAGAGCACTGTGGTCAGACAGGAAAGACATTCAAAAAGAAAAGAACATCCTGTGGAGCACACAGCAGCTGATAAGTACTGGAAGGATTAAGATTTTTAAATAGAAGTAATTTACAAATCTGTTTAACTTTCTGACACCATTTGATTAAAAAAAAAAAAAAAAAAAAACGAAAAAACTTGTTTTCCACTGGAGTACCCCTTTAAGTGTTTCTATAAGTTTTTAGGATGTTTTTTGTTGCAAAATTGGTCAATATCAGGATGTTTGGTGAAACCTTTACCCATCAGTGCATTTTCCTTCAGTCATTCAATGTCTGTGCATCACTGGAGTATTGTATATCTAAGCACAGCGGGGGAGATTTATCAAAACCTGTTCAAAAGAAAAGTTACTGAGTTGCCCATAGCAACCAATCAGATTGTTTCATTCATTTTGCAGAGACCTTGTTAAAAATGAAAGAAGCGATCTGATTGGTTGCTATGGGCAACTGGGCAACTTTTCCTCTGAACAGGTTTTGATATGTGGTGGAGGTGTGCAGACCAGGAGTACATTTGTAGGTGTTGGGTAGTAACAAGCGTGAAATGTGTCTATGTTGCATAGGCTTGGCAGAGCAGACTAATGCTATGTTCACATGGGAGAATGCCTGCACGAAAAATTTCTGTGCAGGCATTCCCCTGACAGCGGAGTATGGGCAGAATAGACGGGAATGCATGTCTTTTCTTTCTGCTGCCACCGGAATTAGAATTTCCGTGCTAAGGTGTGCATGCTTTAATTTATTATTTTACAGACGTAATATTTTTTTATTTATTTAAATAAGAAATCTGCAGAAATGAATAATTAAAAAAACATTTATTTCTGATCTTAAATGATCATGCCACCATAAAATGTATCAGTAAATTTAAATAATGCTCATGGGGACATTTTCATAACTCGGGTAGAACTGTCAGGCTATACAATCCAGCTAGTATCTATAAGTGATGGCATGGGCACAGCTTCTGTGCCCACACCAAGGACTTGCAAAAGTTGACTAGAAAGGGGGCTTGAGCCCCTGCTCTTTTGATCTCCCTCCTTAAGTTGCCCTTTTTTCAGGGCAGAAAGTAAAATAAGTGGGATGCATACAAAATACACATCACCACTAAGCATGGACAGAAGGATCCAGGGCCTGTGCTCTGCATTTAATGTCAGCAGGGAGGAAAAGAAAGCATTGTACGTCTCCTTCTACCTGACACTGGGGACTGCCATCTGAATTAGAGTGAGAGCCTCCTCAGACTGGTGGAAGTGCTCATTACTGTGAATGAGGGGGAAGCACTTCACTGCTCATTACTCATTACTGTGAATGAGGGGGAAGCACTGATCCAGGAACTGTGACAGCCTGGCTGGATGGGGGAGCACTAGGTGAATCCTGCAGCTCCTGGCCCCTCTACAGTGTCCTCAAACCGCATGGCCAATGGCGTACACGTAAAAAAATTCCAAAGTCCAAAATAGCGTATTTTTGGTCACTTTTTATACAATTAAAAATGAATAAAAAGCGATCAAAAATTCCAATCAAAACAAAAATGATATTGATAAAAACTTCAGAACACAGTGCAAAAAAATGAGCCCTCATACATCCCCATATGCCACAAAATTAAAAAGTTATAGGGGTCAGAAAAGGACATTTTTAAACGTATACATTTTCCTGCATGTAGTTATGATTTTTTCCAGAAGTCCGACAAAATCAAACCTATATAAGTATGGTAGCATTTTAACCGGAAGGACCTACAGAATAAAGATAAGGTGTAATTTTTACCGAAAAAAGCACTGCGTAATAACGGAAGCCCCCAAAAGTTACAAAATGGTGTTTTTTCTTAAATTTTGTCACACAATGATTTTTTTTTCCATTTCGTCATAGATTTTTTTAAAGGTGTTATTTATCACCCTTTATTTAACCTCTTATATGGTCTGCTGAGATTGTGTAGAGTTGGAATCATCACTATATGGGGTTTTTAGTCTGTGTACAGTAGGTTTTTTTCAGGATCAGTATGGTGGTATTATCCCGTCACTATGTGGGAGTAATGGAAGTGATCATATTGTGGCAGAATTATTCGTCTCTTGTATAGTGTTTATATTGGTCTCTGTATATAGTGGTTTTCATTTTGTATTTGTATGGTAGTATTATCCAGTCCCTATGTGATGGTAATGTTATTGACCATGGTTTGGCACAGTTATTCATTTCTTGTATAGTGTGTGTTATTGGTGATATTAAGCTGTGTACAGTGGTTTTTATTTCCTGCCAGTATGATGGTATTATTCAGTCACTACAGTAGTAATATGTTGTCCTGGAGTGAACGTATTATTTTATGTTTCTAAACCCCTAAAAGAAAGTCCAGCATGCCCCCCTGGTGAGCAGTGATGCAAACACTGTATGCATCACATCTCACTTACTGGGGCAGTAGCTTACTGGGGGCTGCTGGGCAGTGTGGCATCATTATATGGGCATTCAAATAAATTACTATGAAAAGTGTCCTTTTTTTCACTTTAGCAACCCCCCATCCCCATGTCTGTACAAGTCCCTGGCCCATACCATCACTGTGCTGTAATGAGCTCATTCTTACAGAGGATGAATTTTATCAAATTCCGTTGTTTGCACTGTTCAGAGGATTTCCTTTGACATTAAAGGGGTATTCCAGGATTTTTTTTTATTTGACTATGCTACAGGGGCTGTAAAGATAGTGTAGTTCATAATATAGTGTCTGTACCTGTATGCGACGGTTTTCTCACAATTCTTATGTGATTTTCACCCCAATATTTTATTTTTATCAGCATACAAAATGAATGTTCTCTCAGATTTTTCACAGCTTGCAATGCGGCCGAGTCCTGACTCACTGGTCAGCTGATGACCGGGAGCCTGTCTGCTTCAATGGGTGGAGTGATCGCTTGGTAGGAGAGGGATCAATCTGCAACTAATGCGACAGCTGTAGGCACCCTGATTGAAAACCAGGGTGGGGTGGTTGATGTGTGGGAGGGAGGGAAATAGAATTGTGGGATTTGTAGTAAAAAAAAAAAGAAAAGTCAAACAGGAAATACCAGTTCACAAAAAGCTAGCCATAGTGTTATGGTAATCTCACAACATAGCCATTTAGCCCCAAGACAAGCGCAGATCCTTCCTAAGCATGTCCATTACTGCCTCCCAGGTACGTACTAAAATCACCTTATAGTGGATAACCACTTAAATGGGACTACAGGTAGAGAAAACAGACATGGCCGCACAGCCACAATTTTGTATTTTGATCTAATTGCTTCTCAGCATAGATTCAAAAACTAACAGGTGGTTAGTATACATTTTGATCAAAAGGTAAAAGCCCACTTGCCACGTCAAGGCCACTTATTAAGAGTGGGTCCCTAATGTCCCTAGCATAAAATGGTGTAGCACACCAGTACTCACAGGGGGAACAACAAACTGTTAGAGCGGCCCCAATGCCACTCAAACCAGTCTCTGGGCCGCCACTCCCCACAGACACGGCGCCGCGGCAGCAACGAACGCTGCACAGCACCACACCAGTGTGAACAAGGTGTAAAAGCTCACTTACCATGTACTCCCAGTCAGACTGGGAGGCTGACAGAAAATGAAAGGGCCCTGTGTAGCTACCTGCTACTTATATAGGGTTGGGCTGAGGGGGTGGGGCGGAGTGCAGGCCACGTGAAAAAAACAAAAAAGGAGGGGATACAATTCACAATGTGAATCCAGGTAGAGAAAACAGATATGGCCGCACATCCACAATTTTGTATTGAATTCACATTGTGTTTTCTATCCATTCTTTTTTTATTGGTCAGCACCTTTTCTAGCAGCCTCCCAGTTTGACTGGGAGCACATGGTAAGTGAGCTTTTACACACTGTTCACACTGGTGTGGTGCTGTGCGGCATCTGTTGCTGCCGTGGCGCCGTGTCTGTGGGGGGGCGCGGCCCAGGGACTGGTTTGAGTGGTATTGGGGCCGCTCTGCCAGTGGGTCATTCCCCCTGTGGGCACTGGTGTTGCGGCGGTGGTGGTTGCCACCCAGTGCTGTGCCATTTTATGCTAGGGACCCACTCTAAATAGGTGGCCTCGATGTTGCGAGTGGGCTTGTACTTTTTGATCAAAATGTATACTAACAACCTGTTAGTTTTTGAATTTATGCTGAGAAGCAAGTAGATCAAAATACATATTGTTGATGTGCGACCATGTCTTTCTCTACTTGAAATCACATTGTGTTTTCTATCCTTTCTTTTTTATTGGTCAGCACTCCGCCCCACCCCCTCAGCCCAACCCTATATAAAGTAGCAGGTAGCTACACAAGGGCCTTTTCTTTTCTAGCAGCCTCCCAGTTTGACTGGGAGCACATGGTAAGTGAGCTTTTACACCCTGTTCACACTGGTGTGGTGCTGTGCGGCGTCCGTTGCTGCCATTGTGCTGTGTCTGTGGGAGGCGTGGCCCAGGGACTGGTTTGAGTGCCATTAGGGCCACACAGCCAGTGGGTCGTTCCCCCTGTGGGCACTGGTGTTGCGGTGGTGGTGGTCACTGCCCAGTGCTACGCCATTTTATGCTAGGGACGTTAGGGACCCACTCTAAATAGGTGGCCTTGACGTGGCGAGTGGGCTTGTACTTTTTGATCAAAATGTATACTAACAACCTGTTAGTATTTGAATTTATGCTGAGAAGCAAGTAGATCAAAAAACATATTGTGGATGTGCGACTATGTCTTACTCTACTTGAATTCTCTTTAATGGGACTCTGCTGAACCGAAATTTTTGAGCGGAATTTTCCTTTGGAAATTCAGTAGTGTGAACCCAGCCATACAGTGAATGAAATGATAACCACCTGAAATATATAATGATGCTAGATAAAACTGACATGGAGAAATACAAGGAGCAACAGAAGATTTCACAACTTGGTACAATACATAGAACCTGAAAACTGCATTGGGTAGATTAAAAATATAGTTGCTGGACAATATCAGGTAGTCACTGGAAGAAAAGGGATAAACTTTCTTCTTTATGTTAGTCTGTTTGAACTAAAGATATATAAAGTGAAAGGTATAAAGGAAGATTACACATACACATCATTGATACTTTTATTTTATGTACAACCCACGTCCTTTGTAAAAGGCATGAAATGTACATTTAATGTATATTTCTCATTGAAAATGTTGTCATGTATGTTTTGTAGTCTTCTCCAATTCATTTAGAAGCCTCTCCACTTTCTTGGCTGCAAAACGCCGGCTCTTCTGAACGCACCCCTTTCCTGCTGTGTCTTCAATTGCAATCTCATGTAGTAGATTGCTCAGAGCATTCTTTAACTTTTCGTATTCTGCGTCATTCTGTAGACCATCGACGCCAGACACATTCTTTTCAAGGTCTTTGACTCTCTGTTTGATCTCCCGAATGGCTGAGATTTGACCACATATGTTACCCATATTGTTACTCAGATTTTCCTATGTTTACAATCTGAACTGGAAGAATGAAGAACAGGTTTCAGTAGCAAGACAATCACGTAAATATATGTATAACTATATCAAGGGTCAATTTAGAGATCACTTCCATGATCTGGTTATACCTAATACTGTATAACAAGAGGACATCTCCAACTCTAGAAAAAAGAAGATTTTTACACCAACATAGAGGAGGATTCTTTAGTAAGCGCAGTGAGACTATGGAACTCTCTGCCAGACCAAGAAGTCATGTTGAACTGACTAAAAGAAATCAAAGGGACCTGAATGCATTTCTCTAGGATCATTGATTCAGTGATTTATTATGATCACTAGATTTGGCTGGCTTCTACCTCACATTTGTTTTTTTTTTTTTTTTTTTTCCCTTCTCTGGATCAAAACTGCAGGATAGTAGGTTGAACTGTATGGGTGTATGAGCTGAGCTGGCTTGAAAAGTAGTAACAATCTTTTGAGGCAACACTTGTGTAGCAGATAAATTATAACTTTTACAACTCCTCTTCATACATAGGACATTACACAGCGTATAGATTCAGTGCATATTTTTATATAAGTTTTCACTTTTACACATCAGCACAGAGTACATGAACAAAAAAAAGCTAAATTCTAGAGCACTGTCGGCTGCTATATATGACTTACAAAGGCAACATTCTGGTGCTGAAACGTGTTGAAATGAACTACTTTGGTTAACAATCACCAGGGATGAAGATATAACAGGTTGAGAATCTAAGTTTTCAGACATGCCTGCAGAACCCATAGAGTCATGATTTTCCTTAACTGATTTTCTTATCTCTTCAGTGGTCAGTGTACCTTCTCCTGATTTTTTTTTTATATGTACCAGGGGGGAAGATATCTAAGACTAGGAAATGTGGGTGAAATGTGGGTGAAAAACTTGACCTTCAAAGATTCTCTCAAATCTATTTAGTCCACAGGGTCGGTAAAAATACATTTTTTTTCTGTATGATATTGGTCTTTGGACTGACTCCAAATGTAATAGATGCAAAGCACCCAAGGCAGATATGCAAATGCTTTAGAACTGTCCTTGGTGATGATGCTTTTGGGGGGATTATTCTTGATCTGCTTAAGTCTATGTTACCATCGGATCCTCTTACTTATGTTTTGGGGTTCTCTGCTCTCCTCCCCTCCTTCTCTTCTATCAAGCCAGGAATGTCATTGTGCAAAACTGGCTTAACTAGATAACCCCTACTTGTTGACAATTTGTTACCAAGATTAATTGGGTGTTGGAAATGGAACAAGCCATATATCTTAAAAGGAGACATAAATCAATAAGTTTGAGTATGGGCTCTTTGGAATCATTATCCGGGCCTGGCCTCTCCAAGTCTAGTGCAAACAGACTCGTGTGTACTTTATATTTTATGTACCATTATTTTTTGTACTGTAAACCGATCTACTGTACGTTTTTACTGTACAGCGATACTGTTTAGAACTGTGCCATTCACTGTGTACTTTAAATGTTATTACACATAGTCTTCACACACAACACAGCCCTACTACCATACACAGCTCTACTGATCTATTTTTCACTAGGCACTGTACAATCTTCTGCGGAGCATGTGAAACACAATGCCTACTAGTAACAGGGGTGTTCAACTTTCTGGAGCCAGTTGATCTTAAAAAAAAAAAAGTTTTTTCCTGAAATACCCCTTTAATGCAGACACACATGTGATGTGCCTACAAGGGACGGGGAGAGGGAGATAAACATATGTTCTTTGTACAGGAGGTCACTCAAGCAGGATATAAACACCAGGATCTTGGTCATGTGAATGCATGTGAGACTGGCTTACAGAAGCGTCTCAGCTACAGACACTACATTGGTAATTAATTGCAATGCATGTAAGCCATTTGCACATAATTGTTAATGAGCAGAAAACATCTTTAAATGTCTTCATAACTTATTTTAGATAACATACAGTGCCTTCCATAAGTATCCACCCTTCTCTACATTTTTAAATGGTATAACCACAGATTCAAATTTCTTTATTTGTGATTTTATGTAATGGACCAACACAAAACAGTCCATCATTTGGAAGTGGGGGGGGGGGGATATTACATAGATTTAAAAAATAATTTACAAACAAAAATCTGAAAAGTGTTAAATGCGTATGTATTCAACACTTTAGTGTGAAACCCCTAACAAAGATCTGATGCGACCAATTGTCTCATGTCACATTGAGTTAAACAGGGTCCATGAGTCTGAAATTTTAATCTCAGTACAAATACACCTGTTCTGTGACCGCAGCATGAAGACCAAGGAGCTCACCAAACAGGTCAGGTAAAAATCTATCATCAGAAAATGGTGAGAATTTGGCACAACTGCAAAATTGCCAAGACAGCCCACAACATCCCCAAGTAGTGTCCATCACCAAGGACATCAAAAGGCACTTACACAACATTAGCACAATAAGGTTTGCTATCTATGGTACTGTTAGAAAATCTGATATCCCCACAGCTTATTTTATCTATTATCAGCACACTGAAAACATATGGAAGTAATTCTTTTAGAAGCCATTTATTTCATTTAGAAGCAAAAAAAATAAATTTTGAACCCCTGTTGATTTTGTTGGTTTGCCCACTGACAAAAATGATCAGTCTATAATTTTAATAATAGGTTTATTTTAAATGTGAGAGACAGAATTACAACAAAAAATCCCTTATCAATCAGCAAGATTTCTGGCTCCCAGATGTGTTTTATACACATCTTAAAGAGAGTGATCCTAATCTCAGTCTGTTACCTGTAAAAAAGACAACTGTCTAGAGAAGAAATCAGTCAGATTGCAAACTCTCCACCATGGCCAAGACCAAAGAGTTGACCTTGGATGTCAGGAACAAGATTGTAGATCTATACAAGGCTGAAATTTACAACAGGTGATGCGATTATTTGCAAATGGAAGAAACACAAAATAACTGTCAATCTCCCTCAGTCGGAGGCTCCATGCAAGTTCTAACCACGTAGAGTTTCAATGATCATGAGAATAGTAAAAAAGAATCAGCACATAACTACACATGAAAATGTTGTCAATGATCTAAAGGCAGCTGGGACCATAGTTACCAAGAAACAATTGGTAACACACTACGCCATATAGGACTGTGAAATTCTGCAGAGCCCACTAGGTCCCCTTGCTTATGTACAGGTCCATCTGAAGTTTGCCAATGAACATCTGAAAGATTCAGGGAACTGGGCCAAAGTGTAGTGGTCAAATAAGATCAAAATTGAGCTCTTTGGCATCAACTCAACTTGCCGTGTTTGGAGGAGGAGGAGGAATGCTGCCTATGACTCCGTAACACCATTCCCACTATCAAACATGGAGGTGGAAACATTATGCCTTGGGGGTGTTTTTCCTCTGAGGAGACAAAACAACTTTACCACATGAAAGGGAATGGATGGGTCCATGTACTGTCAAATCTTGGGTGAGAACATTCTTGCCTCAGCCAGGGCATTGAAAGTGGGTTGTAGATAGGTATTTCAGCATGACAATGACCCAAAATTTGCGGCCAAGGCAACAAATGAGTGGCTCAAGAAGATGCACATTAAGGTCCTGGAGTGACCTAGCCAGTCTCTGGACCTTAATGTCATAAAACAAAAAAAAAGTAGAGCAAGCTTAAGGTTCGAGTTGCTAAACGTCAGCCTCAAAACCGTAATAACATTGCGTGGATCTGGAAAGAGAAATGGGACAACATACCTTTTGAGATGTGTGCAAACTTGGTGGCCAACTACAATAAATAGGTAATAAAATCAACGAACCTGGGTCAATAATGGCATCTGAGTCATTATTTATTTAACCAATCACTGATAACAGGCGTCGTCCCGGAAGATTGGAAATTAGCAAATGTCATTCCCATTCACAAGAAAGGTAGTAGGGAGAAATCCAGCAACTATAGGCCAGTAAGTCTGACATCAATAGTGGGGAAATTAATGGAAACCCTACTAAAGGATAGGATTGTGGAACATCTAAAATCCCATGGATTGCAAGATGAGAAACTACATGGGTTTACTTCAGGGAGATCATGTCAAACAAATCTTATTGATTATTTTGATTGGGTGACTAAAATAATAGATGGCGGAGGGGCAGTAGACATCGCATATCTAGATTTTAGTAAGGCTTTTGACACTGTCCCAAATAGAAGACTTATCAATAAACTACAGTCATTGAGCTTGGACTCCCATATTGTTGAGTGGATTAGACAGTGGCTAAATGACACACAATGGAGTCAATGGAGTATATTCAGAGCAAGGTCTTGTTACCAGTGGGGACCTCAGGGATCTGTACTGGGACCAATTTTGTTTAATATCTTCATTAGTGATATCGCAAAAAGTCTTGATGGTAAGGTATGTCTTTTTGCTGATGACACAAAGGTTATGTAACAGGGTTGATGTTCCTGGAGGGATACGCCAAATGGAAAAGGATTTAGGCAAACTAGAAGAATGGTCAGAACTCTGGCAACTGAAAGTTAATGTAGATAAGTGCAAGATAATGTATCTGGGGCATAAAAACCCTTGGGCAGAATATAGAATATTTGACACAGTCCTGGCCTCAGTATCTGAGGAAAGGGATTTAGGAGTAATTATTTCAGAAAACTTAAAGGTAGGAAGACAATGTAATAGAGCAGCAGGAAATGCTAGCAGAATGCTTGGATGTATAGGAAGAGGTATAAGCAGTAGAAAGGGAGAAGTGCTCATGCCGCTTTACAGAACACTGGTGAGGCCTATTGTGCGCAGTACTGGAGACCGTATCTCCAGAAGGATATAAATACTCTAGAGAGAGTTCAGAGAAGATACTAAACTAGTACATGGGTTGGAGGATAAAACTTACCAGGAAAGTTTAAAGTACCTTAACATGTATAGCTTGGAAGAAAGAAGAGACAGAGGGGATATGATAGAGACTTTTAAATACATAAAGGGAATTAACACGGTAAAGGAGGAGAGCATATTTAAAAGAAGGAAAACTACCACAAGAGGACATAGTCTTAAATTAGAGGGGCAAAGTTTTAAAAGTAATATCAGAAAGTATTACTTTACTGAGAGAGTAGTGGATGCATGGAATAGCCTTCCTGCAGAAGTGGTCGCTGCAAATACAGTGAAGGAGTTTAAACATGCATGGGTTAAGCATAAGGCTATCCTTCATATAAGATAGGGACAGGGACTATTGATAGGATTCAGATTATTGGGCAGACTAGATGGGCCAAATGGTTCTAATCTGCCGACACATTCTATGTTTCTAAGAATTGTCTGAGCTCTGTGATTGCCAACAATGGTTTTGCCACTAAGTACTAAGTCATGTTTAGCAAAGGGGTCTAATACTTCATGACTTATTTGACATGCATTATTTTGGATTTTTTGTTTTTGTTTTGTTGTTAGTCTGTCTCTAACTATTCAAATTAACCTACCATTACAATTATAGACTGATCGTTTCATAGTCAGAGGGCAAACAAAAAATAGGCAGTGGATGAAAACATTTTTTTCCTTCACTGTGTATAGATATGTATATTGCCTAAAGAGCTATACGTTTTAACCATTTACAACTCTAGGGTGAATACATTATTTGGAAATATCCTCTCATAGACAGTACAATCAATTATACTGTAATAAGTATCAAGATGAAGATCTGTCCATGCTGACATTTAACATAACATTAACATAACTAGTATAACAATGTACTGAATTATACTTACAGGCTATAAGGTTAAAAGAAAAAGGCAATGTAGATATATGCTTTCTAACCTACCTGTGAACGTTACCAAGAGGTTCTCCTATACAGGTTGTTATATAAGCATTCTCTAAGAGCTTAGTGGACTCTCTGTCTGTTTCGACAGGACCTCCCCCAGTGTATTTTGTACACCCTCAAGGGGTCTGCTTCCTTCTTGTGTTCCGGTTGAGCCTGGAGCATATGAGAGAATTATTTACTGACTCCAGGTAGATTATGTACTCTGTCTTATATGAATAGGGTGACGCAGAGTATAAAGAGTGCTCCTGCTTGCCATTGTCTCCTCTGTGCTTGTTTTTGGGGTCAAATCAGGTTGCCTTTGGCAGGGCCCTGTTGGATGGTCAATATCTCAGTGCTGTGGGAGAACACCATAGCATCTATTGGGTGGGGTCAGATAAGCCCATCTATGCTTTGTTTTGGCACCATTTTAGGGCTTTAGGACATTAGCAGTATATCAGTACATTAAATAACATTGAAACCACTGGGCAAAAGCACTGCAAGGGTGGTAGGATCCACAACTTAGCTTTACGTGTGTATCAAACTGTGTGTTGTGCTCTGCAAGAGGTGGCTTTCTTAAGAATTGTATAAGAAATATGGACCTTTAAAAATGAAAGACTTAAAATATGGGGAGTTATGGGTGGTAGGCTGTCAATGTGGACTGTGGAAGTTGGCCTAAAACTGGCCTAAAGCTGCACTGTAATAAAGTGAAGAAGGAAACCTCAGCACTCACATATAGTATGCAAAATAAGTTGAGAACTGTATTCACTAAACTTGCATGCCAGGTCTTTATTGCAGTAGCCTCCACTAGCTGCTTGTTTTTGGGTCTTGCTGTTTTTAGTTTCACCTTCAACTAGAGAAAAGCTCTAACAGGTTGAGGTCAGATGACAGACTCTATTGAAGAATATTCCATTTGTTTTTCTTTGTAAACTGTTGTGTTGCTTTTTGTAATATATTGAGTTATTGTCCATATATATATATATATATATATATATATATATATATATATATATACATACCATGAAGTGCATTCTATCATTTTTGCGGCATTATACTGAATCCAAGCAGACAGTTTCATTCTATACACAACAGAATTTATCCTGCTTCTTCTATTAGCACTCAGCTTAGCTCTTGTGATTTTGTTTATGCCCTTCCTTCCCTTCTTGTGCCTGTTTGCTGTTTCTGCTAGGGAGAGATAGCTCATGGTTTTACTAAGGACATTTGCAGAAACAGTGAAGCTTAATTATGCCTGTTGTTAGACTAGAGTTCAGAGAAAGCTCTAGGGGACAGCGAGGGTCATCTTATGCTTTTTTCCTCATTATTCTTCTCATCATCATCTATCCCATCACCTCCGATTCCTGTAATCTAATGGTGAATTGCTATTCTTGATCTCTTCCAGTATCGATGCGTGTATTTCTGAACGCATTCCACCGAAAAAAAACAACAGTTAATTCTTTTGGCGAGTCTGGGGTCCGGAATTTCTGTGGCGGGAAGTCTGCCGCAAACATTCCGTAAGGTGAATGGTGCAGTATAATCCCACTAAAAGCAATGGAAGGCTACTGCACCGTATTTTCCACAGCAGAGCTCTAAAGCGGAGTTCCGCTTGGACAATATGAATTGTGAATGGGCCCTTAGGGTACGGTCCCAGGTTGCATCTACTACATGCAGCCAAAACTATGCTGCCATGTGGTGGCCAATTGCTGCACTATGTTGATAAAATTGTGGTACTAGCAGTACAATTGTGCAACCATCTGCTATCACATGTGGGCATGGTTTTGTCTGTATGCAGGAGCTGCAATGTGAGACTGTAACCTTCTTTAGAAATGAGTTTGGACTACAGATGGATGCTTGCTCCTTTTTATAACACTTGAAATCAACTAGTCTAGAGAAAACCTCATCACAACATTAAGATACTATAAACAGAGACATGGAGGGGCATTTACTAAGGGGTTCAGTAATATTTTTCTGACTATTTTTGGCGCTAAATTGTCACAATTGCACCCACCCTATTTTTCGTGCGAATTTCTCTAGCAAGAGCTAGAAAGTCAAAAAAAAATTTCCAGCTTGATTTACGCTAGTTTGCATTTTTGACTTGCAGTGGTCAGGTATTTATTAACTGCGACAGTCGCAGCTGCGCAATAAACAGTCGCAACGGCCGTAAAAATTTACTAAATTTACTCCAGCTCCAACATGGAGCAGGAAAAGCTACTGCCGCCCGGGCTCCGACATACTTTCTCCCCGCTACCCTCACTTCGCTACAGGGACACTGCAGTGATTTACAGAAAACCCCCCCCCCCCTCTCACCTGCCAGCGCCACACAACTCCCATCTGTCTGCTAACTGTTGCAAGACTACATGTCCCAGCATGCCCTTACAGTGAGGACACGCTGGGAGTTGTAGTCTTGTAGCAGCGGGAGCTGAGCGACGCGGGCGGGAGACAAGGGGGGATGTATATCAGTGAGGGTAGCGGGGAGGCAGTAAGAGGAGCCCAGGCGGCTGCACTGTAATGTCAGCCCGGGCTCCTGCCCTGACAGCCAAAGGCTTTGGCTGTCAGGGCATGCTGGGTGTTGTAGTTTTGCAACAGCTGGAGAGCCACAGTTTGCAGACCACTGGTTTGTGGTCTGTAAACTGTAGTCCTCCAGCTGTTGCAAAACTAAACAGCTGAAGGTGACCGGCGAAGACGTTCACGTACCCTTCCGAGGCTCCAGCGACGATCGGTGACGGAGATAGTCAGGCGGCAGTGTCGTGCGGCGCTGGATCCTACGGAAGCCGATAAGTTGCCCAAGCCCTAAAACAGTGTTTCCCAACCAGGGTGCCTCCAGATGTTGCAAGACTACAACTCCCAGCATGCCTGGACAGCCTTTGGCTGTCCAGGCATCCTGGGAGTTGTAGTTTTGCAACATCTGGAGGCACCCTGGTTGGGAAACACTGTTTTAGGCCAGTGTTTCCCAACCAGGGTGCCTCCAGATGTTGCAAAACTACAACTCCCAGGTTGGGAAACACTGTGCCCGGCCTCCGCCCCACCTTACTGTAAGGGCATGCTGGGAGTTGTAGTCCTGCAGCTGGGGGCAGGGGACAAGCTTGTCACTTGCCCACACATCTGCACCACACAACTACAACTCCCAGCATGTCCTTACTGTAAGGGCATGCTGGCAATTGTAGTCGTGCGGGGCGGGAGATATGTGAGCAGGTGACAATAAATGTACTAACCCTTTTTTTTTTCTTCTCATTTCAGATCCGTGTATCCTGTGGACTCCTTCGGATTCGGTGGACTACTTCGATGACCAGCGTTTTTCTTTATTTGATTTTAATAAAATGGTTAACGAGGGCTTGTGGGGGAGTGTTTTTTGTAATAAAAAATTTTGAAAACCTGTTGTGTTTTTTCCTTACTTTACTTGACAGGCTTAGTAGTGGAAGCTGTCTTATAGACAGAGTCCATTACTAAGCTGGGCTTAGCGTTAGCCACAAAAACAGCTAGCGCTAACCCCCAATTATTACCCCGGTACCCAATGCCACAGGGGTGCAGGGAAGAGCCGATACCAACAGGCCCGGAGCGTCAAAAATGGCGCTCCTGGGCCTAGGCGGTAACAGGCTGGTGTTATTTAGGCTGGGGAGGGCCAGTAACAATGGTCCTCGCCCACCCTGGTAACATCAGGCTGTTACTGTTTGGTTGGTATTTGACTGAGAATAAAAATAGGGGGGACCCTATGCGTTTAGTTTTTTTAAATAAATAATTAAATATTGAAAGGAAAAAAAAGCATTATGCATATAAAATTTCCATCACAGTTACACACATTAGCATGCGCATATTATTTTGTGGCATACATTGCAATATGTGTGTACACATAATATATATATATATATATATATATATATATATTATGTTATCCATCATAGCCGCGTTTTAGCATGCCCTTCTGAGCGGCGCATATAACTCTAAACTCTATTCCTGCCTAGGCAGCAATTGAACCTTCAACCGCTTCTATATATGCTGCCTTTCATGTGCTCTTCCCTTTGTTGCTACGGTCTAGCGCATAAAAACCTGCGGCGCATATTACAGCAGATTATATTACTTACCATAACTGCTTAAATAGCGCTTCCAACCTCATCGGTTACCGATGGTTACCCCCGGTGATCTCAGTTGTAATGCCTTACAAACATGGCGCTGCACTTTCTTACTCCGCCTTGCTCCAGCTCATCTACAGCGTACACAGCCCCCTTCATTCATAAAAACACAGTGTTCTTCATTCATAAAAGAACTTGCTACTATAGTGCCGAGATACGTACCCTCGGCGATTCACTCACACCTGGTCTATTAAATGAGTTGGATCATAGCTGCGGTTTTATTAAATCATGAATATATACCTCAGCCTTTTATAGTAGCATTTTTTGACATGTGTCCATACTAGTTTTTTTTATGTAACACTGTCTGATATCTCCATTTCATTTGCACTATTTTTTTTTTATACCTGCTAGTCATGTTACTTAGTGTTTTATCCTGAATAGCCTAATTGACTTAACCTTTTAAATGTACTTAAGGACTTTCTATTTAAACCGGTCTGTCTCCTGTTTTTACATGCACATTTGCCTGATGAAGTTCCTGCTAGGGGCAGGAAACGCGTTGCTTTGTGTGCCTAAATAAATTGCTATATGATCTTTGAACATTTCATCCTTAATTCATGCTGTTAAAGCGCCTGCTGGAGATCCATCTTTCTATTGTTTTCTGGCTGATATTGGACCGGTGGTCAAGGACTTGACCGGAGGATCGGGGCTGCTGACAGCTAACCATTGTTTTACACGCTGCATGGTGTTGTGCCCAGAGCGCAACGCTACTTGGTAAGTGTGTTTTTTACTACCACTGCCATATATAAATATAGTATTACACTAGGGGTGTGTGTGCCTTTTTTCCTCTTTTGTCTCTGCAATTCCACTGACATGACACATTTCGGGTTTACAGAGTTAAGTGGAAAGTTGGTAGGGTTTTATGATTTTTTGATCGGAAAATCTGGCGCACGAAACATATGACACAAAAACCCTACGAACCCTTATTAGTAAAAGTCTTCATTTCTTAAAGTGCAAGTTCCTGCTAATCATTTTTTTTCCCAACAATGCACCATCAATATACCCCATCTTAAAGGCCCTTTCGGTTGCACTTTTTGCCCAAGCAATAAGGTTTATTTATTCATGTGAGCTGCAAAGATGTATTACTGACGTAACTAGGTCGGGTTCACACTGCAGAATCTCTGGACGGAATTTCAACCAGAGAATGAGTGGAAGGCACTAGGACCACGCAGACTGCATTGCTGTCCCCATAGACGGCAATGTATTTCTGAGTGGGTCCGCCAAAAAGAGCTACTCAGAAATGCATTGCTGTCTATAGGGACAGAAATGCAGTCTGCGTGGTCCTAGTGCCTTCAACTCATTTTTCTGGTGGAAATTCTGTCCGGAAATTCAGCAATGTGAACCCGGCCTTACACTACAGAATTTCTGAGTGGAGAAATTCCTCTTGATAATTCCACTGCAGCAGCCTCCGATTGTTTTTTATGGCATTCTGCTGGACCACACACACACTGTACAGGGTGTGCCATTTATATGGATACACCTTAATAAAATGGTAATGGTTGGTGATATCAACTTCCTGTTTGTGGCACATTAGTATATGTGAGGGGGGAAACTTTTCAAGATGGGTGGTGACCATGGCGGACATTTTGAAGTCAGACATTTTGAATCCAACCTTTGTTTTTTCAATTGGAAGAGGGTCATGTGACAAATCAAACTTATTGGGAATTTCACAAGAAAAACAATGATGTGCTTGGTTTTAACGTAACTTTATTCTTTCATGAATTATTTACAAGTTTCTGACCACTTATAAAATGTGTTCAATGTGCTGCCCATTGTGTTGTATTGTCAATGCAACCCTCTTCTCCCACTCTTCACACACTGAGAGCAATACCACAGGAGAAATGCTAGCACAGGCTTCCAGTATCCGTATACACTGCTATATACTACTATATACACCGCAGGAGAAATGCTAGCACAGGCTTCCAGTATCCGTATACACTGCTATATACTACTATATACGGCGCAGGAGAAATGCTAGCACAGGCTTCCAGTATCTGTAGTTTCAGGTGCTGCAGAATGGGCAAAACAAGAATTGGAACAGGACTCTCCGTTTACACAGAAGATTTTGTTCAGGGATGAGGCAAACTTTTATGTGAATGGTGAAGTTAACAAACAAAACCACCGCTATTGGTCTGACACTAACCCACATTGGATAGATCCCTCCAAGACTGTTGGAACACAAAAATTGATGGTATGGTGTGGTATATGGGGTACAAAGATAGTGCGGACATTCTTCATCAATGGAAACCTCAAGGCCACTGGATATGAGAAAATGCTACATGATGATGTGTTCCCCTCTTTATGCACTGAAGCTGGCACGTTCCCTGAGTTTTTCCAGCAAGATGGTGCACCACCACATTATGGGTGTCAGGTCCGAGCATTCTTAGATGAACAGTTTCCTGGAAAGTGGATTGGTCATCGTGGGCCAGTTGAATGGCCCCCAAGGTCTCCCGATCTGACACCCTTAGACTTTTATCTTTGGGGTCATCTGAAGGCAATTGTCTATGCCGTGAAGATACGAGATGTGCAGCACCTGAAACTACGGATACTGGAAGCCTGTGCTAGCATTTCTCCTGCAGTGTATATAGTAGTATATAGCAGTGTATACGGATACTGGAAGCCTGTGCTAGCATTTCTCCTGTGGTGTTGCTATCAGTGTGTGAAGAGTGGGAGAAGAGGGTTGCATTGACAATCAAACACAATGGGCAGCACATTGAACACATTTTATAAGTGGTCAGAAA
Organism: Hyla sarda; assembly: GCF_029499605.1. Classification (NCBI taxonomy): domain Eukaryota; kingdom Metazoa; phylum Chordata; class Amphibia; order Anura; family Hylidae; genus Hyla; species Hyla sarda. The sequence goes on along the minus strand of NC_079199.1, from coordinate 53,756,640 downwards.
CTTGTAAAAAAACTCATGAACTAATAAAGTTACGTTAAAATCAAGCACATCATTGTTTTTTTTGTGAAATTCCCAATAAGTTTGATGTGTCACATGACCCTCTTCCTATTGAAAAAACAAAAGTTGGATTCAAAATGTCCGACTTCAAAATGGCCGCCATGGTCACCACCCATCTTGAAAAGTTTCCCCCCTCACATATACTAATGTGCCACAAACAGAAAGTTAATATCACCAACCATTCCCATTTTATTAAGGTGTATCCATATAAATGGCCCACCCTGTAGAATTTTGGCCACAGAAATGTCAGATTCTGGGCTCTGCCAAAAGAATGAACATGTTCATTCTTTCAGTTTAATTCTGTGCAGACAGCATTGCCATCAACAGGAACAATGCATGTCCACATGTCATAGCACTAATTGATTTTTATGCTGCCAGCTGCAAACGAGTCTGTTTCTTGAATATCTTTGGTGGAAATTCTTTTGTGTCAATGGGCCCTAAGGGTTTTCCTTGTCTTTACCCTTTAACCCCTTAAGGACTTAGCCCTTTTTCACCTTAAAGGAGTAGTCCAGTGGTGACTCAGTGGTTCACAACTTATGTCCTATCTTAAGGATAGGGGATAAGTTGCAGATCGCGGGGAGTCCGACCCCTGGGGCCCCCCGCGATCTCCTGTACGGAGCCCCGAAAGTCCGCGGGAAGGGGGCGTGTCGACCTCCGCACGAAGCGGCGGCCGACACGCCCCCTCAATACAACTCTATGGCAGAGCCGAAGCGCTGCCTTCGGCAATCTCCGGCACTGCCATTGAGATGTATTGAGGGGGCGTGTCGGCCACCGCCTCGTGCGGGGGTCGACACCCGCTATCTCGGCGGAGAGCCGGGGCCCCGTACAGAGAGATCGCGGGGGGGCCCCAGCGGTCGGACCCCCCGCGATCTCAAACTTATGCCCTATTCTTAGGATAGGGGATAAGTTTTTCACCACTGGACTACCCCTTTAAGGACTCGGACGTTTTTTGAAATTCTGACCACTGTCACTTTAAACATTAATAACTCTGGAAGGCTTTTAGTTATCATTCTGATTCCGAGATTGTTTTTTCGTGACATATTCTACTTTAACTTAGTGGTACAATTTTGTGGTAACTTGTGCATCCTTTCTTGGTGAAAAATCCCCAAATTTGATGAAAAATTTGAACATTTTGCATTTTTCTAACTTTAACCCCTTAAGGACACATGACGTACTGGAACGTCATGTGTCCACTCCCGATCTATAACGCGGGGCCACGGCGTGGCCCCGCGTCATAGCGGGTCGGGCCCGGCCTCTAACAACGGCCGGGACCCGTGGCTAATAGCGCGCGGCATTGATCGCTGTGCCGCGCGCTATTAACCCTTTAGACGCGGCGTTCAAAGTTGAACGCCGCGTCTAAAGTGAAACCGAAAGCATCCCGGCTAGCTCAGTGGGCTGTTCGGGATAGCCGCGGTGAAATCGCGGCATCCCGAACAGCTGACAGGACAGCGGGAGGGCCCCTACCTGCCTCCTCGCTGTCCGATCGCCGAATGACTGCTCAGTGCCTGAGATCCAGGCATGAGCAGTCATCCGGCAGAATCGTTGATCACTGGTTTCTTATGAGAAACCAGTGATCAACATAGATCAGTGTGTGCAGTGTTATAGGTCCCTATGGGACCTATAACACTGCAAAAAAAAAGTGAAAAAAAAAAGTGAATAAACATCATTTAACCCCTTCCCTATTAAAAGTTTGAATCACCCCCCTTTTCCAATAAAAAAAAAAACACAGTGTAAATAAAAATAAAAATGAACATATGTGGTATCACCGCGTGCGGAAATGTCCGAATTATAAAAATATATCATTAATTAAACCGCTCGGTCAATGGCGTGTGCGCAAAAAAATTCCTGGTCACTTTTTTGGTCACTTTTTATATCATTTAAAAATGAATAAAAAGTGATCAATAAGTCCTATCAATGCAAAAATGGTACCGTTAAAAACTTCAGATCACGGCGCAAAAAATGAGCCCTCATACCGCCCCATACACGGAAAAATAAAAAAGTTATAGGGGTCAGAAGATGACAATTTTAAACGTATTAATTTTCCTGCATGTAGTTATGATTTTTTCCAGAAGTCCGACAAAATCAAACCTATATAAGTAGGGTATCATTTTAATCGTATGGACCTACAGAATACATATCAGGTGTCATTTTTACCGAAAAATGTACTACGTAGAAACGGAAGCCCCCAAAAGTTACAAAACAGCGTTTTTTTTTTCAATTTTGTCGCACAATGATTTTTTTTCCCGCTTCACCATAGATTTTTGGGCAAAATGACTGACGTCATTACAAAGTAGAATTGGTGGCGCAAAAAATAAGCCATCATATGGATTTTTAGGTGTAAATTTGAAAGAGTTATGATTTTTTAAAGGCAAGGAGCAAAAAACGAAAATGCAAAAACGGAAAAACCTCCGGTCCTTAAGGGGTTAAAGCTCTCTGCTTGTAAGGAAAATGGATATTCCAAACATTTTTTTTTATTCACATTTCCAATATGTCTACTTTATGTTTGCATCATAAAATTGACGCGTTTTTACTTTTGGAAGACACCAGAGGGCTTCAAAGTTCAGCAGCAATTTTCCAATCTTTCACAAAATTTTGAAACTCGCTTTTTTTCAGGGACCAGTTCAGGTTTGAAGTGGATTTGAAGGGTCTTCATATTAGAAATACCCCACAAATTAGCCCATTATAAAAACTACACCCCCCCCCCCCCCCCCAAAGTATTCAAAATGACATTCAGTTAGCATTTTAACCCTTTAGGTGTTTCACAGGAATAGCAGCAAAGTGAAGGAGAAAATTCACAATCTTCATTTTTTATACTCGCGTGTTCTTGTAGACCCAATTTTTGAATTTTTACAAGGGGTAAAAGGAGAAAATTTATACTTGTATTTGTAACCCAATTTCTCTCGAGTAAGGACATACCTCATATGTCTATGTAAAGTGTCTGGTGGGCGCAGTAGAGGGCTCAGAAGCGAAGGAGCGACAAGGGGATTTTGGAGAGTACGTTTTTCTGAAATGGTTTTTGGGGGGCATGTTGCATTTAGGAAGCCCCTATGGTGCCAGAACAGCAAAAAAAAAAAAAAAAACACATGGCATACCATTTTGGAAACTAGACCCCTTGAGGAACATAACAAGGAATAAAGTGAGCCTTAATACCCCACAGGTGTTTCACGACTTTTGCATACGTAAAAAAAGAAATAAAAAAATTTCACAAAAATGTGTTTCCCCCCCCAAATTTCACATTTTTGCAAGGGTTAATAGCAGAAAATACCCCCCAAAATTTGTAACCCCATCTCTTCTGAGTATGGTGGTACCCCATAAGTTGGCCTGAAGTGCACTACGGGCAAACTACAATGCTCAGAAGAGAAGGAGTCATATTTGGCTTTTTGAGACCAAATTTTGCTCGGGGGGCATGTCGCATTTAGGAAGCCCCTATGGTGCCAGGACAGCAAAAAAAAAAAACACATGGCATACCATTTCGGAAACTAGACCCCTCAGTGAACGTAACAAGGGGTTAAGTGAACCTTTATACCCCACAGGTGTTTCACGACTTTTGCATATGTAAAAAAAATTATTTTTTTCTACCTAAAATGTGTGTTTTCCCAATAATTTTACATTTTTTAAAAGGGTAAAAGCAGAACATACCCCCCAAAATTTTTAACACAATTTCTCCCGAGTACGGCGATACCCCATATGTGACCATAATCTGTTGCCTTGAAATACGACAGGGCTCCAAAGTGAGAGCGCCATGCGCATTTGAGGCCTAAATTAGGGATTGCATAGAAAATTTGCCGCAGCTCAAACTTGCAGCCGGATACTTACTGTAAACCTCCGCCCATGTGAGTGTACCCTGTACATTCACATTGGGGGGGGGGGGGGGGGAACATCCAGCTGTTGCAAAACTACAACTCCCAGCATGCGCTGACAGACTGTACATGCTGAGAGTTTTAGTTTTGCAACAGCTGTAGGCACACTGGTTGTGTATCACTGAGTTTGTGACCTTACTCAGTGTTTCACAACCAGTGTGCCTCCAGCTGTTGCAAAACTACAACTCCCAGCATATACGGTGCATGCTGGGAGTTGTAGTTTGCAACAGCTGGAGGCACACCGGTCGTGAAACACTGAGTTAGGTAAAAAAAACTCTGAGTTTCACAACCAGTGTGCCTTCAGCTGTTGCAAAACTACAACTCTCTGCAGTCACCGACAGCCAATGGGCATGCTGGGAGTTGTAGTTATGCAACCAGCAGATGCACCACCACAACTCCCAGCATGCACTTTAGCTGTTTGTGCAAGCTGGGAGTTGTAGTTATGCAACAGCTGAAGGTACACTTTTCCATAGAAAAAATGTGCCTCCAGCTGTTGCAAAACTATAAGTCCCAGCATGCCCATAAGGGAATGCTGGGAGTTGTGGTGGTCTGCCTCCTGCTGTTGCATAACTACAGCTCCCAGCATGCCCTTTTTGCATGCTGGGAGCTGTTGCTAAGCAACAGCAGGAGGCTGTCACTCACCTCCTGCTGCTGCTCCGCTGCAGGTCAGTCCCTCGCCGCCGCCGCTGCTCCTGGGGCCCCGATCCCAACAGGGACGCCGGGGATCGGGGTCCCCAGCACCCGGGGTCTTCTTCCCGTACCCGCTCACGTCCTCCGGAAGAGGGGCGGAGCGGGTTGCGGGAGTGACACCCGCAGCAGGCGCCCTGATTGGTCGGCTGGTAATCCGGCCGACGAATCAGGGCGATCGTGAGGTGGCACCAGTGCCACCTCACCCCTGCAGGCTGTGGCTGTCAGAGACGGCCCCGATCAGCCAGTAATTCCGGGTCACTGGAGACCCGATTGACCCGGAATCACCGCAGATCGCTGGACTGAATTGTCCAGCGATCTGCGGCCATCGCCGACATGGGGGGGCATAATGACCCCCCTGGGCGATATGCGGGATGCCTGCTGAACGATTTCAGCAGGCATCCGGCTCTGGTCCCCAACCGGCTAGCGCTGTCCATACACCCAGCGTCCTGAAGAGGTTAAAGGGGTTATCTCGCCTGTAAAATAGGATTGCCTATCCACTGGATAGGCCAACAGTATTAGATTAGCATGGGGGCCTGACTCCCGACAGCCCCACAATAATTTGCTTGTGCCGTCAATGCATCACCGTATTATGTGTAGTGGTGCCATAGGGTAATGTAGTGTTGAACCAAGTAAATAGGGCAACGCTGCAGTTCCTTGCACCACCATTACAAACAGTCTGGTGATGCAAGGATTGGTACTGCAGCCAATCAGTAGGGGTTCTGGGAGTTGGAGTTGAGTAAAGGCCATCAGTTTGTACAGGGTAAATATCCCCTTTAAAGGGTGAAGCCCAGGGAATCCTTGAGATTTCAGTACTCGGTTCAGCATGGATTCACTACAACCACCAGGTTAACTTTGTGCCATTTACAATTTCTCCTGACTCCAGTGCACTAGCACGCTCACCTTATATATACTACCCAACATAAAGCTTTTCTACCTCCCTTATATTGCTTAGGTTTCTTCTAGAGATGAAGGGTTAATATACATTTCTGTCCCAGATAAAACAAATGATAATAGCTCTTGTACAGTGTACTTATGGATGAATGTTCATAAAAGACTCTGTTTTTTCTCTCCTATTGTTTTACTTTTTTTCCTCATTGACTAATATGGAGGAGACCAGAATCCACAGATCATGAACAATGCTTCAAAACAACTCAGCGGCTCGGCATGGTTGTCAGGGGAACCAGCAAACCTTATAATTTAGATCCTATGTAACCTCTATTGTTTACAGCACTGCACATACTTACGTACAATCACTTACTCCATGTTCTGTGATATTAAACCTTATTTTGTTATTTAACCCCTTAAGGACAAAGCGTTTTTCTATTTTTGCACTTTCATTTTTTCTTCCTTACCTTTTAAAAATCATAACCCTTTCAATTTTGCACCTAAAAAAACATATGAGGGCTTTTCTTTTTGCGCCATCAATTTTACTTTGTAATGACGTCAGTCATTTTACCCAAAAATATACGGCGAAACGGAAAAAAAAATGATTGCACGACAAAATTTAAGAAAAAACAAAATTTTGTAAATGATGGGGGCTTCAGTTTATACGCAGTACATTTTTCTGTAAAAAAAATTACACTTTATCTTTATTCTGTAGGTCCATACAATTAAATAAATACCCTACTTATATAGGTTTGATTTTGTCGTACTTCTGGAAAAAATCATAACTACATGCACGAAAATTTATACATTTAAAATTGTCCTCTTCTGACCCCTAACTTTAAAAAAACAATTTGCACCGTGATTTGAAGTTTTAATCGGTACCATTTTTGTTTTGATCAGACTTTTTGATCGCTTTTTATTCATTTTTTTATGGTATAAAAAGTTACCAAAAATACGCTATTTTGGACTTTTTGCGCATATGCCATTGACCGTGCAGTTTAATTAACAATATATTTTTATAGTTCGGACATTTACACACGCAGCGAAACCACATATGTTTATTTTTATTATGTTTATATACATATTTTATATGGAATTTGGGAAAAGGGGGGTGATTTAAACTTTTAACATGGAAGGGGTTAATGTGTGTGTTTTTAAACTTTTACACTTTTAGTCCACTTTTAGGAGGACTTTTAGGAGGAATAATTTCCATAGAACCACATTGATCTGTGTTCTCTGTGCTCGATTGATAAATTCGCCCCATTGGCTCCTCAGCCAAGCACATACACCAAATGTCTGAACCTGTGGTTCCTCTCGTACTGAGCAGGATTACTATTGCGACAACACGCTTGGCTCGAGGGATGACTTTCAATAGATCGCAGCGACGGAGCTGCTCTGCTACGCACGAAACCCTGACCCAGAATCAGGTCGTCTACGAATGATTTAGCACCGGGTTCCCTGACGAAAGTGCAATGCGCTCCGTGAGAGAGGCGGAGGTCTTCCTTCCGCACTCCGGTCCAGAGGCGTGCGGCTCTACTCGCGGGGGGCGGGCTGGTTATCCCAGGCCGACCCAGGCTCTTCGGCACTGCGGTATCGTCACTGCGGTATCGCTCGTTTGATAAAGCCTGGCCCTGCCAGGCTTTATCATTCTGAGTGCAGGAGCCGGTACAAGAGGAGTGGTAAGCCCTCAGGCTACCTCAGCAGTGGATCGTTTAGCCCCTCCCCCCGATCGCGCTGAGGGGGGGCGATCCAACCTTGACAGCGGCGATCTAAAGGGTTAATAGCCGGCCGCGGCGATCGCCGCATGTCAGCTATTAACGCCTGCCCCCAGCTACAGGAATCAGCTGGGGGCCAGCCGGTATGATGTGGGCTCAAGTCGGGAGCTCGCGTCCTACCCCATTAACGGCACATGGATGAGTATAGACGTTCATGGTCGTTAACAGGTTGGGATCTGTTTACTGCTGAAATGTGAGAGAACAAAATAGTTGTTTACATTATACAACCATTTTAGGGCCATTGAGCTGCTATGTGCCTATGTCCAGGCATGCTGGGAGTTGTAGTTTTGCAAGAGCTGAAGACACAGTTTGGAAAACACTGATTTATAGTGTCCCAGAGGTCGGACCTCCACCAAGCATAAAGTAATTCTAGTAATAAGCCATCACTACACCATCACAGGAGATGGGAATACCGCTTTCAGTCCCTTAGAAAACAAACGACCAATAAACTTTACATATATCGGCCAATATTTACTAATACTGTCTAATAAATAGAAGACTTGGACAGTTCAGGCTGTTTGATAAATCTGTACAATCCTACAAAAACACTTGCCAATAGTGTGTGTGCTACCTAAACTAATACATTACTCCTATAAAGATAATGGTAGACTTAAACAAAAAATCATTGTATGAATCAAATATATACTTTATTGAATCACAAAAACATACATAAAAGCACATAAAAAAAGGCACAAAACAAACACGACAAAAGATTCCCACAGGTAAAATGGCAGAAACTACTGGGTGGAGGAAGGATAGTTTTCCTCCCGGGATGCCAGATCAAACATTATAAAGTGCAATGCAAATCATACAGGCACATCAGGTAAGTACTCAAATTGGGTATATTTTTGCAAAAGAAAAAGGTCCCTGCAAAAAGGTGCTGCAGTCTATGTAAACATGGCGCAAAGTTGCATGAGTCGTAAATCAGAATCAATTGCACATACCCCCAATAGGCCTAATAATATCTGTAACTGTGAAATACACAGTCAGATGGATGCATGTAAGGACTGGCAATAAACAGTGCCCCCCCCAAAAAAAAACAGAAAAGGGTCCCACCAGAGCCGCACACAATACCTGTGGGTTACACAGAAAGTTCCCCTAACACGCGTTTTGCTTTCCGCTTGATCACAGGGTCACGGTGTTTGAATAGGGTGAACGTACCTGTTTATATAGGGGTCCATATCTCCTTCCTATCTCCGCCACCTGAGGACGCATCGCGCGCCGCGACTTCCGGCACCAGGAGACGCGTCACAGAACTTGCGTCATCACGCGAATCCCGTAGTGCTCCGGGAACATGTGACGACACAGCTCAGAAACGGAAGTGTCTCCATGGAGCCGCCGACGCATGCGCAGTGCAGGTTCACCGGCCGTGACAGGGAGATGATAGAGAAAGTAACAGGCATATAATCTAATTTATAAAAAGGTATATTAATTATAGTAACCGAAAATAATAATAGACTTAGTCCTCCCTCTATTTCTATTACTAACCACTAATTAAAACTAACCCTGTAAGTGAGGTCACCGTGAGTGTCGATGAAGTGCAAGTGATGCAAAAATTCTCTGAGTACATAGTAAGATGTATGAATATGAGAAATGTATAAATATAATAATACTCAGTAGATGTTATGTTTAATATACAATCTAGGTTATGTATACAGGCATATTAATGCCAATCTCACATTCAGACATCTCAATATATACACGCAGTGCGCCAGTGTCCAAATACATGATTATAACGTGAAAAAAGAAAACATATTCCAATATATATATATATATATATATATATATATAATGTGAACCAGTGATGTGTGTGTAAAGGAATTTTTCTTATAATGACGAAAAAAAGTGAAAAACTAAGACGTGAAGTGGAATAAATGTATCTAACCACCTATGGCTGTGCTCAAAGAAAAAAGTGCAAGCCTATGTATATACCCAGTGATGATGCAGCATACATTAAAGAAGTACCTCTATAGTAAAAAATTAAATAGAATAAAAAACCATAAGACTATATAAGTGTATATAGTGAAACCATTTATTGCAAAAAGTGCACCTACAAAAAATTGAAACAAAAAAGACAATAGAAAAGAAAAGATGGTCCAGCGCTGTCAAGTCGACGCATTACAAGGAATTTATTGGATAAAAACCACACAGGTACAGGTACTTACCCGTACCTGTGTGGTTTTTATCCAATAAATTCCTCGTAATTCATCGACTTGACAGCGCTGGACCATCTTTTCTATTTGTACATGAACCTGGTCTGTCTCGGTCCGAGGCGCTGCGGGCTGCTAAAAGGAGGTGGATATCACTATACTTGGATCTTTAAAGAAGACAATAAGAATAGCATAAAAATCATTAAAACATCATAAAACACCGGGATCAATGAGTTCCACATGAACCACCCAAGGGGTCCCCTATCCCCTAGTCCTTTCCCCACACTCTATCCTCCCTCTGTGGCCATTGCTCACATAAATATGTGGGGAGGAGAAGTGGAGAGGTAAAAAGAATGAATAGGAAAAAAAAGGGGGGGGGGGGGGGGGAACAGATGAAAAAAGGGTAGGACCCTTTGAATGTAACACTTACAGGAACGGGGCAAAGCTCAAAACTTCATTTAGGCCTTTTGGACGAATGCAATCTATTTTCAAAATCCATTGGACTTCCAGTTGTGCAAGCCTTTTTCTCCAATTTCCTCCTCTTTTGCCGATATGGACTTTGTCTAGTCCCTTTACTCTCAATAGGCTGGAATTGCAATTGTGTTTCTCTCTGAAATGTCTGGGTATTGGTTTAAGTTGTAACAAATTCTCCTCATTCTTCACCCTTTCAATATCATGTACATGTTCCCGTACTCTGATTTTCCATTTGCGTGATGTTAAGCCCATATATATTAAATTACATGGGCATGTGGCGTAGTAGATTACTCCCTCTGTGTGACAGGAAATATGTTATGTTATTCTATATTACTTCTGACTGTTGCTGGACACAAATTGTGTCGCTCTTTCCATGTTTGGGCACGCTACACATCCCCCACAGGGGTAACACCCCCACTTCGGGCCCCTCGATCCAAATGCATTTTTGACTGTGGTTCCTTCGTAATTACTGTGGACTAGAATGTCCCTCAAGTTTTTGGCTCTTTTATATGTGATGGAAGGCCTTGCTGGAATGTGTTTCTTCAATGTAGTATCAGCCTGTAGAATGGGCCAAAATTTAGACAAGATCCCTCTTATCTCCTGCCACTTGTTATTATATGGGGTGATAAATCTCACCTCTTGGAAGTCATCTTTCTTGGTTTCTTTTGGTTTTAATAGATCTTCTCGTTTTGTATGTATTGCTCGATCCTGTCCCCGTCTTAGCATGCGCTTGCTATAGCCCCGCTCTTCAAATCGTTTGCTGAGATCCTTGGTCTGTTTAGAAAATTAAATGTCATCCGAGCACACTCTGCGTGCCCGCAAAAACTGGCCCACCGGTATCCCTCTTTTCGTGGGCAACGGGTGAAAGGAGCTAGCATGCAGGACCGAGTTTACAGATGTCTCTTTTCGAAACAAATCAGTCTGTACATACCCCTCAGCATCTCTGTATATCTTCAGATCCAGAAAATCCACACTTTGTTGGCTGTATTTCACCGTCAGTTGGATATTCTTGCTATTGTTGTTAAGTATCTGCATGAATTCAAGTAGATCTTGCTCCGAGCCCTGCCAGATAAGTAAAATATCATCAATAAAACGATTCCCCATTTGCACCTTTTCAATGTGTTTTGCTGGCTAAGTTAAAAACAGGCCCCTCTCCCACAGCCCCAGGAACAGGTTGGCATATGAGGGCACACAGGCCGCCCCCATTGCTGTGCCCTGGAGCTGTAGGTAGAGGGACTCTTTAAAAATAAAGCAGTTATGTCTTAAAACAAAATCCAATTAAAAACAGTAATTAAAAACTGTACCAAATCCATGTCCTCATAATGTGTCATCAGGAACCATTTTGCAGCTTCTATGCCATCCTTGTGCACAATCGAGGTATACAATGCCTCAACGTTGCACGTGACCAGCCACATATCCTCCTCTAAAATGATATTCCCTAATTTGGTAAGTACATCCCCACTGTCTCGTATATACGAGGGGAGATTCTCCACCAGTGGTTTTAAATGCATGTCGATGTACTTACCTAGAGGTTCGCACAGGCTTTCCTTCCCTGACACAATCGGTTGTCCTGGTGGGTTACGGGTGTCCTTGTGTACTGTAGGTAACAAGTATAGGCATGTCATTTTGGGGTACTTCACAGTCAAGTATCCATATGTTCCTTGTGTGAGGATGCTCTTCTCTAAGGGCTTTCTCAATAAGTCGTCCAACTCACCCTGAAAAGAATGTAAAGGGTTAAAACTTAATTTTTTTATAACAATCGCCATTCCGCAACATCCTGAAGGCCTCCTTTTCGTACATGTGGGCCAACCACACCACGATATTATCCCCTTTGTCCGCAGGCTTAAATAATATACCCTTCATTTGTTTTAATTCTTTGAGGGCTAATCTTTGTTTTTTGCTCAGATCGTCCTCCCTAATATGTGGGTTGATTTTTTGAAATTCTGCCGTGACCATCTTAACAAAAATGTCCACATTGGGGCATAAGTTCAGTGGTGGAAATTTTGTGGATTTGGGTTTTAATTGTATCATGCCCTTACCTTCTTCTGTATCTGCTGGGTCCCCTCTTTCCAATTCTTCTAGAGTTCTAATGGCTTCCAAATCCTGTGTACTCCATCCCTTCACCTGTTGTGCACTGTGGTCAAACTATTTTTTTTAAACCAATTTCCTGGCAAATAAAGTCAAGTCCTTTGTCGCTGTAATGACATCAAAAGATGAGGTAGGTGAGAACGTTAGGCCTAGACTCAACACTTCAATTTGTTCTTTAGTGAGTGCAATATCAGACAGATTAATAAACTGAATACCTGATTTACAATCACTTACCGATTGTCCACGTCTCCTGCTTCCATTCCAAGTTGTCTCGTTCCTTCTTGTATAGCCTCTTCTCAGATGGTATCCCTCTTGTTCCTGATGTGACTGTGTGCTACTTCCCATAGATAATATAGAGGTCACAGAGGGGGTTCTAGTTAGGGGGGGATGGTCCCCTACCTCCAGAGGCCACCTGTATACTCTATTAGACTGGAAGTCATTAACGTCCCGTTTAAATTTCTTTGTCTTAATAAATGGTTTCACTATATACACTTATATAGTCTTATGGCTTTTGATTCTATTATTTCATCTTTTACTATAGAGGTACTTCTTTAATGTATGCTGCATCATCACTGGGTATATACATAGGCTTGCACTTTTTTACTTGTGCACAGCCATAGGTGGTTAAATACATTTATACCACTTTACGTCTTAGTTTTTCACTTTTATTCGTCATTATAAGAAAAATTCCTTTACACACACATCACTGGTTCACATTATATATGTATTGAAATATGTTATCTTTTTTTCACATTGGCACGTTATAATCATGTATTTGGACACTGGCGCACTGCGTGTATATATTGAGATGTCAGAAAGTGAGATTGGCATTTATATGCCTTTATACAAAACCTAGATTGTATATTAAACATAACATCTACTGAGTATTATTATATTTATACATTTCTCATATTCATACATCTTACTATGTACTCAGAGAATTATTGCATCACTTGCACTTCATCACACTCACGGTGACCTCACTTACAGGGTTAGTTTTAATTAGTGGTTAGTAATAAAAATAGAGGGAGGACTAAGTCTATTATTATTTTCGGTTACTATAATTAATATAAATTTGTATAAACTAAGATTATATTCCTGTTACTTTCTCTATCATCTCCCTGTCACGGCCGGTGAACCTGCCCTGTGCATGTGTCGGCAGCTCCATGGAGACGCGTCCTTTTCCGAGCTGTGTCGTCACATGTTCCCGGAGCACTACGGGATTCGCGTGAGGAGGCGAGTTCTGTGACGCGTCTCCTGGAGCCGGAAGTCGCGGCGCGCGATGCGTCCTCAGGTGGCGGAGATAGGAAGGAGATACGGACCCCTATATAAACAGGTACGGTCACCCTGTTCAAACACCGTGACCCTGTGATCAAGCTGAAAGCAAAACGCGCGTTAGGGGAACTTTCTGTGTGACCCACAGGTATTGTGTGCGGCTCTGGTGGGACCCTTTTCTGTTTTGGGGGGGGCACCGTTTATTGCCAGTCCTTAGATGCATCCATCTGACTGTGTATTTCACAGTTACAGATATTATTAGGCCTATTGGGGGTATGTGCAATTGATTCTGATATATGACTCATGCAACTTTGCGCCATGTTTACATAGACTGCAGCACCTTTTTGCAGGGACCTTTTTCTTTTGCAACAATATACCCAATTTGAGTACTTACCTGATGTGCCTGTATGATTTGCATTGCACTTTATAATCCCGGGAGGAAAACTATCCTTCCTCCACCCAGTAGTTTCTGCCATTTTACCTGTGGGAATCTTTTGTCATGTTTGTTTTGTGCCTTTTTTATGTATGTTTTTGTGATTCATACAATATTTGATTCATACAATTATTTTTTGTTTAAGTCTACCATTATCTTTATAGGAGTAATGTTTGATAAATCTGGTGAATCTTAACACTGTGTTGTATAAGTTTAGACTAGCTATATAAATTGGCTTACTTTATTCCAAAAAATTCCCAATGTGTAACTCCAGCTTAGATCGGACATAGGGGGAACTTACTAAAACTGTGCAATTCTTATGTGGAATATGCCAGATTTAACACAGTGGTCCAGGCTGGAGCAGGATTTAAAAAAATAAAAATAAAAAAAAACAGTCCTGCGCAGGACTCTAGTTGCATAGGGGGAGATTTATCAAAACCTGTCCAGAGGAAAAGTTGCTGAGTTGCCCATAGCAACCAATCAGATTGCTTCTTTCATTTTAAAGAGGCCTTTTATAAAATGAAAGAAGTGTTCTGATTGGTTGCTATGGGCAACTCAGCAACTTTTCCTCTACAAAGGTTTTGATAAATCTCCCCCATAGTCCTCTGACTTTAAAAACCCAACCAGAACTGAGCTGAAGGTGCACAGGGTTTTGCCACGTTGTCACAATTGGTGCACCACCACAAAGCACATAGTAATCGAGGAAGTTGGAAAACTCCACAAAACAAAACATAACATACAGAACACACAACAACAATGCTGCAGGAAGAGCATAAATGCTTAAATTTTATTGAACTTGTATAACAAGAAAACCAAGAAAGAAGGACACCCATCAAAGCAATGCTTTTTTTTAATGACGGATATGCCAGGACAGCTGCTGGTTCCAGTTAAGCGGGAAAAAAAAAAAAATACAATCATTAATAGACGGATTTGCACAATAACGCTGCAGGCCATACAATAAGTCAGCAGCTGTAAGGAGAGAGGACATTAACATTCTTTTGTTGCCAGTCAATTTTTGTTGCTGTTTTTAATGCTCAGCGCCTCTCTAGAGTACAACGTGGTGCAACATGCTTTCCAAGAAAATACAATTGCCAAAACTAAGTTCTGATATGAAGAATCCTCACTGGCAGGCTGATATTGCCTTCACAGATTTGTTTTGTTTTTTGCACTTTTTTTTTAAATTAAAGAAACACTTCAAAAACACACCATGCAATATGGGCACAATTTGTGCTATGGAAAAATCTCCTAGTTACTATTTGTATTGTGATATGCTGCCTGTGTGGTCCTATATGCTGGTGAATGGTTAGGATTTCCAGGAACACAGTTCCCTTTAAATTAGGGTATTAGTAATGAAGTTAAACTAGTGGTGAAATAAACTATTACCTAAAATTTTAAGAAAGGGTCTGCCTTTTTTCAAGAGACAGTGGGATGGATTTATTAAAACCGGTGCAGAAGAAAGGCAGACCCGTTGCCCATAGCAACCAATTAGAATACTTATTTTTAAAAAGACCTCTGAAAGATAAAAGAAAATCTGATTGGTTGCTATGGGCAACTGGTCAACTTTTCCTCTGCACAGGTTTTAATAAATCTCCCCAAGTGACTCAAAGTGGTCATCCATGTGGAAAAACACATCTGATTCCTTACAAAAACAGCACCACACCTGTCCTCAGTTTGTTTGTGGCATTGCAGCCCAGTTCCATTAAAGCAAAAGGAGCAGAGGTGTAATACCACACATGAACTGAGGACAGGTGTGGTGCGGTTTTTGGAAGAAATCAGCTGTGTTTTTCTAATCCGGGATAAACGAATGGTACTGACTCAATGACAGCCAATGGTGATACAATTTCTACCATAGATAACCCTTAAAGGATTACCATGCATTAATCACCATAAGATATGTAATAAATGTGTGATTGCTGTGACCCCCAACAATCACTAAAATTGGGGTCCCGGGAACCCATTCCAGAGGAGTTTAAATGGAGAAAACATTCATGTTGCTGCTGATAGATGTCAAAGAAGGAAAAGGGGGGGATTGACACATTGTCATATAGTTTCTGCTTAATAGTAAAGAAAATAAAAATGCGTGCAAAATTGCAAAATTGATAACAAGTAAAGAAGAATGTGATACTTCATTCCCTAGCTGGAGGATATGTAAAGTTCTATGGGATGGCTGCAGACAGCATAGTACAGACAATGGCCACTGCTCCATTCAAACTCCTACAGAACAGGGAAAAGGAGGCACAGGACAAACATTCTAGTGATCATTTCAGTGGGACCCCCAGCAAGAAACATTTGTCACTTCTCCACAGGACAGATGATATATTTATAAGGACACCATGCAGTTAGACCCTCTTTTCCCATCTTACGAAACAACAGACCTGAAAAGAAGCAAATGTTTTTGCTGTAAATAATGGAATGACACGATTCCATATGGGTTCTGCTTAATACTAAAGATAAAAAAAAACAACAAAAAAAACTAAGAGTATACAAGACTGTAATGCTCCATTGTCCCTCTGGAGTTGTTGTAGGGAAATTAAAACATTGCTGCTAGGTTCCCTACAGATCGCATCTGATTGCTAAAAGTGACCAGATTTTTGTGGAGGGATCCTTCTAACAAAAAGGATTCATTCCTCTACATCAGCTACATACTGGCATCTACAGAATAATAGAACTGAACAAAGGAAATATTCAATCAATAAAGTGCAGGCAAAAACTCATGTCGCAAATTACAGCGATTGATCAGACAACAGAAAACTGAGGGCTTATTAGCTAGAACCCATTAACTACCAAGCCCCAAGTTCCCTAAGCTTCTTGCCAAGTGCTAGTACATAGGCTACTACTAGCTTTTTGGATAGGTTATCACTATGCGTCTCAACCATACATGTGTGGGAATGCTTCTTTGGAAGAATATTCATAAAGGCAGGAAAAAAACACCACAATGTTTTATATAGACAATATGGTTTTACACCTTTAGCTTTGGTGAACCAGTCCGCATACATGTAAAAATGACCACACATTTTATTTCTTCCTACAATCATAAATTGTATAAGAGCTTCAGCAAACACAAGCCTAATATTCCCATTCATCTGTTTTCATGTCCAGATAGCTGAGGATATTATTGGCGAACTTTACTGCTTGTTTTCGTGCGGTTTTAGAGCGTTCATCCCCTTGTGAATCAATGGCATCTAGAGCGAGTAGTTGCTTGGTGAGAAGCTCTTCTAGCAGCTTGTAATTTTTATCTGCTCTGCTGCCATCAAAGGACAGGACCTCTCTCTGAAGCTCAGAGAGGCTAGCCAGAACTTTCCATACAGCGATGTGAGATGGGTGTTCTGGGCTGACGGGATCACCAATGTTGTGTCTCCTTTCAAGAGCCTCCTTGAGGTCAATGTATGTGATGACAGTCTGTACCTCCACTACTGCTCTCCTTCTTGCTTCTCGAATGCAAGGATTCTTAGCTACACTCACTTCGTCCAACTGGGCAATAAGACTCTGAAGTTCAGATTTGGTTCCCAAATGAATTTCAGATAAATTATGTTGCCTTTCCAAGAGTCGGGCCTTTATGTCTGCCAGATATTTTCGAATGGTTTCTATCTGGACTATGGACTGGTTCTTGGCCAAGTCATAAGCACTGGTGAAGTGGGCCTCCTCTTCAATGTCCAGATATTTAAATAAGCTGTTTATTTCTTCAACTACCTCCTTTCTGTATGTCCTCACTTCTACGTGGCCAGAAACATCTAAAGCATCCAGTTCAGCTATGAACCCAGAGAGTACACAAGATAAGTGTCTGTAAGTTTCACAATCATTTATACCAGCAAGAAGAGCGATCAGACTGGCACGGGTCTTGTTGACTTCGCACATGATAGAGTTAATCTTAGATATACATGGATGAGCTTCAGTGGAGAGGGGAAGAGCCAGCACCTGCTGTTTCAAACAATTTTCTAGAATTTCTTGTATAGCAAGCACTTTAGTTAAAGTACGGTATCTGGCTTTTCTTAAAGAAGCTTTTCCCTCTGTCTTGACTTGTGTAAGTCTCATAAGTATATTCTGAATGCCTTCTTCAAACTCCTCTGTGACACATCCTCTACCTCCATATAAGGGACCTATTTGTTGAGCCACAAGATTCTGCACCTCCTTGAAAATCTTCTCAATTGCCAGGCGACAAGGATGGTTTGCTGTTTTTTCTAATTCTGCTAGAAGCCTCTCCACCTCCTCGGTTGCTCTCTTCCGGGCCTGCTGAATGTTCCCCTTTCCTTCTGTGTCTATACATTCAATCTCAAAGAGCTGTTTGGTCAGAGCTTTCTCTAACTTTTTGTACTCCGGGTCGCTCTGTAAGCCACTGAAGCTAGCCACATTCTGCTCAAGTTCTTTGACTTTCCGCTGGATCTCCTGAAGAGCTGTGATCGATGCATGTTGGTTACCCATATCCATACTCAGATAATCCTTTGTTTATAATCTAGACTGGAAGAGAAAAAACAAAAACTGTTTTCAGTAATGTAATAATCACATATTATTGCTTTCATTTCTATTACTTTCTCAATCTTAAACACTTTCAGTCAGTGATGGCAAATATTTTTTTGCCAGTCCAAGAGCTGACTAGGCTTGAATAGTGGCAGCACCATAACTTCTGTACCCCCAATACTCGTCATATGCAGGGCATTATTGACAGAACACCAACCAATGAGCATACACTTGTTTGTCAGCTGATCGCAGGGTTTAAAAATCCTTGTTTATTGGCTGCAAATGGCTGCCCAATATTAAGCAGTGTAATAGGCCGAGTAAATTATCTATATTAGCAGTGCTAATATCGGAAGCAGTCAGATTGTGTGATACAGGCCTTACTTAAAAGATGAATTTTCCTTTCCCATGGTCGGTGTGACACTTTTCATTGTGAAGCAGTGTTCAGACAGGATCCACAGATTATCTATATTTACTATTACTCAGAAAACCACTGTATCGTTTTGGATCTGGAGTTGTTGACACAAAAAAAAAAAAAAAAAGAAGAAAAAAAAAGAAATAAAAAAAAGGAATAGCTTCCATGAAGGAAATGCCCTGTGTAACACATATTGGGAAATACCGTCCGCATCCAAGCCATGAAGTCATTCTCTGGCTATGTTCTCGTTTCCATAGGAGACTCCATCAGGGGTGTTTGTCTGCTTCAGTTGTTTGTGCTGGGTAACAGCACTGTATGCAGCATTGGAAATGATGGGAGCTGCCAGAACCTGTAAAACCTGACAGTCCCCATTGACTTTTAATGGGGTCAATCAGAGAATGACATATGAAGCCAGACCGATTGAATACCTTGCCATGTTGTAGGTGTGAACAGAGCTTTAGTGTCTTGGACCATGGCTCCACTTAAAGGGGTACTCCGGTGGAAAACCAATTTTTTTTAAATCAACTGGTGCCAGAAAGTTATACAGATATGTAAATGACTTCTATTTAAAAATCTTAATCCTTCCAGTATGTATCAGCTGCTGTATACTACAGAGGAAGTTTTGTTTCTTTTTGGAATTCTTTTCTGTCTGACCAGTGTTCTCTGCTGACACCTCTGTCCAAAGCAGGAGTAAATCCCCACAGCAAACCTCTCCTGCTCTTGACAGTTCCTGATATGGACAGAGGTGTCAGCAGAGAGCATGTGGTCAGACTGAAGACAATTCCAGAAAGAAAGAACAAGAAATACAACCTCCGGTGGAGCATACAGCAGCCGATATGTACACATTAGATATATGTTCACTGATCCTACTAATTTCAGCAGGAATGGACACTCATCTAATGTAAACAGCAGCTTCCTGACTCTCCCCTATTGACAGATGCTGGGGGAGAGAAGGATTTTGCATGATGTAGGATCTAGAAATGGCTGCACCTAACCTAGGTTCTCCGAAGTTTTCTAATTATATTGAACCAATGAGAACACAATGGCATATTAAACACAGAATGCTTCCTTATCTGATCTCCCAGCTTAAAATCAGGGAATTTACCAGCCGCAACCAAGCCGACCATCAATAGCTGCGGCGGCCTCTCCACAGTGGATACAGTATTATAATGCAGAGTAAGAGTGTGCTTGATTGGAATCTGACTGCGGTGATGAGCTCTTAATCTGCAGGCTATGACTGCGGCTAACCCTTAGTACTGCATCATACAGTACACAGAGCATCAAGAACAAGCTGTTCCCCTAACAAGCCAGGACAGGATGGTCTGCACCTTATTGAAGTTACATAGCTGCGAGGGGAGTCCCAGGGGGAGATTGTATACAAGCTATGGCAGTTCGATGCCCTTAGTCCTTCAGATAATCCCCAGTAGGTCAGGCAAACGTGTGGCTCAGCACAGCCTTATGTCTAATACAATCGACTTCAACTCTATAGCCCCTTCAATGTCAGGATTGTGGAGGGGGGGGGGGGGGGTCCCTTAGTTCAAACCACCGCCGATTGTATAGTAATGGAATATCCTAGTGATACGTCATCATTTTATCAGAAGACCTGGTTCGGTCACACCAGTATGATTTTATTTTAGAGGGTATAATATAGGAGCTTCCATAGAGATCAATAGAACATAAGCACTAGCTGCTAATTTCTAGAAGGGCTGCAACTAACAATTATTTTCATAGTAAACTAGTTGGTCGATTATTTCTTCGATTATTCAGATAAAAGAAAAAAAGGATTGAGGACCATGGAAGAGTTAGCGGAAGGACGGAAGGGAAGGGGACAGCACCGTGAACAGTTAATGGGGGGAAAGAGAGGGTACAGCACCTGAAGAGTCAACAGGGGGAAATAGAGGGGACAGTACCTGAAGAGTTAACAGGGGGAGAAGAGAGGGGACAGTACCTAAAGAGTCAACATGGGTAAAGAGAGGGGACAGCATCTAAAGGGTTAACAGGGGGAAAAAAGAGGAGACAACAACTGAAGGGCTAACAGGAGACAACAAGAGGGGACAGTACCTGAAGGGGTTAACCTATGAGCAAGCACCTCACTGCAGGGGAGAAGGAGCAGTTCACAGACCTAAGAGATGGCTGTCCTCCCTGCACCAGGAAGATCTGTCACTGCAGGGAGGATGGATATTGGACAAGAGGACGCCAGCGATGTCAGGACCGAAGGCTTCTTGTGACTGGAGGTGCCAAGAAGAAGGAGGTGGCACCCCTGCACTCCAGGCAGAGGTCGCTGGCCAGCAGCACCTTCAAAAAGGTACCCAGAGGTACCGAAGGGTAAGGGGAGACAAAGGGGAACATGTAGGGGCAAACTGAGGGGCTAAGAGGCAGGGGAAGAGGTAGTAATAGTGGGTATGCTATTGGTTGCTAGGCCCCACTACCTGACTTGCATTGAGGGGGCGTGTGACATCACACGGGGGCTGAGTCGTGACATCATGATACTCCGACCCGTGGTCATCACGCTTCACACTCCAAGCCTCCAGCGCTGCGGAGTGCTCACAAAGGTGGGTGCGGAATGACAAATCATGGGGGGGCCCCAGATCAGACATCTTATGCCCTATCCTTTGGATAGGGGATAAGATGTATTAGGGCCAGAGTACCCCTTTATCCCCTTAAGGATTCAGCCCATTTTGGCCTTAAAAGGGGTACTCCGGTGAAAAACTTTATTTTTTTTAAATCAACTGGTGCCAGAAAGTTAACCAGATTTGTAAATCACTTCTATTAAAAAATCTTAATCCTTCTTGTACTTATTAGCTGCTGAATACTACAGCGGAAATTCTTTTCTTTTTGAAACACAGAGCTCTCTGCTGACATCATGAGCACAGTGCTATCTGCTGACATCTCTGTCCATTTTAGGAACTGTCCAGAACAGCATATGTTTGCTATGAGGATTTCCTTTTACTCTGTGCAGTTCCTAAAATGGACAGAGATGTCAGCAGAGAGCTCTGTGTTCATGATGTCAGCAGACAGCTCTGTGTTTCAAACGGAAAATAATTTCCACTGTAGTATTCAGCAGCTAATAAGTACAGGAAGGATTAAGATTTTTTAATAGAAGTAATTTACATATCTGTTTAACTTTCTGGCACCAGTTGATTTAAAAAAAATAAAAAAGTTTTTCACCGGAGTACCCCTTTAACGACGCAGGACGTATATTTACGTCCTGCGCCGGCTCCCGCGATATGAAGCGGGATCGCGCCGCGATCCTGCATCACATCGCGTCGGTCCCGAAGCTAATCAACGGCCGGGACCCGCGGCTAATACCACACATCGCCGATCGCGGCGATGTGCGGAATTAACCCTTTAGAAGCGGCGGTCAAAGCTGACCGCCGCTTCTAAAGTGAAACTGAAAGTGACCCGGCTGCTCAGTCGGGCTGTTCGGGACCGCCGCGGTGAAATCGCGGCGTCCCGAACAGCTGACCGGACACCGGGAGGGCCCTTACCTGCCTCCCCGGTGTTCGATCGGCGAATGACTGCTCCGTGCCTGAGATCCAGGCAGGAGCAGTCAAGCGCCGATAACACTGATCACAGGCGTGTTAATACACGCCTGTGATCTGTGTAAATGATCAGTGTGTGCAGTGTTATAGGTCCATATGGGACCTATAACACTGCAAAAAAAATGTAAAAAAAAAGTGTTAATAAAGGTCATTTAACCCCTTCCCTAATAAAAGTTTGAATCACCCCCTTTTCCCATAAAAAAAATAAAACAGTGTAAAAAAAATAAAAAATAAACATGTGTGGTATCGCCGCATGCGTAAATGTCCGAACTATAAAAATATATAATTAATTAAGCCGTACGGTCAATGGCGTATGCGCAAAAAAATTCCAAAGTCCAAAAAAGCGTATTTTGGTCACTTTTTATACCATTAAAAAATGAATAAAAAGTGATTAAAAAGTCCGATCAAAACAAAAATCATACCGATAAAAACTTCAGATCACTGCGCAAAAAATGAGTCCTCATACCGCCCCGTACATGGAAAAATAAAAAAAAGTTATAGGGGTCAGAAGATGACATTTTTAAACGTATAAATTTTCCTGCATGTAGTTATGATTTTTTCCAGAAGTGCGACAAAATCAAACCTATATAAGTAGGGTATCATTTTAACCGTATGGACCTACAGAATAATGATAAGGTGTAATTTTTACCGAAATATGCACTGCGTAGAAACGGAAGCCCCCAAAAGTTACAAAATGGCGTTTTTTTTTTCAATTTTGTCGCACAATGATTTTTTTTTCCGTTTCGCCGTGCATTTTTGGGTAAAATGACTAATGTCACTGCAAAGTAGAATTGGTGACGCAAAAAATAAGCCATAATATGGATTTTTAGGTGGAAAATTGAAAGGGTTATGATTTTTAAAAGGTAAGGAGGAAAAAACGAAAGTGCAAAAATGGAAAAACCCTGAGTCCTTAAGGGGTTAAGGACTCAGACAATTTTATTTTTACTTTATCTTTTTTCCTCCTCGCCTTCAAAAAATCATAACTTTTATCTTTTCATCCACAGACTAGTATGAGGGCTTTTTTTTTGCGCGACCAGTTGTCCGTTGTAACCATCACTCACTTTACCATAAAATGTATGGCGCAACCAAAAATATACTATTTTTGTGGGGAAATTAAAAAGAAAACCACAATTTTGCTAATTTTGGAAAGTTTCGTTTTCACGCCGTACAATTTACGGTAACATTTACATGTGTTCATTATTCTTTGGGTCAATACGATTAAAATGATATCCATGATAACCTACTTTTCTATTACTGTTGCGCAAAAAAATAAAAAATAAAAATTTAAAAATCGCTAACTTTTTAACCAAATTAGTACATTTAAAATCCCTCTATTTTGAAGACCTATAACTTTTTCATTTTTCCGTATAAGTGGCGGTATGAGGGTTCATTTTTTGCGCTGTGCTCTGTACATTTTATTGATACCATATTTGCATATATAAAACGTTTAATACATTTTTTATAATTTTTTGGGGGAATAAAAGGTTATAAAAATCAGCAATTTTGGATTTATTTTTTTGCGTTCATGTCGTTCACCGTACGGTATCATTATATTTTAATAATTCGGATATTTACGCATGTGGCGATACCAAATATGTTCATATATATATATATATATATAATTTTTTTTATTTTTCTATTGTTTTACACTTTTTGGGGGTGAAATGGGGAAAATGGGACAATATAAATTTTTATTGGGAGAGGGGATTTTTCAATTTTTTTTTACTTTTATTTTTAAACTTTAATAGTCCCCATAGGGGACTATTTATAGCAATCATTCGATTGCTAATACTGTTTAGTGCTATGCATAGGACATAGCACTGATCAGTGTTATCGGTCATCTTCTGCTCAGGTCTGCTCGATATCAGACCAGAGCAGAAGATGCCGGGAAGGCAGCGATGGCTGGTGAGGATGATCAGATCTCCGCAGCAGCGATGCGGGTGATTCGATCATCCATTTTAGTGACCGCAGCTCTGCAGATGCCGTGATCTGTATTTATCATGGCATCTGAGGGGTTAATGGTGGACATCTGCGCGATCGCGGATGTTGGCCATTACTGGCAGGTCCCTGGCTGCTATCAGCAGCCGCGACCTGCCGCGCATGACCCAAGCATCGCTCCTATGCTTGCGGTTATGTAAAGGACGTAAATGTATGTCCTGGTACGTTAAGTACCACCTCACCAGGACGTACATTTACATCCTGAGTCGTTGAGGGGTTAACATAGAAAACATTATAGACTGATTGATGACTAACCAAGGTGTCGCCTGAGCTCTGTTGTGGTCAGACCAAGGGCAGATACATATTGCCTGTATTCATTCAATGTAATATTTTGATCTAGCTCCATCTAGCTATCAGTATGAGGATCTAATCCCTACAAACCTGAAGGTGACCGAACTGTAATAAGGATCGGGATGAAGATCTGCTGAGCAGGCATTAAACATGATATTACTAGTATTGGAATGCGATGAATGATCTTAAACAGCCGTCATGTCGGAAAATAAAAGCAATGTAGATACTGTAGATGCTTTCTAACTTACCTGTGAAAAGTGACCTAGGAGTCCTCCAGAGGATGTTTTAGAAAGACTCTCAGAGCTTAATGGACCGGATCTCCCCCTCAATGTCATTTGTTCCCCCTTAAAGTGTTGTGTTCCAGGTGTGCGCGGGGAGACGGAGTGCAACTGTTTACTGATTCCAGGTATTCAATGAACGTTTCTAATGTGAACAGGGTGAGGCCTCAGTTAGGGCGGAGTAATATTATTTTAAGAAGTACATTTGGTTAAGTCACTGTTGGAGGAAGAACCTTTCAGAATTCAACGTTCTGTAGCTTCAGAAGCCTAGCATACCACTAATAATAGTCTCCCAAGTGTTTCCTAACAGTAGGAAGCTCTCTCCATAAGATTGTCTGACAGGGTAATGTGAAAGGGGTATTCCAGGCCAAAATTTTTATATATATCAACTGGCTCCGGAAAGTTAAACAGATTTGTAAATTGGCTATCCAGACGAAGGAAGCCGACAGCCTTCCGAAACGCGTCGATAGGTTTGTGGACCATAGAGGATACCGTAGTGACGTCACTCAGATCCAAATCACCTCCACCTGATTCACCTAATAGCGAGCGTGCAGGTAGGTTGAGACGCCACCGGCCGGGGCGCACTCCCACTGCCGTCAAACGCTCCCTTGAACTAACCGGATTACAACCAACGATTTCCCGGACTGAACTTCAACTCCACACTTGTTTACCAATCCAGGAAAACCTTTACTGAGGGCCCGCAACAGTGCTGACCGCGCAACAGGTACCCGCGGGAGATTTACCAGGTACGCCACTAAGTGTCATAATAGTAATCATCTACTCATACATATACTCCTATACTTTGTGGACATTCCATTAGCTTACCATACTCTGCTGTGACTATATTATTATTAAATTATACAGAGCGGAACGGTGCAAAGGGGCTTCATTTGCATTTCTTTTAAACCTCTGGAGTACCCTCAGGGAGAGCCCACAGCATCAAGCATCTGCCTCTACAATACCCATATAGAATCAGAAATACAACTCATGAACAGGTATTAATAAGAACGACACTGCTGAAAGTATTCATTATACTTTTCACCACAACTAGATTGTTTCATTCGTAGGAATATCACTCCTTCAGCCTACCACATCAGCCATTCCAACCACCATCGCTCGCACCAGCGTGACCGATCATTTAAAGGTAGACCATGTTTTACAGATAGAAGTTCATTTAAATTAATATGCATATCTTTATGTAATTCAGTCATTGCATTCCCAATTTTTTCGATCACCAGGTGAGCACTTCCTCACACCATCAACAGTATTATCCATATCATCAGGATCCTTCCCTCCTCTTACAGCAGCATCAGGTTAGTCCCCACCACCTAGCCATAATAGCCATAACAGATTTGTGTCTGATACAGCGCTTGCCAATTCAATAATTAGATTTGTAAATTACTTCGATTAAAAAATCTTAATCCTTCCAATAGTTATTAGCTTCACATATTTGGTATAGCCGCGTGCGTAAAAGTTTGAACTATTAAAATATATTGTTCATTATCCCGTACGGTGAATGGCGTAAACGTAAAAAAAATAAAAAAAAATAAAAAGTCCAAAATTGCTGCTTTTTTGTCACATTTTATTCCAAAAAATAATTCATAAAAAATGTATAAAAAGTAAAACTTAAGCCAAAGGGGTACTGATAAAAACTATAGATCATGACACAAAAAACGAGCCCTCATATCGCCCCAT
Organism: Hyla sarda; assembly: GCF_029499605.1. NCBI lineage: Eukaryota > Metazoa > Chordata > Amphibia > Anura > Hylidae > Hyla > Hyla sarda. The sequence goes on along the minus strand of NC_079199.1, from coordinate 53,730,282 downwards.
ATACGGAAAAATTAGAGAGTTATAGGTGGTCAAATTAGGGCAATTTCAAACATACAAATTGAGATTTTTTTAAAGCGGTACAATTATAGAAAAGCATATAATCATGGGTATCATTTTAATCGTATTGACCCGAAGAATAAAGAAAACATGTAATTTTTACTGGAAAGTGTACAGCGTGAAAACAAAACCTTCCAAAATTTGCTAAATTGCGGTTTCCTTTTCAATTTTCCCACATAAATAATATTAGTTTGGTTGCGCCGTACATTTTATGGTAAAATAAGTGATGTCATTACAAGTACAATTGATGACGCAAAAAACAAGTCCTCATATGGGTCTGTGGATGGAAATATAAGAGAGTTATGATTTTTAGAAGGCGAGGAGGAAGAACGAAAATGCAAAAATAAAATTGGTCTGGTCCTTAACCCCTTAAGGACATAGGGCGTAGGGCGTATCCATACGCCCCCGTTTCCAAGTCCTTAAGGACCGAGGGCGTATGGATACGCCCTGAGCATTTCCGGCCCCCGCCGCTAGCCGGAGGGGAGCCGGATGCCTGCTGAAATCGTTCAGCAGGCATCCCGGCATATCGCCCAGGGGGGTCATTATGTCCCCCCATGTCGGCGATTGCCGCAGATCGCTGGACAATTCAGTCCAGCGATCTGCGGCGGATTCCGGGTCAATCGGGTCTCCAGTGACCCGGAATTACTGGCTGATCGGGGCCATCAGAGAAGGCCCCGAACAGCCAGAGCCAGCAGGGGTGAGGTGGCACTGGTGCCACCTCACGATCGCCCTGATTCGTCGGCCTGATTACCGGCCGACCAATCAGGGCGCCTGCTGCGGTTGTCACTCCCGCAACCCGCTCCGCCCCTCTTCCCGGAGGACGTGAGCGGGACGTGCACCCCGGGTGCTGGGGACCCCAATCCCCGGTGTCCCTGTTGGGATCGGGGCCCCAGGAGCGACGGCGGCGGCGAGGGACTGACCTGTGTGGCGGCATTGTGGAGCAGCAGCAGGAGGTGAGTGACAGCCTCCTGCTGTTGCTTAGCAACAGCTCCCAGCATGCAAAAAGGGCATGCTGGGAGCTGTAGTTATGCAACAGCAGGAGGCAGACCACCACAACTCCCAGCATGCCCTTATGGGCATGCTGGGACTTGTAGTTTTGCAACAGCTGGAGGCACATTTTTCTATGGAAAAGTGTACCTTCAGCTGTTGTATAACTACAACGCCCAGCTTGCACAATCAGCTAAAGTGCATGCTGGGAGTTGTAGTGGTGCATCTGGTGGTTGCATAACTACAACTCCCAGCATGCCCGTTGGCTGTCGGTGACTGCTGAGAGTTGTAGTTTTGCAACAGCTGAAGGCACACTGAGTTAAGTAGCAAACCAGTGTGTCTCCAGCTGTTGCATAACTACAATCCCCAGCGTCCCCAGCCAAAGTAGTATGCCTCCGGCTGTTGCATAACTACAAGACCCAGCATGCCCTTCCGCTGTCCGTACATGCTGGGGGTTGTAGCTTTTGCAACAGCTGAATGCACACTGGTTGCAAAACACTGAGTTTGTTACCAAACTCAGTGTTTCACAACCTGTGTGTCTCCAGCTGTTGCAAAACTACAACTCCCAGCATGCACTGATAGACCGTACATGCTGGGAGTTGTAGTTTTGCAACAGCTGGATGTTTCTTTCCCCCCCCCCCCCCCCAATGTGAACGTACAGGGTACACTCACATGAGCGGAGGATTACAGTAAGTATCCGGCTGCAAGTTTGAGCTGCGGCAAATTTTCTGCCACAGCTCAAGCTGCCAGCGAGAAACTACTGTGAACCCCCCGCCCATGTGACTGTACCCTAAAAACACTACACTACACTACCACAAAATAAAATAAAAAGTAAAAAACACTACGTATACACATACCCCTACACAGCCCCCCTCCCCTCCCCAATAAAAATGAAAAACGTCTGGTACGCCACTGCTTCCAAAACGGAGCCTCCAGCTGTTGCAAAACAACTACTCCCAGTATTGCCAGATAGCCACTGACTGTATAGGCATGCTGGGAGTTTTACAACAGCTGGAGGCACCCTGTTTGGGAATCACTGGCGTAGAATACCCCTATGTCCACCCCTATGCAAGTCCCTAATTTAGGCCTCAAATGCGCATGGCGCTCTCACTTTGGAGCCCTGTCGTATTTCAAGGCAACAGTTTAGGGCCACATATGGGGTATTGCCGTACTCGGGAGAAATTGTGTTACAAATTTTGGGGGGTATTTTCCGCTATTACCCTTTTTAAAAATGTTAAATTTTTGGGAAAACAAGCATTTTAGGTAAAAAAAAAAAATTTTTTTTTACATATACAAAAGTCATGAAACACCTGTGGGGTATAAAGGTTCACTTAACCCCTTGTTACGTTCGCCGAGGGGTCTAGTTTCCAAAATGGTATGCCATGTGTTTTTTTTTTTTTGCTGTCCTGGCACCATAGGGGCTTCCTAAATGTGGCATGCCCCCAGAGCAAAATTTGCTTTCAAAAAGCCAAATGTGACTCCTTCTTTTCTGAGACCTGTAGTGCGCCAGCAGAGCACTTTTCACCCCCATATGGGGCATTTTCTGAATTGGGAGAAATTGGGCTTCAAATGTTGGGGGGTATTTTCTGCTATTACCCTTTTTAAAAATGTAAAATTTTTGGGAAACCAAGAATTTTAGGTAAAATTTTTTTTTTTTTTTACATTTGCAAAAGTCGTGAATCACCTGTAGGGTATTAAGGTTCACTTTACCCCTTATTACGTTCACTGAGGGGTCTAGTTTCCAAAATGGTATGCCATGTTTTTTTTTTTTGCTGTCCTGGCACCATAGGGGCTTCCTAAAGGTGACATGCCCCCCAAAAACCATTTGTCGCTCCTTCCCTTCTGAGCCCTCTACTGCGCCCACTGAACAATTTACATAGACATATGAGGTATGTGCTTACTCGAGAGAAATTGGGTTTCAAATACAAGTAAAAATTTTCTCCTTTTTACCCCTTGCAAAAATTAAAAAATTGGGTCTACAAGAACATGAAGAGTGTAAAAAATGAAGATTGTGAATTTTCTCCTTCACTTTGATGCTATTCCTGTGAAACACCTAAAGGGTTAAAACGCTGACTGAATGTCATTTTGAATACTTTGGGGGGTGCAGTTTTTATAATGGGGTCATTTATGGGGTATTTCTAATATGAAGACCCTTCAAATCCACTTCAAAACTGAACTGGTCCCTAAAAAATAGTGAGTTTGAAAATTTAGTGAAAAATTTCAAAATTGCTGCTGAACTTTGAAGCCCTCTGGTGTCTTCCAAAAGTAAAAACTCTTTTTATTTTATGATGCAAACATAAAGTAGACCTATTGTTTATGTGAACCCCAAAAAAATTATTTTGAATTTCCATTTTTCTTACAAGCAGAGAGCTTCAAAGTTAGAAAAATGCAAAATTTTCACTTTTTTCATCAAATTTGGGGATTTTTCACCAAGAAAGGATGCAAGTTACCATAAAATTTTACCACCAAGTTAAAGTAGAATATGTCACGAAAAAACAATCTCGGAATCAGAATGATAACTAAAAGCATTCCAGAGTTATTAATGTTTAAAGTGACAGTGGTCAGATGTTCAAAAAATGCTCTGGTCCTTAAGGTGAAAAAGGGCTCGGTCCTTAAGGGGTTAAGGCCAAAATGGGTTAAAAAAGCCGTATGGTACTGTCAAAGCATTGCATGTTTAGTGAAATAAAACTACTTTACAGCTTTGAAACCTGAGTTGGTACTGCTGTACATTTTGATGGTTGGGACAATGCCACAACTTCCAAAATCTAAGACTAGCCATAAATGTCAAGATGAGAATAAGGTCATGTTTACACGTCAGAATGTCTGCATGGAAAATGGGAATGCGTCGTCTCATAGATGGCAATGCAATCCGTGTGGAGTTTACAGAAAGAATGGACAGGTTCATTCTTTCTGCAGACCCCGGAGGTGGATGATTTTGCCGGGGGAATTCGGCAGTGTGGAATTTCGCACAGAAATTTCGACGTGTGAACATAGTCTAACCCTTAACCTCTTAAGGACCCATGACGTATGCGTACGTCATGAGTCCCGGTCCTGCGATATAACGCGGGGTCACACGGTGATCCCGCATTATATCGCGGCGGGCCCGGCGTCATAGTGAAGCCGGACCCGCCTCTAATAGCGTGCGGCACTGATCGCTGTGCCGCGCGCTATTAACCCTTTAGCCGCGCGCTCAAAGCGGAGCCGCGCGGCTAAAAACGAAAGTAAAAGTTGCCGGCTAGCTCAGGGAGCTGTTCGGGATCGCCGCGGTATAATCGCGGCATCCCGAACAGCTGTAGCACAGGAGGAGGTCTCTTACCTTCTCCTGTGCTGTCCGATCGCCGATTGAATGCTTCAAGCCTGAGATCTAGGCTTGAGCATTCAATCGCCGAAAACACTGATTGATCCATTCCTATGGAGATGGATCAATCAGTGTAAAAGATCAGTAAATGCAATGTTATAGCCCCCTATAGGAGCTATAATATGGCATAAGAAAAGTGTAAAAAAAAATCATTAACCCTTTCAATTATCCCTTCCCCTAATAAAAGTTTGAATCACCCGGCATTTCCAAAAAAAAAAAAAATTATGTAAATAATAATAAAAATAAACATATGTGGTATCGCCGCGTGCAGAAATGTCCGAATTATAAAAATATAGCGCTTTTTAAACCGCTCGTTCAATGGCGTACGCGCAAAAAAATTCCAAAGTCCAAAATAGCGCATTTTTGATCACTTTTTATACCACAAAAAAGTGAATAAAAAGTGATCAAAAAGTCTGATCAGAACAAAAATGGTACCGCTAAAAACTCCTCAAAGCGCCCTGAACACAGAAAAATAAAAAAGTTATAGGGGTCAATAGATGACCATTTTAAACGTATAAATTTTCCTGCATGTATTCATGATTTTTTTTGGAAGTGATACAAATTCAAACCTATACAAGTAGGGTATCATTTTAAAAGTATGGACCTACAGAATAAAGATAAGGTATCATTTTTGACAAAAAATGTACTGCGTAAAAACAGAAGCCCCCAAAACTTACAAAATAGTGTTTTTTCATCAATTTTGTCGCACATTGATTTTTTTCCCCGTTTCACCGTAGATTTTTGGGTAAAATGACTAATGTCATTACAAAGTAGAATTAGTGACGCAAAAATTAAGCCATTATATATAATTTTAGGTGAAAATTTTTAAGAGTTATGATTTTTTAAAGTTAAGGAGGAAAAATTGAAAATGAAAAAACGGAAAAAGCCCGGGTCCTTAAGGGGTTAAACATAGCAACAAGAGAAATATAGGGCCTCATTTATCAAAACCATCTCATAGTAACCAATAAGAGCTCTGATTTTATCACTGCTCTTTAAGAAACGAAAGCTGAGCTCTGACTTGTTGCTATGGACAACAAAGACAGTTTCACACTTTGGCCGACAGTTTGGAGTCTTATGTTTTTTTAAAGCCTGGAAAATTCTTTGACTTGTGCTACATTTCTGAATAGCCAGACATGTCAGTGCTATTGTGTCATGAGTGGCAGATGTCCCGTGTCCAATTGGAGTGTGTGTGGTGTGTGTGTGGTGTGTGTGCAGCACGTGTCCAAGTAGTGTGGGGGCACAACATGTGTCTCATGTGCAAGTGTGTGCAGCCCGTGTCTTGTGTGCATGCAGCATATGCCCTATATATAAGGAGTGTGTGTGCACAGCACGTGTCCGTGTATAAGCAGTGTGTGTGCACAGCACGTGTCCATGTATAAGCAGTGTGTGTGCACAGCACGTGTCCGTGTATAAGCAGTGTGTGTGCACAGCACGTGTCCGTGTATAAGCAGTAAGCAGTGTGTGTGCACAGCACGTGTCCGTGTATAAGCAGTGTGTGTGCACAGCACGTGTCCGTGTATAAGCAGTAAGCAGTGTGTGTGCACAGCACGTGTCCGTGTATAAGCAGTGTGTGTGCACAGCACGTGTCCGTGTATAAGCAGTAAGCAGTGTGTGTGCACAGCACGTGTCCGTGTATAAGCGGTGTGTGTGCACAGCACGTGTCCGTGTATAAGCAGTGTGTGTGCACAGCACGTGTCCGTGTATAAGCAGTAAGCAGTGTGTGTGCACAGCACGTGTCCGTGTATAAGCAGTGTGTGTGCACAGCACGTGTCCGTGTATAAGCAGTAAGCAGTGTGTGTGCACAGCACGTGTCCGTGTATAAGCAGTAAGCAGTGTGTGCACAGCACGTGTCCGTGTATAAGCGGTGTGTGTGCACAGCACGTGTCCGTGTATAAGCAGTAAGCAGTGTGTGTGCACAGCACGTGTCCGTGTATAAGCAGTGTGTGTGCACAGCACGTGTCCGTGTATAAGCAGTAAGCAGTGTGTGTGCACAGCACGTGTTTGTGTATAAGCGGTGTGTGTGCACAGCACGTGTTTGTGTATAAGCGGTGTGTGTGCACAGCACGTGTTTGTGTATAAGCGGTGTGTGTGCACAGCACGTGTTTGTGTATAAGCGGTGTGTGTGCACAGCACGTGTTTGTGTATAAGCGGTGTGTGTGCACAGCACGTGTTTGTGTATAAGCGGTGTGTGTGCACAGCACGTGTTTGTGTATAAGCGGTGTGTGTGCACAGCACGTGTTTGTGTATAAGCGGTGTGTGTGCACAGCACGTGTTTGTGTATAAGCGGTGTGTGTGCACAGCACGTGTTTGTGTATAAGCGGTGTGTGTGCACAGCACGTGTTTGTGTATAAGCGGTGTGTGTGCACAGCACGTGTTTGTGTATAAGCGGTGTGTGTGCACAGCACGTGTTTGTGTATAAGCGGTGTGTGTGCACAGCACGTGTTTGTGTATAAGCGGTGTGTGTGCACAGCACGTGTTTGTGTATAAGCGGTGTGTGTGCACAGCACGTGTTTGTGTATAAGCGGTGTGTGTGCACAGCACGTGTTTGTGTATAAGCGGTGTGTGTGCACAGCACGTGTTTGTGTATAAGCGGTGTGTGTGCACAGCACGTGTTTGTGTATAAGCGGTGTGTGTGCACAGCACGTGTTTGTGTATAAGCGGTGTGTGTGCATTGCACGTGTTTGTGTATAAGCGGTGTGTGTGCACTGCACGTGTTTGTGTATAAGCGGTGTGTGTGCACTGCACGTGTTTGTGTATAAGCGGTGTGTGTGCACAGATCGTGTTTGTGTATAAGCGGTGTGTGTGCACTGCACGTGTTTGTGTATAAGCGGTGTGTGTGCACAGCACGTGTTTGTGTATAAGCGGTATGTGTGCACAGCACGTGTTTGTGTATAAGCGGTGTGTGTGCACAGATCGTGTTTGTGTATAAGCGGTGTGTGTGCACTGCACGTGTTTGTGTATAAGCGGTATGTGTGCACAGCACGTGTTTGTGTATAAGCGGTGTGTGTGCACTGCACGCGTTTGTGTATAAGCGGTGTGTGTGCACTGCACGTGTTTGCGTATAAGCGGTGTGTGTGCACTGCACATGTTTGTGTATAAGCGGTGTGTGCACTGCACGTGTACGTGTATAAGCGGTGTGTGTGCACTGCACGTGTGTGTGTGTGTGTGTGTGTGTGTGTGTGTGTGTAGGGGGGTCAGGTGTGCAGCAGGTATGTGTTCCTGTATATTTCCTTTTCCATCTCTACTGTTGGAGACATGCCCCCTCCACCCCCCGTACACTGCATTCCGTCATCCACCAGGTGCACACTATAGCCATACATTCATATAATACAGGTAATACAAGGCCAGAACCAAAGTTGTCAAAATGTAGAGGTCCTCTCCACTATATTACACCGCAGTACAGACATTTACCAGTGGACACCAATGATGGGGGTTATGGTACAGCAGATATTCATTAAGGATGATAACATGTGGTTGTAGTGGCCACATTCACAATTATAACAATATGGATAATCATCTAGTCCCTGTGGATCTGATGGGCACATATGGGGAGATTTATCAAAACCTGTCGAGAGGGGAAAGTTGCTGAGTTGCCCATAGCAACCAATCAGATCGCCTCTTTCATTTTTAAAGAGGACTCTGTAAAATGAAAGAAGCGATCTGATTGGTTGCTATGGGCAACAGGGCAACTTTTTCTCTGGGCAGGTTTGATAAATTTCCCCCATAACATTGTAATCATGATGGGTATTTACTGAGGCACCAGTGTGGATACAATGGAGGAGCCGGTTATGAGCGGACACATCATCTCCATCAAGGCCACATCTATAGGATCAGGAGCAGCAGGTGTCTCAGCACTATGAGGCAATGCCAGGTACATGAGAACATGGCAGCTTACTAACCTGGGGGCGGGGCCGGGTCACCACACCTCCTCAAAGCTGCAAACTCTGCCACGCCCCTATTCGGGCTCCCGGAGATCCCACACAGTGGGCTCCGGGTCAGTGACGGGTCACCATGGCCCAGCCGTCTCGCTGGAAGAATCCGTCTAAGCACTTCCACGTTACCATGAAGACGGCAGGAAGTGACGTTCTGCCGTAAACCTGCGTATCGGAGAGCCGTCCCCGCCATCTTTGAAGGGGGTCATGGCGGCGTCATGGATTCGGGTGACCCTTCTTCGCCCTCAACCTGCACAGCGGCTGGTCTCCCGCGCTAGGCATTCCGGGGAACCCGACACAAGCGCCGAAACTGCCAAGGTGACGTCATTAATTTGTTTACGTCATTCATAGCCTATATTGCTGTTCGCTCCCAGAATGCTTTGCGGGTACAAGAGTGGCACTGCAGGCTAGAAACATGTGAGCGCTAACGTCAGTGGTAGATCTCAGCCTTAGGTGCTGACAGGAATGAATCAATGAGACAAGCTGTCTGGGGAAAAAATCATTTAATTGCCCGTAGTAACCAATCACAGCACAGCTTTATTTTTCTTGGAAAATGAAAGCTCTACTGTGATTGGTTCTTAGGGCAACAAGGACAGCTTTTCCTTTTTAAAAACCAATCACAGCTCAACTTAGATTTTTCAACAGAAGAGTGTAAAATTAAAGCTGAGCTGTAATTAATTAGAATAATAGATTTATTTTAGTGTCTGCCAGATAATTGGTGTAATATAGAGGAGGAAACCTATACCAGTTTATAGCAGCAAGGTAGTATGCCACAGCATATGCACACCAGACCGATTTAACCCCTTAAGGACCAAGCCCATTTTCACCTTGAGGCTAAGTTTCCACTTGTTTTTTTTTTTCTGGCAGTTTTTGGAAAACTGCCCCTTATGGATCCACTTCTGACTTTGGCTCAAAAACTGCCACAAAAAAAAAACAAGTGGAAACTTAGCCTAAGGACCAGAGCTTTTTTTGCACATCTGACCACTGTCACTTTACTCTGAAATGCGGTAAATAAATGTAAAAAAAAATACCAAACCACAGAATTGCAATTTTTATAATATCCCAGAAAAAAAAAGTTAAAAAGTCAGATCAATACCAAAATGGTACCGATGCAGAAAACAGATTATGGCGCAAAAAATGAGCCCTCATACAGCCTGGTATGTGGAAAAAAATAAAGCTACAGGGGTAAAAAAAAATGGCAATTAAAAAAATTCTAAAAAGTTCAGAATTTAAAAAAATTTGTAAAACATGACGTAAACTATACAAATCTGGTATTGCTGTAATCAGGCGGCCTAAAGTATCAAAATAATGTTATCTCAACCACAAGGTAAATGGCGCAGAAAAGAAAACCACCAAATCTGCAAAATTACCTTTTACTATTTCAATTTCACTTCACCAAATATATATATATTTTGGTTCAGAGAACAATTAAAAGATATCCTTATAGTAGGTAGTTTTGGCTATTATAGGGCGAGGAGGAAAAAATGAGAGCGTAAAAGCGAAAATTGGCCTGGGCAAGTGGATCATCATGAGGGACAAGAGACTTTGCTCCATTTTAGTCCCATGGACAAGTAGTTTTTTATAAAATTTCCACACCCCTGTACCTCCCAACCATCATGGATCCGGCGTGACAGTCCCGCTTTTGGGGTGATTTCCCGCCGTCCTGGAACGGCCCCCCTCATGTCCCGCATTTAACTGTAAATGCCTCTTACGAGGCATCTACAGTTAAATGTGTCGCTCGGTTAAAAGTTTGACAGGGTGAAGAGCCATCGGCTCCTCACCTTGTCAATCACTCTTGTGCCCCTGGCTACAGTAAACCAGCAGACACAAGAGGCAGGACCGTTCCTCTGCGTTCCGGCACTCGAGTGAAGTCATCAAACGCCGGAGCAGAGAAGAAAGAAGAGGCCATCATACGGAGGGAGCTGAGAGAGGAAGAGAACCCGAGCAGCAGTATGTATGTATGGCAGGTCTGGGGCGGGGTAGTGGGTTGTTGTTTTTTTCCTAATGGTGAAAGGGCCACAGGCAGCCACAGATTTTTCCAGAGGAAATGTAGCATTAAATAATGGATATTCATTAGATATTCAGATTTTTTTTTTTTTTTTAGCAGACAATGGGGGGGGGGGGTGGGAATGGGGGGGGGGGGATGGCAATGGGATGTTGTGACTGTTGGTACTGTTGCGTCCCTTTAAAAAAATAAAAATAAAATAAAAAAAACTCTTGCCAATTTATTCTCTGTTATAAGGCTTGTAAATGTATACATTAAGTGGGGGAACTGCCACCTATCTAATGTGGGGGAACTGCCACCTATCTAATGTGGGGGAACTGCCGCTTATCAAATGTGGGGGAACTGCTGCCTACCAAATGTGGGGGAACTGCTGCCTACCTGGGGGACTAACTGCCAAGTTAATAGGGGGGCTACCTACTATCTGCATAGGTTATATAGGGGTTTTCATAGAGTAGACAGCTATTAAGTGGATTTACCTACAGGGTCAACTCTCTCTGGAGGGGCCCTACCTACTCGGGTCACCTATTATTAAAGTTTGGGGCATTATTGGTTTTGGAAATATGTGGAGCCTGAAGTGTTTTTTCCATCAGGTTCTGTGGAGAGGAGTCATAGCTGAAAGAAATCATCGTGACTGTCTGGGCCGGATGAAGAAGAAAAAGGAAAGTGTTTGATTCCAATCAGAGAAGACGTCACCTGAGGTAACTGTATGTAATCTCATTTATGGCCTATTGTGGTAATGATGGGGGTTGTTGTCATTCACCTGATATAACTGTATGTAATCTCTTGTATGGTCTGTAGTGGTAATGATGGGGGTTGCTGTCAGTCACCTGATATAACTGTATGTAATCTCTTGTATGGTCTGTAGTGGTAATGATGGGGGTTGCTGTCAGTCACCTGATATAACTGTATGTAATCTCTTGTATGGTCTGTAGTGGTAATGGTGGGGGTTGTTGTCAGTCACCTGATATAACTGTATGTAATCTCTTGTATGGTCTGTAGTGGTAATGATGGGGGTTGTTGTCAGTCACCTGATATAACTGTATGTAATCTCTTGTATGGTCTGTAGTGGTAATGGTGGGGGTTGTTGTCAGTCACCTGATATAACTGTATGTAATCTCTTGTATGGTCTGTAGTGGTAATGGTGGGGGTTGTTGTCATTCACCTGATATAACTGTATGTAATCTCTTGTATGGTCTGTAGTGGTAATGGTGGGGGTTGTTGTCAGTCTTTCACCTGTATAGGAATTCCTCCTAAACTTAGATGACAGACTGACAACATTATTGCTGTTGAAGAGGTATTCTCATTCTGCATGTACTGGTGTGATGGGGCGTGGCTAGGGGTGTGGCCAAGTGATTAGTGGGTGTGGCTTTTCCCTCTTTGTTCTCAGCAAAAGTTGGGAGGTATGGTGTGTACATAGCCTAACATGGAAACTTCTTAGATCTTCTCAGATTAAGGGATCATTCATACTTCTTTATATGGCCCATCAGACTGGGTGCCAAGCAAGGGAGCCCTGCCCTTCAAGGTCAAATGCCCTAATAGGTCATGTAAAAATGGTTGTCCAGATGGGATATCACTCTGTTAATTTGTGTTAAAGAAGAATTATATTCAGAAAATTATGTTTAATCATATTTAATCAGGGTTTTTTCACTTCATATACTTGTCCTGTAGTTGGTACTGTTGCTAAGTATTTTATTAAAAAACAAAAAAAACCTTTATAATTTAACATATTTGTTTATTTTAACCTAAGATTAAAATTATTAAAGAGTAATAGATATAAGTATATTAAGTATTCTAGTAAGGGTGGAGAATATTTAAGAGGAAAACCCAAAATATATTGCGAAAATGTTTTCCACTTTACCCTAGTGTTTTCACATTCTTCTGAATTTTACAGGCAATGCAAAATGAAGCTATTTCATAGTTTTAATATATCCTCATGTGACTGCTGAATATGAACCCATTTTATATTTACTGACAGTTTGTGTGTTGTTTTTTTTTTTTTAGGCTATCAGCTTCTGCCCACCTGTAGACTCCAAATACGATTGGGTTGGGCCTCCTGATCGATATTCCAATATTCGACCAATAAGATTCTTTGTTCCAGCAGATGAGTCTCCTTTAGAAAGAAAACTCAGAGAGTTGCGTCAGGAAACACAAGATTGGAATCAAAAGTTTTGGGCAAATCAGAATCTAACCTTTATTAAGGTAAAAAAATGCTTTGTGAAAATTTAAAGGGTTACTATAATGTATATTTTTGGATGAAAAAATGCTGCAGTAATTGCCTGTGTGTCTTTAGGCGGAGACAAAATACAGGAAGTGAGAGCAGGACAAGCAGGGCTCTGTGCAGACTCCTGCCCTGTCAATCATCCTGCTGTGTGAGTCGGGGGCATGTGACAGAGCCTCAGTGCGCAGAACCCTGCTTGTCCTCGGTGCACAGAACCCTGCTTGTCCTCGGTGCACAGGGCCCTGCTTGTCCTCGGTGCACAGGGCCCTGCTTGTCCTCGGTGCACAGGGCCCTGCTTGTCCTCGGTGCACAGGGCCCTGCTTGTCCTCGGTGCACAGAACCCTGCTTGTCCTCGGTGCACAGGGCCCTGCTTGTCCTCGGTGCACAGGGCCCTGCTTGTCCTCGGTGCACAGGGCCCTGCTTGTCCTCGGTGCACAGGGCCCTGCTTGTCCTCGGTGCACAGGGCCCTGCTTGTCCTCGGTGCACAGGGCCCTGCTTGTCCTCGGTGCACAGGGCCCTGCTTGTCCTCGGTGCACAGGGCCCTGCTTGTCCTCGGTGCACAGGGCCCTGCTTGTCCTCGGTGCACAGGGCCCTGCTTGTCCTCGGTGCACAGGGCCCTGCTTGTCCTCGGTGCACAGGGCCCTGCTTGTCCTCGGTGCACAGGGCCCTGCTTGTCCTCGGTGCACAGGGCCCTGCTTGTCCTCGGTGCACAGGGCCCTGCTTGTCCTCGGTGCACAGGGCCCTGCTTGTCCTCGGTGCACAGGGCCCTGCTTGTCCTCGGTGCACAGGGCCCTGCTTGTCCTCGGTGCACAGGGCCCTGCTTGTCCTCGGTGCACAGGGCCCTGCTTGTCCTCGGTGCACAGGGCCCTGCTTGTCCTCGGTGCACAGGGCCCTGCTTGTCCTCGGTGCACAGGGCCCTGCTTGTCCTCGGTGCACAGGGCCCTGCTTGTCCTCGGTGCACAGGGCCCTGCTTGTCCTCGGTGCACAGGGCCCTGCTTGTCCTCGGTGCACAGGGCCCTGCTTGTCCTCGGTGCACAGGGCCCTGCTTGTCCTCGGTGCACAGGGCCCTGCTTGTCCTCGGTGCACAGGGCCCTGCTTGTCCTCGGTGCACAGGGCCCTGCTTGTCCTCGGTGCACAGGGCCCTGCTTGTCCTCGGTGTACAGGGCCCTGCTTGTCCTCGGTGTACAGGGCCCTGCTTGTCCTCGGTGCACAGGGCCCTGCTTGTCATCGGTGCACAGGGCCCTGCTTGTCCTGCCCTGCCATCAGCAACCGTGACGCACGGCTAATGCTTGACACTGCCGATTGGGCTGATGTCCGGCATTAACCCTATAGACGCTGTGATCAAAGTTTATTGCTGTGTCTAAATGCTGTAAATCCTGTTTCCGGCTAGCTCAGCGGACTGATCAGGACTGCAGGGCATCCCGATCGGCTGAGAGGATGGCGGGAGGTCTCTTGCCTTCCTCCCCGGTGCCCGATAGGTGCTCCAAACTTGCAATCAGCCTTGCCAGGCTGAGGTAATGAAGCACCGATAACACTGATCGATATGGAGAAGTATTGCTCAGTGTATGCAATCTATAGATTGCATGTTATAGTCCCCTATGAGGACTAAAAAGTTTTTTTTAAAAAGGTAATAAATGGAATTTAACCCCTTCCCTAATAAAAGTTAGAATCACCCCCCTTTTCCTATTTTTCAAATAAAATAATGTAAAAAAAAATACACAACCGTAAACATATGTGGTATCACCGGGTGTAAATGTCTAAACTAATAAAATATTAGCTTAAAAAAAAAGCTTTAAAAAATTCCATAGTCCAGAAATGTGGATTTTTGGTCACTTCATATACTAGAAAAAAAAATAAAAAATCAATAAAACGCGATCAAAAGGTGCCATCAAAAAAAAAGTTATAGGGGTCAGAAGAGGGCACAAAGTTAGACAAAAAGTTAGAATTATTTAAAAGTAGTAACATTTAAACCTATATAACTGGGTATCATTTTAATTGTATGGACCTATAGAATAAAGCTAAAATGCCATTTTTACCAAAAAAAGTGCACTGTGTAGAAACGGATCCCCCAAAAGTTGCAAAATGGTAATGTTTTTTCAGTTTTGCCCTACAAATAATTTTTTGTTTCCCTGTACATTTGGGGGTAAAATGAGTGATGTCATTGCAAAGTACGATTGGTGACGCAAAAAAACAAGCCCTCATATGGGTCTTTGGTTGGAAAAATAAAAGATTTATGTCTATTAGAATGCAAGTTGAAAGAAAAAAAAAACTGGGGGAAAAAAAGACTCTGTCTTCAAAGGGATAATGTTTGTCCCCCTCAAAATAACTTCACACACACATTTATGTCTACACCATGACAACAAAAGTGAGTACACCCTTAAGTGGAAATGTCCAAATTGGGCTTAATTAGTAATTTTCCCTCCTGCAATTACATGTTACAGGATTTCAGGTGTGAATGGGAACAAAGTGTCTTAAATTTGATGTTAAACACAGTATATGGAATAAGAGGGAGATTTATCAAAACCTGTCTAAAGGAAAAGTCTCCAAAAGCAACAAATCAGATTGCTTCTTTCATTTTTAAGAGGCCCTTTCAAAAATGAAAGAAGCAATCTGATGGGTTGCTATGGGCAACTTTTCTGTGCACAGGTTTTACTAAATCTCCCCCTAACCTCTTGGGGACGCAGGGCGTACCTGTTGCCGGGCAGGGACCGGTCCGGTATGCCTGCTGCAATCATTCAGCAGTAAGACCAGCGGTAAGAGACGAGCCCCATCCTGAAGATCGCAAAGTTCACAGCGGTCAAACATATGGCACCCCTTGATTGGACACGTATCCCCTATCCACAGGATACTTTTTTCATAACCAGATAACCCCTTTAAATATCACAATCCGAAGTGATCATGGCATTTAACCCTTAAGGACAATGGACGTAAATGTACATCCTGATGTGCTGGTACTGGTACTACATTTACGTCTTGTACAT
Source organism: Hyla sarda (assembly GCF_029499605.1). Lineage (NCBI taxonomy): Eukaryota > Metazoa > Chordata > Amphibia > Anura > Hylidae > Hyla > Hyla sarda. The sequence goes on along the minus strand of NC_079199.1, from coordinate 53,714,744 downwards.
GAAGCGAGCGCAGGAGCTGCAGGAGCTCCATGCAAAGCAGTTCCTGGTTGTAGCTTGGGACTCGCTGGTAAAAGCAGGGACCAGCTATTACGCTGATTTCCGCCATAAATCCCTCAGATGCTGTGGGTTCGCACAATCAAGATGCCGAAGGTCCCCTTACCTGCCTCCCGGTGGGTCCGTCTATCTGCTGCCCTGGTTTGCCTTCTTGCAGACCAGAGCAATAGATCACTGATATTACTGATCAATGCTATGCATATGCATAGCACTAAACAGTTATAGCAATCTAATCATTGTCATGTATAGTCCCCTATGGGGACACAGAAAGAAGTAAAAAAAAAAAGAAAATTTTAAATAAAATGTCAATTAGCCCCTCCCCCATTAAAATTAAAACCTCCTCCTTTTCCCATTTTACAAAAAAGTGTAAAGAAATAAACTAAATAAACATATTTGGTATCGCCGTGTTTGTAAATTACATTGAACGGTGTAAACTTAAGTTTGAAATTGCTGCTTTTTGGTCACATCCAAGCAGCAGACCCCTGCGATCAGATCATGGGATAAGATGTATTTGGCCAGAATACCCCTTTAAGGACACAGACCAATTTGACCTCAAAGGGGTACTCCACTGCCCCAGCATTCAGAACATTTTGTTTTGAACGCCGAGTGCAGGCTGCGGGGTCATGACGTCATGGCCACGCTCCTTTGTGATGTCACGCCAAATGTTCTGAATGCTGAGGGAGTGGAGTACCCCTTTAAGGACTCCAGTTTCATTTTTGCGTTTTTGTTTTTCCTCCTTGCCTTCTAAAATTCATAACTTTATTTTTTCATCCACAGACCAATATGATGGCTTGTTTTTTGCATGAACAATTGTTCTTTGTAATGACACCTTTTATTTGACCATGAAATACGGCATAACCAAAAAAGTGTTATTTTGTGGGGAAATTTTAAAGAAAAATGCTATTTTGTAACTTTTGGAGGGTTTCGTTTTTATGCAGTGCACTTTGCTGTAAAAATCCCCTTCTTTTTATTTTTTGGGCAATACAATTAAAGCTCCGGTGAAAAACATTTTTTTTTAATCAACTGGTGCCAGAATGTTTAAACAGATTTGTAAATTTCTTCTATTTAAAAATGTTAATCCTTCCAGTACTACTACATTTTCTTTTAAAATATCCTTTTCTGTCTGACCACAGTGCTCTCTGCTGACACCTCTGTCCATGTCAGGAACTGTCCAGAGCAGGATAGGTTTGCTATGGGGATTTGCTCCTACTCTGGACAGTTTCTTACATGGACAGAGGTGTCAGCAGAGAGTACTGTGGTCAGACAGAGAAGAAATTTAAAAAGAAAAGAACTTCCTGTGGAGCATACAGCAGCATTTTGTCGATGCATCTGTCACAAATTTACAGTTTTTGGCACAACAGGCCTTTTTAGAGCAAAAATTTACACCAGGTACAGGGAGGTGTTAGTTTAAGTTCTACAACCGGTTTGGCTTCATAAAGTTCTACACTGCACCAAATTCACCATGCAGTGTGCGCCTTTTTGATGAATAAGGCGCAAGCAAGTCAAACTTCACACTGAAAATAAAGGGTGAAAAAAGTCTAAAAGACTCAAAATGGTAAATTTCGGCAATTATGTCTATTCCAAGTGCATACTCACGAGTATTGTTGTTTGACAAATCACAAATAGTTCGATTTTTATTTGGGAGCCAGACACAGAATATGTTTAAAAATAATTTTTTACACTTTTTTTTTAGAAGTGGAATGTGGAAAAGGGGCCATTAAAATTTTTATATACGGTATATGAAAAGAAGACAGTTGCACTCACGCGTTGTATCTTGCAATGTTTCTTTATGGAAGCGTGCTCAGGACAGACAGGAGGAACGATCGTTCATAGCGGGGAGCAGGAGAGCTGGACGGACGCGGCTACAGGTGCGGGAGCATACCACTGGCGGCAACTAGTTCGCGTCTGGAATGACACTTCTTCCGGCTGATGCCGAATTAACCCTGGGTGGTATACATGTATTTATAGACATATAAGGAACGTGAGTGATAAAAATCAAACATACATATTGTGTAAAAAACTGAGTGAAAGCATTAAAACGACGTAAGATTAACACTGACTCTTCCAGGAAGTAGGAAAGATTTTTTTTTATTCAAACCTAAGAGGCCTGTAGCATAATTGTTACGCCGAGCGCTCCGGGTTCCCGCTCCTCCCCGGAGCGCTCGCTTCACCTCCTCCGCTGCAGCGCCCCGGTCACGTCCTCTGACCCGGGGCGCTGCGATCCTGCTGCTAGCCGGGATGCGATTCGCGATGCGGGTAGCGCCCGCTCGCGATGCGCACCCCGGCTCTCCTACCTGACTCGCTCCCCGTCTGTTCTGTCCCGGCGCGCGCGGCCCCGCTCCCTAGGGCGCGCGCGCGCCGGGTCTCTGCGATTTAAAGGGCCACTGCGCCGCTGATTGGCGCAGTGGTTCCAATTAGAGTTATCACCTGTGCACTCCCTATATTACCTCACTTCCCTTGCACTCCCTTGCCGGATCTTGTTGCCTTAGTGCCAGTGAAAGCGTTCCTTGTGTGTCCCTTGCCAGTGTTTCCAGACCTTCTGCCGTTGCCCCTGACTACGATCCTTGCTGCCTGCCCCGACCTTCTGCTACGTCCGACCTTGCTTCTGCCTACTCCCTTGTACCGCGCCTATCTTCAGCAGCCAGAGAGGTGAGCCGTTGCTAGTGGATACGACCTGGTCACTACCGCCGCAGCAAGACCATCCCGCTTTGCGGCGGGCTCTGGTGAAAACCAGTAGTGGCTTAGAACCGGTCCACTAGCACGGTCCACGCCAATCCCTCTCTGGCACAGAGGATCCACTACCTGCCAGCCGGCATCGTGACAGTAGATCCGGCCATGGATCCCGCTGAAGTTCCTCTGCCAGTTGTCGCTGACCTCACCACGGTGGTCGCCCAGCAGTCACAACAGATTGCGCAACAAGGCCAACAGCTGTCTCAACTGACCGTTATGCTACAACAGTTGCTACCACAGCTTCAGCAGTCATCTCCTCCGCCAGCTCCTGCACCTCCTCCGCAGCGAGTGGCCGCTCCTGGGATACGCTTATCCTTGCCGGATAAGTTTGATGGGGACTCTAAGTTTTGCCGTGGCTTCCTTTCCCAATGTTCCCTGCATCTGGAGATGATGTCGGACCTGTTTCCCACTGAAAGGTCTAAGGTGGCTTTCGTAGTCAGTCTTCTGTCCGGAAAAGCCCTGTCATGGGCCACACCGCTCTGGGACCGCAATGACCCCGTCACTGCCTCAGTACACTCCTTCTTCTCGGAAATCCGAAGTGTCTTTGAGGAACCTGCCCGAGCCTCTTCTGCTGAGACTGCCCTGTTGAACCTGGTCCAGGGTAATTCTTCCGTTGGCGAGTATGCCGTACAATTCCGTACACTTGCTTCAGAATTGTCCTGGAATAATGAGGCCCTCTGCGCGACCTTCAAAAAAGGCCTATCCAGCAACATTAAAGATGTTCTGGCCGCACGAGAAATTCCTGCTAATCTACATGAACTTATTCACCTAGCCACTCGCATCGACATGCGTTTTTCTGAAAGGCGTCAGGAACTCCGCCAAGATATGGACTCTGTTCGCACGAGGCGTTTCGTCTCCTCGGCTCCTCTCTCCTCTGGTCCCCTGCAATCTGTTCCTGTGCCTCCCGCCGTGGAGGCTATGCAGGTCGACCGGTCTCGCCTGACACCTCAAGAGAGGACACGACGCCGTATGGAGAACCTCTGCCTGTACTGTGCTAGTACCGAACACTTCCTGAGGGATTGTCCTATCCGTCCTCCCCGCCTGGAAAGACGTACGCTGACCCCGCACAAGGGTGAGACAGTCCTTGATGTCTACTCTGCTTCTCCACGTCTTACTGTGCCTGTGCGGATGTCTGCTTCTGCCTTCTCCTTCTCTACAGTGGCCTTCTTGGACTCTGGTTCTGCAGGAAATTTTATTTTGGCCTCTCTCGTCAACAGGTTCAACATCCCAGTGACCAGTCTCGCCAGACCCCTCTACATCAATTGTGTAAATAATGAAAGATTGGACTGTACCATACGTTTCCGCACGGAGCCCCTTCTTATGAGCATCGGATCTCATCATGAGAAGATTGAACTTTTGGTCCTCCCCAATTGCACCTCGGAGATTCTCCTTGGACTTCCCTGGCTTCAACTTCATTCCCCAACCCTGGATTGGTCCACTGGGGAGATCAAGAGTTGGGGGTCCTCTTGTTCCAAGAACTGTCTAAAACCGGTTCCCAGTAACCCTTGCCGTAACTCTGTGGTTCCTCCAGTAACCGGTCTCCCCAAGGCCTATATGGACTTCGCGGATGTTTTCTGCAAAAAACAAGCTGAGACTCTACCTCCTCACAGGCCTTATGATTGCCCTATCGACCTCCTCCCGGGTACTACTCCACCCCGGGGCAGAATTTATCCTCTCTCTGCCCCAGAGACTCTTGCCATGTCCGAATACGTCCAGGAGAATCTAAAAAGGGGCTTTATCCGTAAATCCTCCTCTCCTGCCGGAGCCGGATTTTTCTTTGTCTCCAAAAAAGATGGCTCCCTACGTCCTTGCATTGACTACCGCGGTCTTAATAAAATCACGGTTAAGAACCGCTACCCCTTACCCCTCATCTCTGAACTCTTTGATCGCCTCCAAGGTGCCCACATCTTCACTAAATTGGACTTAAGAGGCGCCTATAACCTCATCCGCATCAGAGAGGGGGACGAGTGGAAAACGGCATTTAACACCAGAGATGGACACTTTGAGTATTTGGTCATGCCCTTTGGACTGTGCAATGCCCCTGCCGTCTTCCAAGACTTTGTCAATGAAATTTTTCGTGATCTATTATACTCCTGTGTTGTGGTATATCTGGACGATATCCTAATTTTTTCTGCCAATCTAGAGGAACACCGCCGGCATGTCCGTATGGTTCTTCAGAGACTTCGTGACAACCAACTCTATGCCAAAATTGAGAAATGTCTGTTTGAATGCCAATCTCTTCCTTTTCTAGGATATTTGGTCTCTGGCCAGGGACTACAGATGGATCCAGACAAACTCTCTGCCGTCTTAAATTGGCCACGCCCCTCCGGACTCCGTGCTATCCAACGCTTTTTGGGGTTCGCCAATTATTACAGGCAATTTATTCCACATTTTTCTACCATTGTGGCTCCTATCGTGGCTTTAACCAAGAAAAATGCTGATCCCAAGTCCTGGCCTCCTCAAGCAGAAGACTCCTTTAAACAACTCAAGTCTGCCTTTTCTTCGGCTCCCGTGCTCTCCAGACCTGACCCTTCCAAACCCTTCCTATTGGAGGTTGATGCCTCCTCAGTAGGAGCTGGAGCTGTTCTTCTACAAAAAAATCCTTCCGGGCATGCTGTCACTTGTGGTTTTTTCTCTAGGACCTTCTCTCCAGCGGAGAGGAACTACTCCATCGGGGATCGAGAGCTTCTAGCCATTAAATTAGCACTTGAGGAATGGAGGCATCTGCTGGAGGGATCAAGATTTCCTGTTATTATCTACACCGACCACAAGAACCTCTCCTACCTCCAGTCGGCCCAACGGCTGAACCCTCGCCAGGCCCGGTGGTCTCTGTTCTTTGCCCGATTTAATTTTGAGATTCACTTTCGTCCTGCCGATAAGAACATTAGAGCCGATGCTCTCTCTCGTTCCTCGGATGCCTCAGAAGTTGATCTCCCTCCGCAACACATCATTCCACCTGACTGCCTGATCTCCACTTCTCCTGCCTCCATCAGACAGACTCCTCCAGGAAAGACCTTTGTTTCTCCACGCCAACGCCTCGGAATCCTCAAATGGGGTCACTCCTCCCATCTCGCAGGTCATGCGGGCATCAAGAAATCTGTGCAACTCATCTCCCGCTTCTATTGGTGGCCGACTCTGGAGACGGATGTTGGGGACTTTGTGCGAGCCTGCACTATCTGTGCCCGGGATAAGACTCCTCGCCAGAAGCCCGCTGGTTTTCTTCATCCTCTGCCTGTCCCCGAACAGCCTTGGTCTCTGATTGGTATGGATTTTATTACTGATTTACCCCCTTCCCGTGGCAACACCGTTATTTGGGTGGTCGTTGATCGATTCTCCAAAATGGCACATTTCATTCCTCTTCCTGGTCTTCCTTCAGCGCCTCAGTTGGCTAAACAATTTTTTGTACACATTTTTCGTCTTCACGGGTTGCCTACGCAGATTGTCTCGGATAGAGGGGTCCAATTCGTGTCTAAATTCTGGAGAGCTCTCTGTAAACAACTCAAGATTAAATTAAATTTTTCCTCTGCATATCATCCCCAGTCCAATGGACAAGTAGAAAGAATTAACCAGATCCTGGGTGATTATTTGCGACATTTTGTTTCCTCCCGCCAGGATGACTGGGCAGATCTCCTTCCATGGGCCGAATTCTCGTATAACTTCAGGGTCTCTGAATCTTCCTCCAAATCCCCATTTTTCGTGGTGTACGGCCGTCACCCTCTTCCCCCCCTCCCTACCCCCTTGCCCTCTGGTCTGCCCGCTGTGGATGAAATTTCTCGTGACCTTTCCATTATATGGAGAGAGACCCAAAATTCTCTCTTACAGGCTTCTTCACGCATGAAGAGGTTCGCGGATAAGAAAAGAAGAGCTCCCCCCGTTTTTTCCCCTGGAGACAAGGTATGGCTCTCCGCTAAATATGTCCGCTTCCGTGTCCCTAGCTACAAGTTGGGACCACGCTATCTTGGTCCTTTCAAAATTCTGTGTCAAATTAATCCTGTCTCTTATAAACTTCTTCTTCCTCCTTCTCTTCGTATCCCTAATGCCTTTCACGTCTCTCTTCTCAAACCACTCATCCTCAACCGTTTTTCTCCCAAATCTGTTCCTCCCACTCCTGTTTCCGGCTCCTCGGACGTCTTCTCGGTCAAGGAGATTTTGGCTGCCAAAAAGGTCAGAGGAAAAAATTTTTTTTTAGTAGACTGGGAGGGTTGTGGTCCTGAAGAGAGATCCTGGGAACCTGAGGACAACATCCTTGACAAAAGTCTGCTCCTCAGGTTCTCAGGCTCCAAGAAAAGGGGGAGACCCAAGGGGGGGGGTACTGTTACGCCGAGCGCTCCGGGTTCCCGCTCCTCCCCGGAGCGCTCGCTTCACCTCCTCCGCTGCAGCGCCCCGGTCACGTCCTCTGACCCGGGGCGCTGCGATCCTGCTGCTAGCCGGGATGCGATTCGCGATGCGGGTAGCGCCCGCTCGCGATGCGCACCCCGGCTCTCCTACCTGACTCGCTCCCCGTCTGTTCTGTCCCGGCGCGCGCGGCCCCGCTCCCTAGGGCGCGCGCGCGCCGGGTCTCTGCGATTTAAAGGGCCACTGCGCCGCTGATTGGCGCAGTGGTTCCAATTAGAGTTATCACCTGTGCACTCCCTATATTACCTCACTTCCCTTGCACTCCCTTGCCGGATCTTGTTGCCTTAGTGCCAGTGAAAGCGTTCCTTGTGTGTCCCTTGCCAGTGTTTCCAGACCTTCTGCCGTTGCCCCTGACTACGATCCTTGCTGCCTGCCCCGACCTTCTGCTACGTCCGACCTTGCTTCTGCCTACTCCCTTGTACCGCGCCTATCTTCAGCAGCCAGAGAGGTGAGCCGTTGCTAGTGGATACGACCTGGTCACTACCGCCGCAGCAAGACCATCCCGCTTTGCGGCGGGCTCTGGTGAAAACCAGTAGTGGCTTAGAACCGGTCCACTAGCACGGTCCACGCCAATCCCTCTCTGGCACAGAGGATCCACTACCTGCCAGCCGGCATCGTGACAATAATCCACAACGCTTCTTAGTAAATGAACGTGTCGATCTTCTCCTATAGGGACTTTCACCATTCTCTCCAGGCCGGCAAACTTCTAACCCGTAGTATTGCCTCAATGGTATTCAACCATATGGGAGACGAATCGGGGTGCTCCTACGCCTTTGCGGAAGGAATAGAGATGCTCTCTTATTCTAACAAATAGTTGTCTTTTGGTCTTTCCTATGTAGAAATAGCCACATAGGCATATAATACAATAGACTACGTAGGTGGTTTTACATGTAAGGAGCTGGGTTAAGAAAATATTTTCTCCTCCCACTAGGAAATTTCCTTTTGGCCATGTTAAAATTACATTGTTTACATGGGTAGTTCCCTCTGGGTTAATATTTTCGTAACAGTCTCCTTTTTTAATACAGTCTCCGATTGTTTTTGATTTTTGAAAAGTAATAATTGGTTTTTCCTTTGCACATCTTGAATGTCTGCATAATTGTCCAAAAAAGAACCAATTGTTATTAAAGGGGTACTCCGGTGAAAAACTTTATTTTTATTTTTTTTATTTTTTTTTAAATCAACTGGTGCCAGAAAGTTAAACAGATTTGTAAATTACTTCTATTTAAAAAAAAAACAATCCTTCCTGTACTTATTAGCTGCTGAATCAGTGGAAATTCTTTTCTGTTTGAAACACAGAGCTGTCTGCTGACATCATGAGCACAGTGCTCTCTGCTTACATCTCTGTCCATTTTAGGAACTGTCCAGGGTAAAAGGAAATCCCCATAGCAAACATATGCTGTTCTGGACAGTTCATAAAATGGACAGAGATGTCAGCAGAGAGCACTGTGTTTCAAAAAGAAAAGAATTTCCGCTGTAGTATTCAGCAGCTAATAAGTACAGGAAGAATTAAGATTTTTTTGAAAGAAGTAATTTACAAATCTGTTTAACTTTCTGGCACCAGTTGATTTAAAAAAAAAAAAGTTTTTCACTGGAGTACCCCTTTAATGGTTTGTTTTTTATTAGGTCATTCATAGGAGAATTGTCAAAGGAAAAAAACAAAAAGAAGCCTTGTGGATTTTGAGGCTAAACGCTATAAGCCTCCTAGGTTTGAACGAAAAATACTATCTCTCCTCCTTCCTGTAAGAGTCAGTGTTAACCTTACGTGTTTTTAATGCTTTCACTTTGTTTTTTGCACATTTATATATGTTTGATTTTTATCACTCATGTTCCTTTATATGTGTATAAATACATGCATACCACCCAGGGTTAATTCACCATCGGCCCGAAGAAGTGTCATTCCAGACGCGAAACTAGTTGCCACAAGGGGTATGCTCCCGCACCTGTAGCTGCGTCCATCCAGTTCTCCTGCTCCCCGCTATGAACAATCGTTCCTCCTGTCTGTCCTGAGCACGCTTCAAAAAAGAAACATTACAAGATATAACGGGTGAGTGCAACTGTCTTCTTTTCATATATATTTGGATAACGCTGCTGCTCACATACAGTTATCACCCCTGTGTCATATCAGGACAGCCGTGTCTAGTTTGATTTATATGGAATGGAGGATACCACACTACAATCAGGCAGTGCCTGGTTCCATACACTTACCTTCATTTGGAATGTGATGAGATTTTTTAGGCATTTTCACATGTTACTTTACGCTTTTTATGTTACTATTTATAGCAATCATTAGATTGCTTATACGGGGGGACGGACAAAGGCAGGCGAGGGGATCTCCGTGCGCCATCTTGGCTGATCTGATCCCACAGCCTTGCTGTGGGCAATTACATCAGCCATTAGAAGTGCTGTATTGCCGCAGATGCCTTGATCTGTATTGATTGCGGCATCTGAGGGGTTAATAGCGGACATCACTGCGGAGAGCAGCTGGGACCAGCCGTGTATAATGCGAGCACCACTCTGGTGCTCATGTCATTTACAGGACGTAAATATATGTCCTGGTGCGCAAAGTACTAGCGCATCAGGATGTACATTTACATCCGTTCTCCTTGGGGTTAAAAATAGTACAATAATAAAAAGGAAGAGTGTAAACATGAGTATTAGAGATGAGCGAACTTCCAGTAATTCGATTCGTCACAAACTTCTCGGCTCGGCAGTTGCTGACTTTATCCTGCATAAATGAGTTCAGCTTTCCGGTGCTCCGGTGGCTGGAAAAGGTGGATACAGTCCTAGGAGAGGGTCTCCAGCCACCGGAGCACCTGAAAGCTGAACTCATTTATGCAGGATAAAGTCAGCAACTGCCGAGCCGAGAAGTTTATGACAAATCAAATTACTGTAAGTTCGCTCATCTCTAATGAGTATAATTTTAACCCCTTAAGATCTCAGCCCATTTTCACCTTAAGGACTCAAAACAATTTTCGTTTTTGCACTTTCTTTTTTCCTCCTCCCCTTCTAAAAATCATAAGGGCTTGTTTTTTGCGTCACCAATTATAATTTGTAATGACATCACGTAATATGCAGCAAAACAAAAAAAACTAATTTGTATGGTGAAATTAAAGAAAAAACGCCATTCTGCTCATTTTTAGAGCTTCCATATCTACGCAGTACGCTTTGCGGTAAAAATGACACCTTATCTTTATTCTGTAGGTCCATACGGTTACAAGGATACCTAATTTATGTAGGTTTAATTTTATTTTGATACTTTAAAAAATTATAAATACATGCACCAAAATTAGTATTTTTAAAATTGTCATATTCTGACCCCTATAGCTTTTTTTTTATTCTTAAGCATACAGGGCTATATGAGGGCTCATATTTTTTTGCGCTGTGGTCTGTAGTTTTTATTGGTACCATGTTTGTTTTGATGGGACTTTTTGATCGCTGTTTATTAATATTTTTATGGTATATGAAGTGACAAAAAAATGCACAATTTTGGACTTTTTATTTTTTTATGTGTACGCCTTCGACCCTAGGGTTTAGCTACCCTTATATTTTTACGCACGCGGCGGTACCACATATGATTATTTTTATTACATTATTTTATTTAAAAAATGGGAAATGGGGGGGATTCAAGCTTTTATTAGGGCTTATTCACACTTATTAATACCATGCAGTACTCTGATTGCATACATTGACCAGTGTTATCAGTGCTCTGCTGCTCCAGCCTGCATGCGAGAAGGGAGGCAAGTACCCTCCTGCTGTCCTCTTAGCTGATTGGGACATTGCGTTTTTGTTGCGATAGTCCCGATCAGTTCCGCTGAGCTGCCAGGACACTTTTACTTTCATTATAGACACCGCAATCAACTTTGATCACGGCGTCTAAAGGGTCCTGGCTGCTGACCCAGTCGGGACCCATGGGGTTTGAAGCGTTCTCCGCTAGTGAGAATGCTGTAAACCCCGGTAATGGGACTCAGGGCGTCCCCAAAGAGTTGACCGTATTGACCTTCAGAATAAATAAAACATGTCAGTTTTACCATAAAATGCACTGCGTAAAAACGAAACACTACAAAAATTACAAAGTTTCGTTTTTTTTCTTTTCAAGTTTCCCACTAAATTAATATATTTTTTGTTGCTCCATACATTTTAGGGTAAAATGAAAAGTGTCACTAATGAGTACAATTGGTCTCGCAACAAAACAAGCCCATATAGGGGTCTGTGGATGGAAAAATAAGAGTTATGGCTCTTAGAAGGCGAGGAGGAAAAAACAAAAAATGCACAAATGAAGTTGACTCCTTAAAGGACATCTGTAGTGCAACATAACTTATCCCCTGTCCGAAGGATAGGGGATAAGTTATAGATCGCGGGGGGTCCGAGCACTGGCCCCCCCCCACGATTTCCTGGACAGGGCCGCAGCAGTATGCTGGAAAGGGGGTGTTCCGTCCCCGCAAGACGTGGCAGCCGACTCGCCCCCTCCATGTACCCCATAGAGATACATGGAGGGGGCATGTCTGCCGCAGCTTTCTGTTGGGGACGAAACTGCACTTCCTGCAGACTGCCGCGGCCCCGTCCAGGAGATTGCAGGGACTCCAGTGCTCAGACCCCCCGCAATCTATAACTTTGGATAGGGGATATGTTATGTTGCACTGAAGTACTCCTTTAAGGCCGAAATGGTATGTGTCCTAAAGGGGTTATGAGGTTGTCAGAATTACTGCAACATATTAGTGGAGTTATGGCTTTTAGGATATGTTCACACTGCGAAATGGCAGCTGAATTCAGCCGGCGGCAGCGGTAGGACCATGCGACACTGTGCCGTCACCATTGACGGCTATGCACTGCTCGCGGACTTCCGCGCAAAGAATGAACATGTTCTTTCTTTACGCAGAACAATTTCAGCGGCAGAGTTTTCCGCTGCTGAAATTCTGCAGTGTGAACGGGTCTCGCGGAAGACCCATTCACACAGATGCTAACGTTCATTGTGCGGAATTTTACTTGCGGGGATTCCGCAGTGTGAACATACCCTTAGATGGAGAGAATGAAAAAAACAGTCCTCAAGGCCCAATCAAGCTGGTTTATTAAGGGGTTAACAGCCAACACCCAATAATAAAAGCTATGTAAACATTGGTCATAGTGGGGCAATTTAGGTAAAGTTTCTTATCAATACTGTATTAGTTATAACATCACTAATACATGCCCTAACTTATGGTTCCTGGAGGTCTCATGACTTGGGACCCCCCAAAGAAAGGGCTGTATTAGTAGTAAAACATATTTAGGTCTTTACAGCTTTGCCTTACATAGTGCCACCCACGACCTAGCACTGCTGCAGCTAGCCTCCATTTACTAGGCCCCAGTCACTTCTATTTGTTGACGTTATCTGTATACAGCCTGATTTGGGGTCATCATTCTAACAATTGGTGGAGTTGCCAGAAGTTGGTCTGTAGGGATCGACCGATTATCGCTTTGGCCGATATTATTGGCCGATATTCACAATTTTGGACGTTATCGGTATCGGCAATTACCTTGCCGATAATGCCCCCCGCCCCGGCCAGAGACCGCCGCCGCACCTGCCCCATTGCCTCCCCCATCCCCGGTTTTATAATTACCTGTTCCCGGGGCCCGCCCTACTTCTGGCTCCTGCGGAGTCCTGCGCAATGATGAGTGACGTCCTCAACGTGGCGCAATGACGAGTGACGTCCTCAACACGACATCACAGTCAGTGCACACAGTGACAGCTCAGGACGCCGACAGAGCCAGAAGTAGCGCGGACCCCGGGAACAGGTAATTATAAAACCGGGGATGAGGGAGGAAATGGGGCAGCGGCGGTGGGTGGACTCAGGACTGGCAGGGGGAGAGAAGCGGGCGGCGGCGGTCTCTGGCCAGAGGATAGGCAGGGGGGGCAGTGGTGGTGGTGGTTAGACTCAGGAGGACCCCAGGACTGGCAGGGGGAGAGAAGCTGGTGGCGGCAGAGGTCTAGTGCCTCGCAAAAGCCGTTGCAGTTCGTTGATTTAAAGCGACAACTTTAAATCCCTGATCTGCAGCGGCTTCTGGAATAGCCGATAATTTATACCGAAATATCGGTATAAGTTATCGGCTACCAGCCTCAAAGTTCACAGATTATCAGTATTGGCCCTAAAAAATCTATATCGGTTGATACCTATTGGTCAGTATCAAATCTTTTAGTTTGTTGTGTTACAGCAATATATAGTAGAGATTTTCATAAACTGAATTGCAGCATTGTTTCCTGATATATTTTATGTATGTTATGTGCTTTTAATGCTTAAAGTGTACTTGTCATTATCAAAATAGTTTTATATAATGTAGATAATAACATAATATCTATATTTGTAATACACATGTGTGTCTCTGTGCAGAGACAAAATACAGGCAGTGAAGTTCAGTATCAGACACTGGCCAATCGGGGCAGAACCTCAGTTCATCCTATTTCCTGAATACTGACGCTTTACTGCAGATTATAATCCCAAACACATTATTGAATGTACTTAATTATTTTCTTTTCTTTTTAGGAAAAAGAAATATTTATCCTCTCAAAACTTCATGCCTTGGGTTTGGGACAGAAAGATGAAAAAGGTAAGATTTCATGGAAATCCAGAAAGTCAAGTACATAACCGCAAGCTTCCCCAGCAATACTGTGTCTAGAAATCGGTCAGGGACTGAACACTCAAACCACAACTGATCAAAACTTTTGACATATCCCTGAAACATGTCAGAAGTTCTTTATGAGAGGGACAGTTTTAGGGTCTATTCACACGTACAGTATTTCAAGGATTTCAAGCTGTGTTAAGTTTACATTGAAATCTGCAGCAGAAAATCCTGTGCATCAAATCTGTACAAAATACTGTAAGTGTGAATAGACCATTAAAAAGCATTCTCTGTTTCTTATATAAATATGCATTGTTAGGATCACCCTTAGAGGGGTATTCCACGAAAAAACTTCTGGCTCCAGAAAGTTAAAGGGGTACTCCAGCGCTTAGACATCTTATCCCCTATCCAAAGGGTAAGGGATAAGATGCCTGATCGCGGGGGTCCCTCCGCTGGGGACCCCCGTGATCTTGCACGCAGCACCCCAGTTAAAATCGGTTCCCGGAGCATGTTCGCTCCGGGTCTGATTACCGGCGACCACGTGGCAGGTGGTGTGTGACGTCACGCCTCCGCCCCCGTGTGATGTCACGCTCCGCCCCTCAATGCAAGCCTATGGGAGGGGGCGTGACAGCTGATTTTAACTGGGGAGCTGCGTGCAAGATCACGGGGGTCCCGCCGCTGGATAGGGGATAAGATGTCTAAGCGCCGTAGTACCCCTTTAAACAGATTTGTAAATGACTTCTATTAAAATATTTAAAAAATCTTAATACTTCCAATAATTTATCAGCTACTGAAGTTGAGTTGTTCTTTTCTGTCTAATAGTGCTCTCTGCTGACATCTCTGCTTGTCTCGGGAACTGCACAGAGTAGAAGAGGTTTGCTATGGGGATTTGCTTCTACTCTGGATAGTTCCCGAGATAGATGTCATAAGAGAGCACTTAGACAGGAAAGAAAAACTCAACTTCAGCAGCTCATAAGTACTGAAAGGATTAAGATTTTTTAATAGAAGTAATTTACAAATCTGTTTAACTTTTTGGAGCCAGTTGAGATATATATAAGTTTTTTTCCTGGAGAACCCCTTTAAACATATGTAATCCTTTGGCTCAGGCAGTTCACTTTAAACCTCTTAGAAACATAGAATGTGTCGGCAGATAAGAATCATTTGGCCCATCTAGTCTGCCCAATAATCTGAATACTATGAATAGTCCCTGTCCCTATCTTATATGAAGGATAGCCTTATGCTTATCCCATGCATGCTCAAACTCCTTCACTGTTTTTGCAGCTACCACTTCTGCAGGGAGGCTACTCCATGCATCCACTACTCTCTCAGTAAAGTAATACTTTCTGATAGACTTCTTGGCAAATGTCGGACATCACCTATCTGGGTGATCTCCGTCATTAACTGTTTAGACGGCTGCTCAGTCGGGCTGATCGGGACACCTGTGGTGAAATTGCGGTGTCCTGGTCTGCTGAGAGTCCACAAAGTGTCTCATTTCTCTTCAATCTGCTGTTCACTGTCTCAGCAAGATGGGACACAGTAAGTGGGGGCAGTCCAGTGTACCTGCACTGTCCATGAAAGGAAAATCACGGCTTCCTTTTCATAGCAGCAGGTCATTGCTAAGTGTAAGCTCTTCTTGGCTGTACTTCTTTTCTGTCCATGAAAAGTAGACCAAAACATCCTTCTTATCTCAGCAGCAGTAGTTCAAGGCTTAGTGTAGCCCCTTCTCACATAGAACCTTGCACAGCGTTTTAGCTCTACATGCCATATGTAGTAGGGTACTCTGTAAATCATCCCCCAGCACAGTGCAGCCTGTTCAGGTTGCCTTCACTAACACTATGTTGTGGCATAGAAGAGAGAAGTAAGTTTTGTTCTATAAACTATATGAGGAATTAACTGTGCATCATGGAGAGGGCTCTCAGGGGGGGCTCTATAACAGCAGTGAGAGCACTGAAATTACAGTGCCTTGCAAAAGTATTCACCACCTTGACTTTTTTCATATATTGGTACATTACAGCCTTAAGTTCAATGTTTTGTTATGTGGTGAAGAGAAATGAGAAAAATATATAAATAAAACTATTGTTTATAAAAAGAAAACAGAAAATTGTCATGTGCGTATGTATTAACCCCCTTTGTAAGGAAGCCCATAAAAAGCTCTGGTGCAACCAATTACCTTCAGAAGTCACATAATTAGTGAAATGATCTGTCATTACATATACACGCAACCTTTTTTGAAAGGCCCCAGAGGCTGCAACACCTAAGCAAGAGGCATCAGTAACAAAACACTGCCATGAAGACCATGGAACTCTCCAAACAAGTAAGGGACAATGTTGTTGAGAAGTACAAGTCAGGGTTAGGTAATAAAAAAATAAAAATAAAAAAAAATAAAAAAAATCCAAATATTTGATGATCCCCAGGAGCACCATCAAATCTGTCATACCCAAATGGAAAGAACATGGCACGACAGCAAGTCTGCCAAGAGACGGCCAGCCACCAATACTCACAGACCGAGCAAGGAGGACATTAATCAGAGAGACAGCAGTGTCCAGAAGAAAGCCATCACTTTCAGCTAAAAACAAAAAGGCATGTGGGAGACTCCCAAAATGTATGGAGGAAGGTGCTCTGGTCTGATGAGACTAAAATGTAACTTTTTGGCCATCAAAGAAAACGCTATGTCTGGCCAAACCCAACACATCACATCACCCAAAGAACACCATCCCCACAGTGAAACATGGTGGTGGCCACATCATGCCGGGACTGGGAAACTGGTCAGAGTTAAGGGAAAGATGGATGGTGCTAACTACAGGGATATTCCTGAGCAAAACCTGTACCACTCTGTGCATGATTTGAGGTAAGGGGAAACATGTAAATGTATTGGAATGGCCTGGTCAAAGCCCAGATCTCAATCCAATCGAAAACCTGTGGTCAGACTTGAAGATTGTGTTCACATGTACAAACAATCCAACTTGAAGGAGCTGGGTGAGTTTTGCAAGGCAGAATGGGCAAAAATCCCAGTGGTAAGATGTGGCAAAGCCACTTGGAGCTATGATTGCCGCAAAAGGTGGCTCTACAAAGTATTGACTTTGGGGGGGGGGGGGGGGGTGAAAAGTTATGCACATTGACTTTTTCTGTTATTTTGTCCAATTTGTTGTTTGCTTCACAATAAATAAAAAAATTAAAAATTTATCTTCAAAGTTGTGGGTATGTTCTGTAAATTAAATTATGTAAATCCTCAAACAATCTATGTTAATTCCATGTTGTAAGGCACCAAAACCTTGGTACCACTCTGAAGGGTTAATGTAACAAAACCATGTAGGTTTTAAAAAAAAATCGTTTGAAATGATTTACAGAGTTTTTTTCCTCCCTCCTGTGCTAAGATCTAGTAAATCCCCAACTGTTGCAAAACTGCAATTCCTAGAATGCTTGGAGTTGTAATTTTGCAGCAGCTGTAAAACCTTAGGCTGGAAATTGCAGATTTAAGCAACGGTGGCAATGCATTTATATTCAGCTTACTTATAGGAAAGTTGATTTCTGATAACTGTTCTCATATTGCTGTTTCATCGTGATGATCAATGCTGTGAATGTACAGCCCTTGCCAAATATGTTCTCTGCCCTTCACAGGACGCAAAAGGACACTGGATGCAGAAGTGATGGCGGATTTTTATAAGGCTTTCCTTAGCAAGAACTTTGCAAAACATGCACAATATAACAGGTACTTCTATCCCTAAAAGCCATGTATACAGCAAGTTTTTGTGTAAATAATGGTATTTTCTTTACTAAATTGTTCCCAATTACAAGTGCCAGCCAATCTTCCTGATTTATTAGACCATTCAATTCCCAGCTATCCATGTATCAGGTTACTCCATCCCACCACCATTCTACTCTATTAGTGCTGCAGTATCTCACATAATGAGAATTTAAGTAGAAAAAAAAAACCACATGGTCGCACATCCACAACACGCACATAGATCTAAGGCTTC
The DNA here is from genome assembly GCF_029499605.1 of Hyla sarda. Classification (NCBI taxonomy): domain Eukaryota; kingdom Metazoa; phylum Chordata; class Amphibia; order Anura; family Hylidae; genus Hyla; species Hyla sarda. The sequence continues at coordinate 53,696,997 of NC_079199.1, read as the reverse complement.
TCAGCAACATTTATTAAACTAACAGGTCGTTAGTGTACTTAATGATCATGAAGTGCAGCCTGCTAGCCACATCACTGCCACCTGTAAGTAGCGGGTGCCTAACATCCCTAGCATAAAATGACGCCACACTGAGCGGCGACCACCACCACTGCCAACAGGCTGAAGAGCCCACTGGCAGAGCAGCCCCAATGCCACCCGAACCAGTACTTGGGCCATGCCTCCCCACAGACACGGCAGCAATGGATGCTGCACAGCACCATGTCTGTTTTTCTCTCTACTTGAATTCACATGTCACATAATGAGTCCACCCCTCACATAATATACAGTACATTTTTGTAAATATTTTATTCTATCTGTATAACAGTGTTTAATGTTGTGTTCCCTCAAAATAACTCCACATACAACCTAAACCTTGACAAATAAAGTGAGTACACTCCTACGTGGAAATGTCCAAATTGGGCCCAATCATCAATTTTATCCTCCCGGTGTCATTAGTGTTATGAGGCCTCAGTTGAGAATGATGGCAAGTGTCAAAATTTGGTGTTATCACTCTCACACTCTCCTAATACTGGTCACTAGTCAGTCTGTCAGTGCTCATACCATATGCCACAAACCACATCAAATGGTCTGTTGTCCAGGAATGAAGCCTTTTCTAAAGAACAGTTTGCTGAAGACAAGCAGACAAAGATGAACTTATTTGGTTCTGATAGTGTCAAATGTGTGTGGCGGCAGCCAGGTGAACAAAGACAGTAATGTGTCTTGGCTTCAGTCAAGCATGGTGGTGAGAGTTTCATGGTCTGGGTTGCATGAGTGCTGCTGGCACTGGGGAGCAACAGTTCATTGAGGGAACCATGAATGCCAACTTGTACTGTGGCATACTGAAGCAAAGCATTATCCCCTCCCTTTGGAGACTGGGCCGTAGGGCAGTATCTCTACATGATAACGATTCCAAACACACTTCCAAGATGACCACTGCCTTGCTAGAGAAGCGGAGGGTAAATTTAATGGACTGACCGAGCACATCCTCAAACAGACAGTGGCATCCACCAGCTCAGTGATATGGACATGGAGGACTCCAGTGGCAACTTTTGAAGTTCTGGTGAACTCCATGCCCAAGAGACTTAGGGGGAGATTTATCAAAGCCTGTCCAAAGAAAAAGTTGCTGAGTTGCCCATAGCAACCAATCAGATCGCTTCTTCATTTTTGAAAAAGGCCTCTGAAAAATGAAAGAAGCGATCTGATTGGTTGCTATGGGCAACTCAGCAACTTCTCCTCTGGACAGGTTTTGATAAATCTCCCCCTTAGGGTAGGGTCACACGTAACGGATCCGCAGGTATTTCACGCTGCCGATCTACCGGTGACCCGACCCATTTTGTGCCTCCAGCGGTTGCACCCGCCCCTGGCCTGCTCGCAGCAGCAATCCACCGCTACGAGCAGCCACAAGGGGCCTGCGAGTCGCCAAGTCCACTCTGACATCACGGAGCAGCCGCAGTGTCTGAGTGCACAGCGCATACAGCTGGAGGCACCAAATGGGTTGGGTCACCAGCAGATCCACAGCGTGAAATACGCTGCGGATCCGTTACGTATGACCCTACCCTTAACACCGTAAGGAACAAGGATGTACCGGTATGTCCTGAGTCTCCTTTCCCTTTCTATAACGCAGGGCCACGAAGTGGCCCCGCGTCATAGCGGGTTGGGCCCGGCCTCTAACAGCGGCCGAGACCCGTGGCTAATAGCGCAATATTAACCCTTTAGACGCAGCGTTCAAAGTTGAACGCTGCGTCTAAAGTGAAAGTAAATCACTTCGGGTTAGCTCAGAGGGTTGTTCGGTATGTCCGTGGCGAAATCGCGGCATCCCGAACAGCTGTGGGACACGAGGGTCTCCTACCTTGCCTCCTGGTGTCCAATCGCCAAATGACTGCTCAGTGCCTGAGATCCAAAACATAAAAGTTATAGGGGTCAGAATGACCATTTAAAACGTATTAATTTTCCTGCATGTAGTTATGATTTTTTTCAGAAGTACGACAAAATCAAACCTATAAAAGTAGGGTATCATTTAAATTGTATGGACCAAGAGAATAAAGATAATGTGTCATTTTTACCGAAAAATTTAGTGCGTAGAAACAGAAGCCCCCAAAAGTAACAAAATTGCATTTTTTTAAAAAATGTTGTCTCACAATGATTTTTTTTTTCCGTTTCGCCGTAGATTTTTGGGTAAAAAATCTCATTATAAAGTAGAAAAATAAGCCATCATATGTATTTTTATGTGCAAAATTTTTTTTAAAGGTAAGGAGGAAAAAATTAAGGTGGAAAAAACCCTGGTCCTTAAGGGGTTAAAGCATACATCTGATGAGCAAAAGCTTTTTATATAATGTTACAAATAGGGTAATGTTTTTGTCCCTTCAGCTATTGCTTGGTTGTCCCTGTAAAAAGACCAAATACAGAAGTGTAGGTACACAGAAGTGTAGGTGTACAAGAAGCAATGCTCTGTACAGTGAGGCTCTATGACATGCCCCCGGCTCACACATCAAGATGATTGACAGACAGGCAGTAGCTGCAGGGACAGCATTTTTCACCCAAAAATATACACATTTGATTAACCAATGTATATTACAAATATACATATAATGGTATTATGTACATTATATAAAGTTTTTGAAAACAACATGTACACTTTAAGGCAGTGCTGGAAGAGAATAGTGGCCACACACAATATTGACGTTTTTGGCTTAATTTGGACGTGAGGTTTGTGCTGACTTTTGTTGACAAGTTTTAGACAATAAAGTCTGTATCTTGAGTTATTTTGAGGGGACAGCAACATTAAAGGACAACTGCAGCGGTATGACACTTATCCCCTATCCACAGGATCTCCCTAACGGGGCGCCGCCATTAGCGCTCATGGTGAGCACTAAGGCGCGTAGCCTCGACCTAGAGGTCGACGGTGACGCCCCCGTCTCCTCCCCGTCCCCATACAGTTCTATGGGGGAGACGGGGAGGCACGAACGCTGCCCCGCCGCCTCTCCCATAGAGATGTATGGAGGAGGCGTGCCGGCTGCAACGTCATGCTGTGGCCGGCACGCCCCCTGCACGGGACAGCTACGGCCTCGTACAGGAGATCACAGGGGGTCCCAGCGGTCGGACCCCCTGCGATCAAACACTTATCCCCTTTCCTGTGGATAGGGGATAAGTGTTAATCACGCTGCAGATGTCCTTTAAACACTGTTACAGTCATGGCCGTAAATGTTGGCACCCCTGAAATTTTTCTAGAAGTATTTCTCACAGAAAAGGATTTTGCTATACACGTTTATTCCCTTTGTGTGTATTGGAACTAAACCAAAAAAGGAGGAAAAAAAGCAAATTGGATGTAATGTCCACCAAACTCCAAAAATGGTCTGGACAAAATTATTGGCACCCTTTCAAAATTGGGGAAATATAAGATGGTTTCAAGCATGTGATGCTCACTTAAACTCACCTGGAGCAAGTAGCAGGTGTGGGCAATATAAAAATCACTCCTGAAAGCAGATAAAAAGGAAAGAAGTTCACGTAGGGTGCATGCACTCCACGCTTTTGCTATCCAATTCCCGTATACGGTTTTCCTTCAAAAACCGTACTAAAACGTATTGAAAACCGGATGTATTAACTTAACATTGCAAACCGTATTGCAAACGCATCATACGGTTATGTCCGTTTGGCGAATTTTACGGTTGGGCCCGGTTTTTCAGCCGTGTTCGCAACCGGAGTATACAGCGTTTTTAGGTCTGGTTGACCAACCGTATCCTAACCGTATACGTTTTATTAACATGGAAGTCAATGAGAACCGGACTAAACCGTATGAGTGTACGGTTGCATCTGTTTTAATCCCTCCGTTTTTATTATTGCACATGCGCAATGCAAGCCGAAAACACCACCCACCTTCTAGAATGTTCTTTCTGGAAAAACTTTATTTGAAAACAAGGCGAACATTGACAGACGTATACATTTTTTTTAGGGTGAAAACCGGATTAAACCGTACATCACGATTCAAACCGGATACGGTTTCAAATCGGATACAGGTTGATCTATGTGCACACGGTTTAATACGGTTGAGTCCGGTTTTTGCCTATCCGGTTTTTATAAAAAACCTGATACGGGAACTGGATAGCAAAAAGTCTTTGCATTGTGTGTCTGTGTGTGCCACACTAAGCATGGGCAACAGAAAACGGAGAAGAGAACTGTCTGAGCACTTGAGAACCAACATTGTGGAAAAATATCAACAATCTAAAAGTTACAAGTCCATCTCCAGAGATCTAGATTTGCCTTTGTCCACAGTGAGCAACATTATCAAGAAGTTTGCAACCCATGGCACTGTAGCTAATCTCCCTGGGCGTGGACCGAAGAGAAAAATTTATGAAATGTGTCAACGCAGGATAGTCTGGGTGGTGGATAAGCAGCCCCAAACAAGTTCCAAAGATATTCAAGCTGTCCCGCAGGCTCAGGGAGAATCAGTGTCAGCGCAAACTATCCGTCGACATTTAAATGAAATGAAACGCTGTGACATATAACAAGTAATCTTTTTGCTTCGAATCTGTAGATAATGTATTTGGATTCTTATAAAAATACAATGTATTTTTAGGGATTTTATGGAAGACATTACAGTTGGCAGTGAAGCCCTTAATACAATTTTTTATATAGCACAAATTTAACCTTGATGGTGAGGTGGATTTAATATCTGAATGTACTGTATTGTAAGAAAATATACTGTTGTATTTATTATACTAAATTAAATCTATTATATTCACTGTTTATTTTAGGGAATGGTACAAGAGGAATTTTACGATCACATTACTGATGGGACAAGTCACATTAAAGAGATATTTGAAGAAAATTGGATGGAAATAGGCTTTATTGGAGAAGATTTTTATTTATAAAAATATATAATTCACAAAAATGTATACATCTGCCTATTGTTTTTTTATTTGTGTAAAGAAAATTTTTATCTGGTGGTTTAGAGCACAACATAATCAGCTCAAAGATCCTGCAGTATGTCCATATATGGATAGTAAATCAGTCTACAGGTGCATTCACATGTTTTTTTTACATACGGTTGCCATATACGGTTTTCACTGTGAAAACTAAATGCATCCGTATGAAAAAAACGTATTCATGGGCATCCCATTCAAAACCCTACATAACTAGATATTTTGTTCTTTGTAGGTTTTTTTTCCCCTGCGCAAAACAATGGTCTACTATGGTTTTGGGCTCTTACTGTCCGTTTTTGGGTTCTTTCCTGATGTTATAAAAACAAACGGTTTTTATAACATTGCACTCAATAATAAACCCCTAATAAGACACGCTACAACAATGCATAATAAAGAATATATTTTATTTAGCAAATCCAAAAAATATAAAAACTATTAAAAATTGGCACCATATCAGATCCCTACTGGGACACACCACATTGGAAGGCAGGTATACATGTACTAAATCACCCTCTCCACCATCAAGGAATATAGATCAAAGTATCATTTAAGTAAAGTGCATTATGCAAACAAAATTATAATATGGAAAAGGGGGGAATAGGTAAATCTCGATGTATAACCTTAACAGAGAGCCTTACCAAGGTGCGTGCAGGGGTCTGCACACACTTTGGTAAGGCTCCCTGTTAATGTTAGACATCAGGATTTATTGTTACCCTATTCCCCCCTTTTCCATATTATGATTTTGTTTGCATGATGCCCTTTATTTAAATGATACTTTGATGTACATTCCTTGATGGTGGAGAGGGTGATTTAGTGCATGTATGTGGTGTTAGTCCCAGTAAGGATCTGATATGGTGCCAATGGTACATTTAGTTTTCATTAGAGGAAGAGCTTTTTTTATATTTAAAAAAATGTTTTTTATTTTATTTAAAAGGGGGGGGGGGGTTAAACATTTACTATGGAAGGGGTTAATTCACTTTTTTTTTTTTTACATTTTTTCCCCCACTTTTTTTTAGTCCCCATAGGGCACTAGTACATGCAATCTGTAGAATGCATACACTGATCAATGATATGCCATAGCATAGCATTGATCAGTGTTATCAGCGCTCCTTTACTACTGCATACCATGGATGGCTGCAGTAAAGGAGCGACGATTGGATGGCACGGAGCACGATAAGGGACCTCCGGCCATTGTCACAGCTGATCGGGACACAGCAATTTCACTGCAGTGATCCTGATCAGCATCCCCGAGCTATCTGGCAGTTAACTTGAGGACTTTTAGATGCGGCGATCAACTTTGATTGCGGCGTCTATAGTGTTAATGCAGGACATCACCTCTACCAGTGATGTTCGGCATTATCCACAAGTCCCGGCTATGACGCACGCTCAGCTGCTGGGAGCACTGCATAGTTTGGCACCTCCGTGATACCTGCCATCGGGGGACCCACCGACAACTATCGGATTAGGTATCGGGGACATATCTGTGACCATAGCTAGTGACCATATCTGTGTTTTGACCCAGACTGAAAACCGCAGCAGACAACCAGCTCTGGTGTTAACTGGTGAAATGTGCAAGACTAACTATTAACTGGCTCCAAAACAGAATTGGGCTTAAAAATGTTGCACATTGAATATTAATGAGCCGGGCGGCAGCTCCGCCAAGCTAGAATGACGTGTGGCAGAGTCCCAGATGATAACACCTCCCACTGAGTCCCAAGCCAGGGAATAACAGAAAACTAAAAATATAGATATCTGAAGAACCGCTGAACCATTTTTAACCAGGTAAGAAGCGTTTTAAGCAGGATCACCCACACTACAAGCCTGTGTAACAGGTTTAGTGCGGGTGATTCTGATGACAGATTTCCTTTAAGGAATCTGAGGAGGACATCAGTGACGTGCAGACACAACTCAATGATGAAGCTAATCGCACTTGGGAGCCGGGTGCAGAAGGGGCTTCATCATCATCAGGGGAAGAGGGTTGCAGGTTGCCCATGAGGCAGCAGCTGAGCCAGAAAGGTGGTAGCATGGTTGGCAGTCAGCATGGTGGCAGAAGTAGAAAGTCTGGAGCTAAGGTGCCGGGGTAGACCACCTGCTTCGCGGCAGCCTACCTTCCTGGGAGGTAGTGAAATGGGTTCCTGGAGTCGGCGACAGTAGCAGTCAATCAGTGCGGATTGTTGGTGGGAAAATCAGCTACTTGGCGGTTAGGCAGTTTTTCATCAATCATCCAGAGGAAGTTAACCTGGCCACATGCAAGATGTGTCGGCAGATGGTGAAGCTTGGCCAGGGTCCCAATGTTGGCTCCACGGCCCTGTGTCAACATATGCAGCGTCACCATAAAGTGGCCTGGGAGAACCGTGTGGTGGTCCAGCCTGCTGCATTATCCAGTGGCACGCCGCTCCCTGTTTCAGCCAGCCAAGACTCCACCACCTCAGCCGAAGGGAGCTGTGTGTCATACCCATCTTATGTCGCTTCATATGCTCCTGCTCCTCGTACTTAGAGTCAGTCATTCCGTCAGCAATCCATCAACGAAGCCATGTCCAAGAGACAACAGTATGCGCCCACTCCAATGGCACAGAAGCAGAATGTGCTCCTGTCCAAGTTGCTGGTGCTGCAGTTCCTCCCTTTTCAAGTGGTGGACTCTGCACCTTTCAGAGAACTGATGGCTTGTGCCGAGCCGAGGTGGAGAGTTTTTTGGAACAGAAGGTGGGCCAGTCCTTGAGCCTGTCAATGTGTACCAAAGTGCTTGGCAGCACCGAAGTGTGGAGCTATAACTACAGTCGAGGAAAATACATGTCCTTTACAGCTCACTGGGTGAATGTGGTTCTTGCACAGCCACAACAGCAACTTGGACAGGTCACACCGCTTCTGCCTCCACGCTCTCAGGCCATTGGTCTTGTGACAGTGTGCGACTCTGCTTCCGCATCCTCCTCCATGTCCTCAGCCTCCACTGCAGGGACAAGTCTCTTCTCCTCCAGCATACCATGTGTGCAGGACACGGCGGTGTCACACTGTTCTTCATGAACGGAGTCACACAGAGGAGGAACTGTTAAAAGTCATTCATCAAGAAATCGAATCATGACACTCCACGAAAACTAGAAATGGGAACTATGGTGATCGACAACAGGAAGAACATCTTGTCTGCGCTGTGACAAGGAAGCCTGAGACATGCAGCCTGCATGGCACACATGTTCAATCTGGTTGTCAAGCGGTTCCTGAAGTGTTTCCCACCATTTGAAAGACATCCTAACAATGGGAAGGAAACTGCATGCACTTCAGCCACATGTACACCGCAAAGCACACCCTCCTTGAGCTGCAGCATCAGAACGCATCCCCCAACATAGTCTGATTTGCGATGTTTCCACACGTCGGAATTCTACCCTCCATATGTTGGACCGAATATACGAACAGAGAAAAGCCATCACCAATTTCTTGATGATCCAAGTAGATAGGGGGACTCCCCTGTGTAACTTCAATGTCAACCAGTGGCAGCTCATACGTGACACCTGCCATTTGCTCATGCCCTTTGAGGAAGCCACATTATTAGTCAGTTGCCAGGATTATGGGATGAACTACGTCATTCCACTGCTTCATCTACTACAATACATGTTGGAGACAATGGCTGGTCAGGGCACTGGAGATGTGGCGCCTACATCTCACGGCCACATAAGCCCTGTGGGGGCTGAACTGGAGGGGGAGGGGCACAGTGGAGCACAGTTTAGGTTTCGTGAGATGGGCGGTTTTTCTAGTCATCTGACAGGAGGGGAGGAGCAGGAGCAGCTAGAGGAGCCAGAAGGTTATGAGGAAGGCTAGACACAGGACCAAGACACCGTGGCAATATGCAGTAGATATGGAGGCAGGGAGTTCCTCCGAGTCACTTGCACAAATGGCATAATGCATGCTTGCTTGCGTAGTGACCGCAGAATTGTCACCATTCGGCAGCAGGGTGACTTCTGGCTCGCTACCTGCGCAATATGGGGGCCTTTTTCACACCCACTGAGAGGGAGGACAAACTGACCTAATTCAGAGACATCCTATGTAGTCAGTTGGCCGATGCCTATCTGCAGCATCGTCCATCCTCTCACAGGTCTGACTCGGGTGGGGCGGCCCTTTGTGCTCACCTTGCACTGCCATGGCTGCTGGGTAGGGGTGGGGTGGGAGGAGCAGTACCAGCTCCATCAGCAGCAGCCTAGGTCTACAGTTGCTGATGAGTAGCTTTCTTCACAAGCATAGTGAAGTAACTCATCAGCAGCAGGTAGACCTGGCGCAGGACCTGAACCAGCAGGTGGTGGCATACCTTGACATGATCATGCCAACACACCTTGAAGATCCGCTTGACTTCTGGGCAGCCAAACTTGATCTGTTTCCGCAACTAGCAGAGTTTGCCCTGGAAAAGCTGTCCTGCCCGGCCAGTAGTGTGCCATCAGAGTGGGTGTTTAGTGCGGCGGGGGCCATAGTAACCACATGGAAAACTCGTCTGTCCACGAAAAATGTGGAGAGACTGACCCACCAATGCCTGATGCATCAGAGTAGATTGACTATGGTGCCACACCAACACTTGGATAGTGCAAAACATATTTAAGGTGCTGCTCCCCAGTTACAGACATTCCTCGCCATCAAACGAGAAGTAAGTATTGAGGATATGCATTAGCTAAAACTTTTCATAGGATAAAATATACGTACTCAAATGTTTTTTTAAATCAAACAAAAGGAAAGGTGTGCAAAAACACCATCTGCCACTTACACCACCAAGTATTGATGTGATGCAAAGACCTTTTAAAAGGTGGAAGGGAACAACGTGTATGGCCCATTATAACCGGTGGGGGTAAAAACTTCCCCTGTAAGGCCCTACTCTCGCATTATTAATTCCCTTCTTTGCAAGTGTTCGGCTGGGTTCACACTGCAGAATTTCTAGGCAGAATTTCTGCCGAAGATCGAGCCGGCGGTGTTAGGACCGAGCAGACTGGGTGGATCTTTTGGGAGATCTGCTCAGAAATGCATTGCCATCTATGGGGACAACAATGTAGTCCATGCGGTCCTAGTGCCTCTGGCTCGATCTCCGGCATAAATTCTGCCCAGTGATTCCGCAGTGTGAACCCAGCCTTACTCACCCTAAAAAGGGTGGCCCCACACAGGAAACTCTCCCTATTTCTCTCTACAAACACCATTTCCCAGGGTTTTTAGGTAGAAATAGAGAGTTTCCTCTGTGGGGCCGCCCTTTTTAGGGTGAGGAACACTTGCCAAAATGGCAATTGATAGGGCGAGAGTAGGGCCTTACAGGGAAAGTTTTTACCCCCACCTGCTTCAATGGACAATACGTTGTTCCCTTCCACCTTTTCGAGGGAAGTGTTACTCGTCCTTAAATGGGTGACCCCACACAGGATCAATCCCTATTTATACCTAAAAACCCTGGGAAATGGCAGTTTTTGTAGGTGGAAATAGGGAGAGGTTCCTGTCTGGGGTCGCCCTTTTTAGGGTGAGTAACACTTGCCAAGAAGGGAATTAATAATGCGAGAGTAGGGCCTTACAGGGGAAGTTTTTACCCCCACCGGTTGCAATGGACCATACGTTGTTCCCTTCCACCTTTTTAGAGGTTTTTGCATCACATCAATACTTGGTGGTGTAGGTGGAAAATTTAGATTTTTGCACATCTTTCCTTTTGGTTTGATTTAAAAAAAAATTGGGGGCTATATATTTTATCCTAAGCATATTATTAAAAGTTAAGTTTTACATGCATATCCTCAATACTTACTTGTGCACACTAACACTTTTACAAAAGAGACAGTTTTCTTCTGCCTACCAGCCTCAGCTACTATTCTGATCCTGCCATCTGCCTGATGCCACACATCTGATGCCAAGTTCTCCTTTTTTCACCCACCTTCATCACCGGGTATTGGTATTGCCACCCACCGACCCACTATGTCTGCTACCGCTCTGATGTAAACAGAGCGAAGCGGCATGTAAGTTGCTAGACGCGTCGCTAAAAAGCACGTTCTATTTTTGGAGCTGATTCAGAGCGGGCGGTCTGCGCATCTAAGGAGGAAATGCAGAATAAAAAAAGGAAGCCTAAGGAGACCATATAGTGGCTGAATGACACAGCCTTGAGTTTGCGGCAGCATGAGGAGAATGAAATAGCGTGGAGGTGAAGCACTCAGACGGATCCCTCCAAGGAACAGCCCAGGATAAAAGCAGCGCACAAGACTTCAAAGGTAAAATGGTTTATTTACCCGGCATGCAACGCGTTTCGCTGGACAACCAGCTTCATCAGGCAACAGCCTGATGAAGCTGGTTGTCCAGCGAAACGCGTTGCATGCCGGGTAAATAAACCATTTTACCTTTGAAGTCTTGTGCGCTGCTTTTATCCTGGGCTGTTCCTTGGTGGTATCCGTCTGAGTGCTTCACCTGTGTTGCCAGGAGCGGCTGCCGTTCTTCGCCCGTTGAAGGGTTATCCCACGCTTTCACCATAGTTGTGCTTCGTCGCAGTACTACTATACTCGGTGAGCATTTTTGCTTGTTTTCCATCTCCTCTTTACAATACGTTATCATACTAGGAGCGCTCTTCTTGTCTATATAGCGTGGAGGTGGCGGCAGCATGAGAAGAACAAATGGTGGCAGTATGAGACAGCTTGGAGGTGGCATCAGCATGAGCAGAACATATGTAGCAGAATGAGACAGCCTTGAGTTGGCAGCAGCAGCATCAGGAGTCCTGAAAGTGACCACTTGAATGTGAAAGTGAAAATTTTCATTTTTAACTCTAAAATGCTGGTGTTACCCCAGATTTTATCATAGTTTAATAGGAGAAACAGACCCCAAATATTTGTAAACCAATTTCTCAAGGGTAAAATAAATACTCATATATGGACATAAAGCACTGTGCGGGTGCAAAAGAGGGCTTAGGAGTGATACAGCATCAATGAGATTTGAGGCCTAAAGTGGTGGTTTGCACTGCAATGGTAGAAGTTCTGACATAAAATCTAAAACAGAACCCTGGCGAGTGACCACAGTTTTGAAACTAAACCCCTCAAGGAATGTAACAAGGGCGGGTACATTGAGTATTTAAACCTCACAGGCTTTTTTAACAGTGGGCCATAAAAATAAAAAAACTTTTTTTTTTTACACTAAATTGTTGGGGTTACCCAATTGTAATGTCCCAGTACGGGATGTGGCCCGTACTGTACTTCTGCCCTGTCAGGCAGAGTCCCTGCATGTCCCCAGGGTTCTCAACAAACCATATTGTATTGTGTAGTTATGTGTTCTAGGTGTAATGTACCCTTAAGAGTTTGTATCACATGATTGTTACCAAGAGAACCCCTCCAGCGACCAGGTGACCCCACAAGTGACCTATGGGCTCCTTGCACAGCCCCCTATCTAAAAAGGGGAGGAGCTGCAATCTCTCTATTAGTTCCTTCAGAGGGCCAGTGCAGTCAAGTGTTCCAGTGTCTGTGTCCAGAGCATTGGAGGCCTCAAGCCTAAATTACTGCAACCACAAGTCTGTCATCAGTAAGTCAAGTAATCTCAATTGCCTGTCACCTTCACAGTCAAGTCACCAATAGTCAATGTGGCCTGCATCATTGTCTGTCAAGTCGCTGCAAGCGCCTGCGAGGTCCCCCATGTCACTGGCCACCTCTCTGGGATATTGGCCAAACTGCATAGACTGTTCCCTCGGTCTATCTCAATAAAGCTATTGTTATCCTTAACCTGGCCTTGGACTATTGCCCCTGCCAGCCTAGGATCAGCGGTACAGCCTTTCAGGTGGTTTAGCCTAACCATGCCCTGGCGTCACTACAGAAGGCGTTAATTCCACCTGCTCCTTTGTCTATAACATCTGCCCCGCATCTACCTTACACCTCAAACCCCGACACCACACAATGTTATCATTTGCACAAGGGGTAATGGGAGAAATTGGGTTACAAATTTTGTAGGGGTTTTTCGCAGGACTATGGAAATACATCCACATATGGGGTATCGTGCTGGGCGGACGCACAACAAGGCTCAGAAGTCGTAGAGGATTTGTTTGCATTTCAGGTCTATGGCAAAACAGTATAAATAATATGTGAAGAAAAAAATGCTTATATATATATTTTTTTTATTTTTTTTAGCAGTTAAAATGAGTGATGTCATTACAATGTACAATTGGTGGCTCAGGAAATAAGCCCTCATATTTGTGTGAATATACGTAGTGTCCTGGCAACTGATCCTCAGCCAAGCTTTATGACCCAATACACAATCACCCACCCGGGTCATGTGGCACAGATAAGTTCATGATGCACAACCCCTTATTGCTTTTAATGATCGCCAAGTGGTAACCCAAGTCACAGATTTCCCAGCTCAGCTTCCCAGGGTCATTTACAATATTGAGGCATAAAAGTAAAATCCAATTAAAAAAATTCCTTAGAATTTCCTTAGAATTTCCTGCTGATTACAGCACAAATGTAAAAAAAACTGTTCCTTGTAAAAGGTATCATGAATAAGACTGAGTTAAGCTGATCCACATAAATATTACTCATTCACCTTGGTTGAATTAGCACATGGCTAGCCATGTGAGCAGTAACGCTATGTCAAGGCTTCAACCCATGTTACTGACCATTCACCCACCATTCTTATCTCCCATGCAACTATTCACCTATTGGGGTGACATGGGGACATGTAAAAAAAAAATCAAGTTTTTATTTTTATGGCCCACTGTTAAAGCCTGTGCTTTATGTCCACATATGAGTATTTATTTACCCTTGAGAAATTGGTTTACAAATATTTGGGGTCTGTTTCTCCTATTAACCTATGTGAAAATCTGGGGTAACACCAGCATTTTAGAGTAAAAATTTTAATTTTCACGTTCAACCACGCGCAAACCTCCAGCTGTTGCAAAACTTCAACTCCCAGCATGTCCAGACAGCAAACTGCTGTCTGGGCATGATGGGAGTTGTAGCTTTGCAAGACGTGGATGGCCACAGATTAGAGAGCTATGCGCAGTGATCTGAAAAATGTGGATATCCCAGATGTTTCAAAACTACAACTCCCACCATGCCCAGACAGCAAACGGCTGTCTGGATATGCTGGGAGTTGTAGATTTGCAACAGCTAGAGGTCAACAATTTAGAGACCACTACCCTAAGGGTATGGGCCACAGATGGCAGAAATTCTAAATTATGTGGATTTTCCACTGTACATTTTGGTGCAAGAAGATGCTGAAAAGAAATGTTCCCCAGACAGCTGCCAAAGCGAGCATAGAGATGTGGAAAAGCTGAGTATATGAGAGTTTAGGGTTTGCAGAAATCGGGAAAAGCTGAGTACATGAGAATGTAGGTTTGTCAGAAATCAGAAAAAGCTGAGTACATGAGAGTGTAGGATTTGCAGAAATCGTGAAAGGCTGAGTAGATTAGAGTGTAGGGTTTGAAGAAATATGTGTCCAGGCAGTAAGGCTGCAAAGCAGTGAGCAGAGCGAGACTCTTTCCCCCCCCCCCCCCCCCCCCCCAATCAACCAATCACAGTGTCTCAGCACTCAGCACAGTGACTCAGCTCTTTCATCAGCTGTTCGGGACACAGAACGCTTCAAGATACACAATTCTTCACTACACCGGGACATTACACTTGGGAATCTAATATAAGTCTTAAATTTAAAAAAAATCAATGTAATCATTGCAAGACTGAGGCCCTATGGTCATCGACATCATAGATTACCTGTGGAGTTATCACAAGAATCCAATGAAACAGCTTGAAGCGATAACAATGAACCATAACTGATTAAATTAAACATTCGCACTTTCACAGTCAGGGGGGCGCTAAGATGAAAGGGCTGGAACAGGTGGTATCTCGGTGGACCGCCAGCTCGATGCTCACCAGAATGGGTACTCAAAAAGTTTAAATAAATTCAAATGAAATTAAATAAAAATTACATTAAAAAAATCTCTTCATTCTCTTCAATTTTGATGCCATATGGTCTCCCTGCTGCCACATCCCCTCTGCGGCAGTGATTCTAATAGCGATGCCTCTAATCTGCATGTCATACTGAATAACAGTATTATTTCACTAACACAGCACACTCCCTATGCATGTAAGGACAAGGCAAAGTGCTCTACACCCCTATTGAGGCTATATGGTCTCCTCATGCTTCCACCACCTCCACGCTGTGTAATTCAGCCACTATGTGTTCTCATGCTGCCACCACCTCCACGCTGTGTCATTCAGCCACTATATGTTCTCCTCATGCTGCCGCAAACTCCAGGCTGTGTCATTCAGACACATTGTGGTCTCCTCATGCTGCTGCCACCTCCATGCTGTGTCATTCAGCCATTATATGGTCTCCTCATGCTTCCGCCACCTCCAGGCTGTGTCATTCAGCCACTATGTGTTCTCCTCATGCTGCTGCAAACTCCAGGTTGTGTCATTCAGCCACTATATGCTGCCGCAAACTCCAGGCTGTGTCATTCAGCCACTATGTGGTCTCCTCATGCTGCCGCCACCTCCACGCTGTGTCATTCAGCCACTATATGGTCTCTTCATACTGATGTCATTGTGCCGCTCTGCGACAGTGATTCTAATAGTGACTCCTCTGATCTGCATGTCATACTGAATAACAGTATTTCACTAACCCAGCACACAATCTATGCGTATTACAGCAAGGCAAAGTGTTCTGCACCCCTATTGAGTCTCTCTGTAGGCCAGAAACAGCCTATAGCGATTTGCTGCAAATAAATTCGGACCAAACCAAATTTTTGGGGAAAACTGGGCAAATCGCCCGAATCGAATTTTTCAAAAATTTACTCATCTCTTCTTATGAGGATCAATGCAATTACATATAGCATAGTCTATTTATCTTCCTCTGCTCCACCACATAATATAACAATTGCCACGAGGAAACTTAATTTGTTTTCCTAAGTGTTAGCGTACTACAAATTATTTTAGTGCTGTATTTTTCTACCAGAGATAGTTGTGGCTAGAACTGGGCGGGGTTTACTCCATTTTATATATCTAATGATTAGATGCCCATTTGATATCATGTGATGTTAGTGTCTTTTTTTTTTTTTTTTAGCGATATGATATCTGAACTAACCCACTTCTGGGACTTAGTTTGCTACTAACAAATCATATCCATGTATTATTGATTTATAACAGTAAATATATATATATATATATATATATATATATATGTGTGTGTGTGTGTGTGCTTTTCTGACTCTTCTGTTAATCAATTATAACTAATAAATCTGCAAATCATTTATGATATTATTATTATATCTTTCGACAAAATGGAGACCTTAGGGAGATTATGTCTCCTACATATTAGGCCCTAGTCTCGAAGATATTCCCAGACAAAAGGGTTAGGGAACGCCCAGAGTAGGGATCGAGCGATATTGTTTTTTTAGGGCTGATACTGATACCGATAATCGGTGGAGGTTAGGGCCGATAGCCGATAACTTATACCGATAGTCCGGTATAAGTTATCGGCTATTTATCCCCCCGCGACACCGCTGCAGATCATTGATTTAAAGTGGGCGCTTTAAATCAATGCACTGCAGTGGCTTTTGCGATGCCATAGGCCACCGCCACAACCACCCGCTTCTCTCCCCCTACCTATCAGGGTGGTCCGGGCCATCCTTCCTTCCTGTAGTGTCCGGCGGCATTCCGGGTGGAGGGTGAACCGGTCCGGGCTGTCCTTCTTCTCCGGGGGTCATCTTCTCCACTCCGGGCAGGCTCCGGCCTAGTAACGCAGCATAGACGCCGCTGTGCAGTGACACCCGTGCGCAGCGACGCACCTGACGTCACGGCGTAGCGGCGTCTATGCAGCGTACTAGGCCGGAGCCTGCCCGGAGTGGAGAAGAGGACCCCCGGAGAAGGACAGCCCGGACCAGTTCACTCTCCACTCGGAATGCCGCCGGACACTACAGGAAGGATGTATGGCCCGGACCAACCCCATTACGGGTAAGTTTAATTTTTTTCGGAGGGTGGGGGAGGGGCCTGACCGGTATAGTGGTATGGGCAAAAATCCATACCGGTATACCGCCCAGCACTACGGTGGGTGGTGCGACGCGGTGTGGCGGGGTGGGTGGTTGGGGAGGGCGCGGTCGTGGTGCGGTCGTGGTGCGGTCGCAGTGCGGCAGGTCGGGGGGGCGGTCACAGGGCGGTGCGGGGGGCGGGGCATTATCGGCTTATCGGCAAGGTAATTGCCGATACCGATAATGCCCAAAATCGTTATTACCGGCCGATAATATCAGCCATACCGATAATCGGTCGATCCCTAGCCCAGAGTTCACCAAAGATGGTATTTCACATATCTGAATTTTAGCCGGTAAATTGTAAATGGAGCTACTGATACAAAAAAGGGAAAATGTGTTGGAATCTGTTTACTCGCACCATTACCTTGTATATGCCAGTTAGTGTAGGTGACTCTGCTGCCATTTTCCCTTTAAGTCCGAATTAGATACTGTATCAATACAGCCGTGTGCTTGAGGCTTAAGAGCTGAGAAGCATTGTAAGCACTTGTGACTTGTAACTGTTAGCAAATTGTCAATGTAAACTGCTCACAATATGTTATTTCTTTACCGTGTGCTTGCTGCGGTCATGTTTGCTCTGCTGTTACTAATTTAGTCATTTCCTCCACCTGAATAATTCTGCACCGCATGAAGGCTGCAAACCCAGGTCTACAAGTAAATTCCCTTGACTATGTTTTGCATAAAACATTTTAAGGGAGCAGGTTCTTTAACCTGAATTTAAGCTAAGTTTGGATAGCAAAATGTTTCAAAGTATCATTGTGCTGTTACGTGTTCTTGGCTGCAGTTAATGTATAGGCAGGCCTGGTGCAACCCATAGGCAAATAAGGTGGCTGCCTAGAGCACACACTTGATAAGGGCGCAACCCGCAGCCACAGTTTTTTAAATCTTTTTTTATTGGGTAAGCCTGGTGGCGCGGCGCTCCTCTATCTGGCTACCTGCTGTAAGGAGTGCAGCACTGTTACATTACCCCCTCCCTTTGCCTTCTCCCCAGTCGGCCTTCTAGATGCTGGTGGTAAAGGACCTGTGATGATGTCAACATCATGTGACGTGTAATATGTTGGGGTCGTAGCTGATCATGGCAGGATAGAAGAAATGATAGCTGAATGACCTGTATGATGCTGTGGAGGGGACGGAGCTGAGCTGGAGTGGAGGTCGCATTTCACCACAGTAGTAAGGAGATTACATGAGGAGGGGGTTTGTTTCAGTATGTCACTACAGCATACCTCCCAACCGTACCAGATCCAGCGGGACAGTCCCGGAATGGCCCCCACATGTCCCACATTTAACTGAAAATGCCTATTAAGAGCCATTGGCTCCTCACCCCGTCAATCCCTCTTGTGCCTGCTGGGTACATTTAACCAGCAGACACAAGTGGCTGAACCCTTCCTCTGCGTTCCAACAGGTGACATCATCAGATGTTGGAGCGCAGAGGAAGAAGGAACAGAAGAGGCCATGCTGAGGGAGCCACAGGAGCTGACAGAGAAGAAGACAGAAGAGCCGCTGGAGGTAAGTATGAAGGGGGGGGATGGGGGGTGCTGCTGCCACTGCCTCCTATGGTGGACACCGCTGCCTACTATGGGGGACACTGCTGCCTACTATGGGGGAATATGCTGCCTAATATGGGAGACACTGCTGCCTAATATGGGGGAATCTGCTGCCTACTATAGAGGTAGTCTGAGTTTTTATTCCTCTTTGTCCTGGAGTCTATGCTGACTCATCCGTTTCCCAGTCTTGTGTTATGGACCTAGTCTGTGTGTTAGTTATCTGCGTTCTGTGTGAACAGTGTTCTATATTTATATCCTGTTTTGTTGATCTGATCCTTGTCCATTGTACTTGTATCTGTTTGTGAACAGTGTCCTATTTTCCTGTTTACTTTGCCTGTTTAGATTCTGCCCGGTTAATATTCGTATCCTGTTTGGTATATCTGGTTGTCTAGTAGTTTTCCAGGTCTGTTTCTGGCCTGTGACCGACTATGTATATATTAGTTTTTTCACCACTGCACTTTAGCGCATGCAGGGACCAGCTCCAAGTTGTCAATCCATCACTTAGGATGGATGGGCAAGTAGGCAGGGAGAGTGTTTTTAGGGTCAGTTTAGGGCTCACTCTCCCTGTTCCCCAGTCGGTCAATGCAGAGTCGTAGCCGGAAGAAATCACCATGGCGGTCTCAACTGGAGAAGAAAAAGGAAAGTAGACTACTCTGATCAGAGAAGACGGCACTGAATGTAACTGTGTGTAATCTCTAATCTAATTATATGGTCTGTAGCGGTGATGATGGGGGTTGTCAGTCATCTGATATAACTGTATGTAATCACTTATATGGTCTGTAGTGGTAATGATTGGAATTGTCAGTCTGTCAGTATATGAGGTCCTTCTAAACTTAGGTGACAGACTGACAACATTATTGCTGTTAAAGTGGTATTCCCTTGCTGAAGCTGTAGGTGTGGGTGGGGGCATGGCTGAGGGTGTAATTTGGGGCATGGCTGTGAGTGTGGTTAGGGGCATGGCTTGTCCCTCTTTGTTCTTAGCAAAACTTGGGAGGTATGCCAAAGTAGTAAAGAGATTACATGAGGAGGAGGTTTGTTACAATGTGTCACCCCAGTACTAAGGTAATGACATGAGGAGGGGGTGTGTTAGACTGTGCCACCCCAGTAGAAAGGAGATTACATGAGGAGGAGGTTTGTTACAGCGTGGCACCCCAGTAGTAAGGCAGATTACATGAGGAGGAGGTTTGTTACAGTGTATCACCCCAGTAGAAAGGTGATTAAAGTAGGAGGAGGTTTGTTCCAGTGTGTCCCTCCAGTAGTAAGCTGATACCACGAGGAGGAGGTTTGTTACAACTTGTCACCCCAGCAGTAAGATGATTACATGAGGCGTTTTGTTACAGTATGTTACCTCAGTAGTAAGGTTATTACATGAGGAGGAGGTTTGTTACAGTGCATCACCCCAGCAGTAAGGTGATTAAATGCGGAGGAGGTTTGTTACAGCGTGTCACCCCATTAGTAAGATGAGGCATGTCAAAGGACGGAGTCAAGGGGGCAGCAATATTACCTGCCTAGGGTGGCAAAAATTCTTGCACCAGCCCTACGTATGGGGCCATCTTGTTCGGAAAATGTCCTCAAGTACCCTATTAAAGGTAACTTGTCTTGTTGAAGATGCATCCAGGCAGCATGTTATAGAGAAGGAGGGTTGAAGCAGATTGATATTAGTTCCAGGATAGCATGTCATTTATTCACGTACATTAGGGTAAAAAAGTACTTAGTCAGACACCAATTGTGCAAGTTCTCCCACTTCAATAGATGAGAGGCCTGTATTTTTCATCATGGGTATACCTCAACTATGAGAGACAAAATAAGAAAAAATCCATAAAATCACATTATTTGGTCACCTAAAACAAGCAAGATTTCTAGCTCTTACAGACCTGTAACTTCTTCTTTTAAGAGTCTCCTCTTTCCTGCACTCGTTACCTGTATTAATGACTGTTTGAACTTGTTATCAGTATAAAAGACACCTGTCCACAACCTCAAACAGTCACACTCCAAATTCCACTATGGCCAAGACCAAAGAGCTGTTAAAGGACACCAGAAACAAAATTGTAGACCTGCACCAGGCTGTGAAGACTGAATCTGCAATAGGCAAGCAGCTTGGTGTAAATAAATCAACTGTGGGAGCAATTATTAGAAAATGAAAGACATACAAGACCACTGATAATCTCCCTCAATCTGGGGCTCCACGCAAGATCTCACCCCGTGGTGTCAAAATTATCGCAAGAACAGTGAGCAAAAATTCCAGAACCACACGGGGGACGTAGTGAATGACCTGCAGAGAGCTGGGACCAAAGTAACAAAGGCTACCATCAGTAACACACTACGCCGTGTTACACACGGCGCTTCGGTCACTTGCGCTGGCCATGAGTGTACTGCCCCGCTCTCCCCTGCTGGCGGGGCTGGGATTTGCATCGCTGGATGCGCCCGCATGCGAATCCCAGCCAGTCACTTACCACGCTCCTCTTCCCCTGCCTCTCAGCTCTGGCGCGCATGTCCCCATCTCCTAGGGCATGCGCGCACCGGAACTCTGAAATTTAAAGGGCCAGTATGCCCATAATTATGTGCAACACCTGACACACTTCTATAAGTCCCTGTACCTCCCACACTTCCCTGCCAAATCTTCAGTGCCCCTACCTAGCCTAAGATTAGGAGATAACAGCTGGTTCTGTGAGACCCTGGCGAGGTTCCCGCAGAATTCCGGCAGAAAATTCTGATTTCGGCTAAGAGGCGCACACCCAAGTATTGTGCAAAGAAGCAGGCTTTATTAATTCAAAAAACATGCAGAGTGAACGAGACAAAGCGTTTCAAAGGTTTTCCGATATGGCCCATGTCATCAGCCACACAGCTCGGTGGATCCACATTCAGCAGCGTTACTACTACTACCTTGAGTGTTACAGCAAGATCCGGCCATGGATCCCACTGGGGTTCCTCTTCCCGATAATCCGGATCTCGCTTCTATAGTGGCTCTCCAGTCACAGCAGTTGGCCCAGCAGGCACAACCGTTAAGTCAATTGTCCGCCATAATGCAGCAGCGGCTTTCTGCTCAACAACAACCGCAGCAGCCACAGCCTGCTCCAGTGTTGCCTCTCGCTCCTGCAGTCGTTTTAGGATCTAAGCTCCGTTTGTCTCTTCCTGAGAAGTATGAGGGGGATCTCAAGTCTTGCCGTGGTTTCGTGACACAGTGCTCCATGCACATAAAACTTATGGCCGAACATTTCCCTATGGAACGAGCAAAGGTGGATTTTGTCCTCAGTCTCTTAATTGGAAGGGCCTTGGCCTGGGCAACCCCGCTATCGGATCGCAGTGATCCACTCACAACTAATCTCCAGGCTTTTCTGTGAGAATTCCGAGGAGTCTTTGAAGAACCTGCACGAGCTTCTTCTGTTGAGACGGCTTTGTTGAATCTTTCCCAGGGAAACTCATCTATCCGTTTCTCTGAACGTGAGGAGCTACATCAAGAAAGGGAGACTGCACAACCTCAGCGCTTTCCTCGCCTGGCACCTGTCTTCCAGCACCCACTGCAACCTTCTACGTTGCCTCCCGCAGTGGAAGCTACGTTGATGGATCGGTCTCGAGCTGAGAATCTTTGCCTCTACTGCGCCAGTGCAGATAATTTCCTCAGAAATTGTCCTCTGCATCCACAGTCACAGGGAAATGCTCGCACCTAGGGTTTGTGGGAGAGGCTTCCCTAGGTATGAATACCTCCTCTCCACGCTTGAATTTGATGGTCCAGCTATCTCTACCCTCCAAAGAGACTATTTTTGTTCTTGACCTTCCTGCACTCTGGTTCCACTCTGTAATGCTCCAGCAGTCTTCCAGGAGTTCGCCAATGACATATTTCGTGACCTCCTATACTCCTGTGTCATGGTCTTTTTGGGCAACATTCTTATCTACTGGCCCAATGTACAGACTCATCGCTCACACCTCTGCCAAGTCCTACGTCGTCTCAGAGACAATCATCTGTATGTAAAACTTGAGAAGTGTATTTTTGAAGAAAACAGTCTACCTTTTCTGAGCTACATGGTTACTAGTCAAGGTCTACAAATGGACCCTAACAAGTTGTCTGCTGTTCTAGACTGACGCCCTTCCAGTTTAAAAGCTATACAGTGCATCCTTGGTTTTGCCAATTACTATTGGCAATTTATTCCTCATTACTCCACCTTGGTAGCGCCTATTGTCTCTCTCACCAAGAAGACCTCTAATCCTAAGGTTTGGACTCCAGAGGCTGAAGAAGATTTCAAACAGCTAAAGTCTGCCTTCGTTTCAGCCCTGGTGTTATCTAGACCAGATCTTAGCTAGTCATTTCTTTTGGAGGTGGATGCTTCTTCAGTCGGAGCCGGTGCTGTTTTGACGCAGAAGTTTTCTAAAGGAAGAATTGTAACGTGTGGATTTTTCTTTAAGACCTTCTCTCCTGCGGAAACAAATTATACCATTGGAGATCGTGAGCTTTTGGCTATAAAGCTGGCTTTGGAAGAATGGCGTCACCTCTTGGAGGGCTCTGTACATCCGGTTTCTATATATTCTGATCATAAGAACTTGCTTTATCTACAGACTGCACATCATCTCAACCCTCGACCTGCCCGTTGGTCTCTATTCTTCTCCAGATTTGACTTCTACATCCACTTCCGTCCAGCAGTGAAGAATTTACGAGCTGACACTCTTTCTAGATCTTCTGAAGTTCATGATTAAGAATCTCTACCTCAACATATTATTCCCCCTGAACATCTCATCTCTGCAGCACCTGCAAGTCTTCAGCACCTGCCTTCTGGAAAGACTTGTGTCCCCCCCATCTAAGACTCCGAGTCTTGAAATGGGGTAATTCCTCGCTTCTGGCTGGTCATTCTGGAACTCATATGTCCTTGCAGCTCATCTCCAGACAGTATTGGTGACCTACTTTAAAACAGGATGTCGTAGATTTTGTTCGTTCCTGTTCGGTCTGTGCCCGGGACAAGACCTCTCGTACTAAACCTGCAGGTCTGCTACAGCCTCTACCAGTTCCTGAGCTTCCCTGGACAGATATTGCTTTGGACTTTAATACTGACCTTCCCTCTTCAGACAGCAATACAGTCATCTGGGTAGTTGTGGACAGAATTTTCTAAGATGGTTAATTTTGTGCCACTGCCTAGACTTCCATCTGCACCGCAGCTTGCTAAGCTTTTCTTTTGCCACATTTTCTGCTTACATGGATTGCCTTCTCATATTGTCTCTGACCGTGGAGTCCAGTTCGTCTCCAAGTTCTGGCGGGCCCTCTGCTCACATTTCCAGGTTAAGTTGGATTTTTCCTCTGCGTATCACCCACAATCCAATGGACAGGCCGAAAGGGTGAGCCAGGTCTTAGGAGATTACCTTTGCCACTTTGTTTCTGCTAGCCAAGACGACTGGACTGATTTACTTCCCTGGGCAGAATTTTCTTACAACCATAGAGATACAGAATTCACTGGGACATCACCTTTCTTTGTGGTTTATGGACTTCACTCTTGTCTACCTCTTCCTTTGTCTTCTTCCTCTGGCGTTCCTATGAGCAAGTGCGAAATTTTTCCAGCATCTGGAAAAAGACTCATCACTCTCTATTACATGCCACGTCTCGTATGAAGTCACAAGCGAACAAGCAAAGGCGTAGTCCTCCCGAGTTCTCTCCCGGTGACAGTCTGGTTGTCTTCCAGGTATTTTCGCTTCAAGATACCCAGTTATAAACTAGGTTCTCGCTATCTGGGTCCTTATAAAATCAAGAAGCGCCTAAATCCCGTGGCCTATTCTCTCTATCTGCCGTCTTATCTCCAGATCCCGAATTCCTTCCATGTATCCCTCTTGAAACCTGTTATTCTTAACCGCTTTAAAAAAAAAAAGACATTTCTCCTACTCCCATCTCATGTACTTCTGATGATTACGTCATTAAAGACATTTTGAATTCTAAGTTTATAAGAGGAAAAGGTTTTTTCCTTGTGGATTGGGAAGGATTTGGGCCTGAGGAGAGGTCTCGGGAGCCGCAGGACAACATCTTAGACCAAGGGGTGGGGTACTGTTACACACGGCACTCCGGCCACTTGCGCTGGCTGTGAGTGCTTTGCCCCGCTCTCCCCTGCTGCCAACGGGGCTGGGATTCGCATCGCGGGATGCGCACGCTTGCAAATCCCAGCCTGTAACTTACCACTCTCTTCCTCCACTGCCTCTCAGCTCTGAAATTTAAACGGCCAGTACGCCCATAATTATGTGCAACACCTGACACACTTCTATAAGTCCCTGTACCTCCCACACTTCCCTGCCAGATCTTCAGTGCCCCTAGCCTGAGATTAAGCATTCCCAATTGTCTGTTGCCTTGCCCATGTATTAAGAGCCTTCCGCTTCGTTATTTGACTACGCACCTTTGCCGCCTGCCTTGACCTTCTGCTAAATCTGACTATGCCTCTGCCTCGGAGCAAAAAGAGAGGACAGAAAAAAACAGCACTCAGAGAAAACACAAATCTCTAAATATATGCATGTAATCAATTTCGAAATGCCACTCACTTTACCAGGGGAGGGGAGGATATGGAAAAGGAATTATACCTTTGGTCCAAATAAACAGGGGGTCCAGGATAGCTTCAATGGGCAGATCCATGCAAGGCACAGCAACATCCAATGGGTAAATTTAATTATTTTAATCGCGACGCGTTTCAAAGGTTATAATAAACGCCTTCTTCATCAGGCTTACAAAATGTATATTAAGAGTTCTCTCATTTATACTTACATGAGAAGGGTCCACATCCTCCACACCTGCGTGTTCATCTCGCGCGCTATACTGGTGTTCCCTTCCAGTTTGTGGGGTCACATGACTCAAGTGACGCCGGCTTCCGGGGCCGCCCGGTCACATGACCGGGCGGACTCGTGACAGGCGCTCTACTACGTCAGTCGCTTGGTGTATGTGATCAGGTGACTCCCCACAGAACCACCGACCTGATCACGTGGACGCAGGAGGAAACCACATGATCATCCTGTGTTCCAAGCTGGAACGCACAAAGAGTTTTCTCTCCGTGCGTTGTAAAATGGAGAGTCATATGCGTTCCAAGATGGAACGCACATCGGATTAAGATGTATCCACTATAATTATAATCACAGAAGATATAACCCTAGTTATAGGCGACCAGGTGACATTATCAAATGGAGCCACATGGTCATCCTGCGTTTCAACCTGGAGCGCACAGGGGAACATTACATGCTCACCCCGCGTTCCAGGGTGGAACGCACATCAAATTTAAACACATCTAGTGCAACCATGATTCTATTTGGGGGAAAGAATAACATTTATAGTGCAGTGAAAGGGAACACATAAGATGCACTATTCTACAAGATACCCCTAGTGGATATATATATATAGAAATACCATAATAAATAGTGGAGGATGTGTACCCCTTACATAATATCACTTTAAAAAAACACATAGCACATAAAATACATATAGGATACACATAAATATATACATATTCCAAGGAATACACATATATATATATATATATATGTGTGTGTGTATATATACATACACATTCTATTAAATAAAATACATGTTCTAATGAATAAAAAATCAATACATATAAATACATACAAAATTAATATAATAAATAGATAATTGGTTAAAAAGCTAAAATTTATAACTTAATAAACAATTAATAATTTTTTAGTTAACCTGTTCTAAAGTCTCATTAAGGCCATTCGGCTGTAATGTATTTAATTAAAAAATCCAGAACATTTCTTTATTGCACAGTAATTTACCCCATATGTGGCCCTAAACTGTTGCCTTGAAATACGACAGGGCTCCGAAGTGAGAGCGCCATGTGCATTTGAGGCCTGAATTAGGGATTTGCATAGGGGTGGACATAGGGGTATTCTATGCAAGTGATTCCCAAACAGGGTGCCTCCAGCTGTTGCAAAACTCCCAGCATGCATAGACAGTCAAAGGCTGTCCGGTAATACTGGGAGTTGTTGTTTTGCAACAGCTGGAGGCTCCATTTTGGAAACAGTGGCGTACCAGACGTTTTTCATTTTTATTGGGGAGGGGAGGGGGGCTGTGTAGGGGTATGTGTATATGTAGTGTTTTTTACTTTTTATTTTATTTTGTGTTAGTGTAGTGTAGTGTTTTTAGGGTACAGTCATATGGGCAGGGGATTACAGCGAGTTTCCCGCTGCGAGTTTGAGTTGCCACGCAAAATTTGCTGCTTCGCAAACTTGCAGCCTGATACTCACTGTAAGCCCCCTGGCCATGTGAATGTACCCTGTACATTCACGGGGGGGGGACCTCTATCTGTTGCAAAACTACAACTCCCATCATGCACAGTCTATCAGTGCATGCTGGTAGTTATAGTTCTGCAACAGCTGGAGGCACACGGTTTGGGAAACACTGAGTTAGTAAACAGACAATGTTTCCCAACCAGTGTGCCTCCAGTTGTTGAAAAACCACAACTCCCAAACATTCTCAGGCATGCTGGAAGTAGTAGTTCGGCAACATCTTTAGAGCCAGATGTTGCCGAACTACAACTCCCAGCATGCTTTGAGTTGTAGTTTTGCAACATCTGGAGGACTACAGTTTGCAGACCACTAATACAATGGTTCCCAATCTGTGCCCTTCCAGATGTTGCAAAACTACAACTTCCAGTATGCCAAAACTGTCCAGGCATGCTGGGAGTTGTAGTTCTGCAACATCTGAAGGGACAGATCTTACAGAACTACAACTCCCATCATGCCTGTACAGTAAGGGCATGCTGAGGATGTGTAGTTTGCAACATCTGGAAGGGCACAGTGGTCTCCAAACTGTGGACCTCCAGATGTTGCAAAACTGCAACTTACTTCTGACACCCGATGCGATCATCCTGTATAATGTATAAATGCTGGCGGCCGGCTTCTCTGGTCCCTCTGTAGTATGAATACATATTTACCTATTATTCATATTTCCCGGGAAATATGAATAAGTGATGTGAATTCTATTCACATCACTGGCTGGCTGGCTGGAGTATAGTGCAGAGATGAGAGTGCAGGAGAAAACCGCAAAGGACAATCGCATCGGGTATCAGGAGTGACACCCGGGGCGATCTGTCTATTAGCACAGGTACTACAGCTCCCATCATGGAACAGTCTGTTCCATGCTGGGAGTAGTAGTACTACCTAAAAAAATAGAGAAAAAAAGGGGAAACACACATATACACACACACTTTATTAAACACAATGGGGGAGATTTATCATTGAATATAGACTTTTTTCCGTCTATCCTTGGCACTGTTAAGGCGCAGTACTTTTTTATTAGCGACTTTTGTGCAACTTTTAAAGTAGACATTTGTTACGATTTTGCCTTGCAGTGCACCCTTATTTATCATATACGACTTTTACGAAGAGTCGCTAAAAAATTCACTATTGTCCATTTCTAGACATAAACGTACACCACCCTGAAGTACGCTTAGAAATTTCCTCTACCCTATGGAAAGCAGCATTAAATAGAAATAATGGCAATACAGACTCTTAATTGGTCCTGCCACCCTTGTCTGCATGAGGGGTGTTTCTTTTCGACCTCCATACGTTGGATGCCTTTGTGAAGAAGCTGGCATGTCGGACGCGGTAAAGTTAAAAACTAACATTAGCCGAATGTGAACTGAGCTCCTACTACTGCTGACCACTGTTATGGGTTATAATTATGTTTGGGATGTTATGATCATGGATTTCTGTAAGAGGTTAGGCTATAGGTTCTTCATACAGCTAGGGGTTAATGAAATTGATAAGGGCTTGGGAATAGGGATATTAGGATTGCACCCACAGAGCTGACTGCATGGTGACTGAAATTGAGAGCCACACACCCGGGCTCTCTCTCCCACCTCCACAGAAGGATGCAAAGGAAGCCATGGAAAGAGAGGGTGGGTAGACTTCTATATGACACTTCTTGGCTGCACCCCAGGAGCTGAGACCCATTCATGTTTCCCCATTTCCGTTGGGTCGGGAGGCCGACAGATGCTTCACTTGGCTCCTCATTCAATTCAGGGTCCGTGATCACCTCTGCCATGGATTCATTTTCATTCTCCATAGACTCCAGCAGATCACAGGCTGCTGAGGTGGAGGGTTGGGCCTTTTTTCTTGACCTACCGGTGTCCGTCATGTCTCCTGCAGACCACCAGACAGGAGGACTGAAGGATTTCTGGAACACGCTAATGAGGTAAACAGTGCGAGAAGATGTCAAGCTGCAGGACCATCTATAATCTTCGTAACCTACAACTTTTCCTGCCCGTGGAAATCTCTGGCGAATTCATCATACACAGTAAGCAGTTTTGATGAATTTGACGCTGCCACATAAAAACTTAGACTTAAATTAAGGTGGAAAAAAGGGTGTGCGGTACACTTTCAATGATATATGTCCCCCAATATTAAAATACATTACTAATAAAAAAAATGTAAAAAATTCATTAGAAAAAAAATATATTATTATTACATTTTTTTTAAATAATTGTTTATTTTCACAATTTTTTAAATTTCCATAACAAAGGGATATTAACTGGCTTTCTAAATTTTTATTATTGTCTGCTACATTTTTAGGTCCCTGGCCGCCCACATAAATTGATAATTTGGTGGCTTTATAATTTTTTATACACCCAAAAATGGAGTCTACATTTTAGGCTGTTTTCACACTATGAGTATTTATCCATTAATAAACATCTGTTTTCTGTATTGTATAATTAACAAACGGATGTATAATAACGGATGAAATAACAGATGCTAACAAATGTATAATGTCAGTCAAAATAACAGGCATATTTATCCATTAAGACCTGTTATAACATCCGTCATGTACCGTTATTTTATGGTTTTAACACCTCTGCCTACAGACTTCCGCAGCCGGGACTACTCCAACTCCCATCATGTTACATGATGGGAGTAGTAGTTCTCCGGCTGCGGAAGTCTGCTGGTGGCTGGGGAGGCTACATTAGTGTTTGTACTACTACCCCCATCATGGAACAGACTCTGAGGGATTGATTGCATTGGGTACGGAGAAGAGCAGCAGAGAATAGACATGTCCCAGCGGTGCGCTGATTGCGCCAGAAGCAGGGCAGCAGTGGGGACATGTCAGGCAGCGGCGGTGCATGAATGAAGCCTACATGCTGGACATTCATTCAGTCCCGCTGCTGCCCTGCTCAAAGAAGATGAGGAGGAGGCAGTGGGAGGGGAAATAAGGAAACTGGTGGGGAATAAGGATAAGCACACTGGGGCCAATTAATTATTATAAACACACTGGGGCCAATGAATTATTATAAACACACTGGGCCAATTAATTATTATAAACACACTGAAGCCAATGAATAATTATAAATATGCAAAGGGAAATACATTTGGGGGTCAAATTAGTAGTTTAAAAACCCTGCAGGGAGCCCTGAATGGCTCCTCAGTGGCGGTCATTCAGGGCTCCCGGCGGGGAATTTAAAAGTGAAAGTAAAAATTCACCGTACATCGCAGGGGAGCGGAGCATGCCGCCTCCTCCCATGTTTAGTAACATCTGATCGCATTGGGTCTCAGAAGACTCGGTGCGATCAATCCCTCAACCCATATACTACAACCACCATCATGGAACAGAGTCTGTTCCATGATGGTGAGTAGTAGTTCAGCAAAAAACCTTGAGGTGGCGCTGATGATTCCAAAAATGAATGTAACAAACTGTAGCCAGAGATGTAGGTATACAAAGCACTGGAAGGTTTATTAGTTTAGCAAATAAAAACAATAAAATGGGGGTCACATGTTTCGGGGGCACCACCCCCTTACTCAGATCAGTAACTTACCCCATTTTATTGTTTTTATTTGCTAAACTAATAAACCTTCCAGTGCTTTGTATACCTACATCTCTGGCTACGGTTTGTTACATTCATCTTTGGAACCAGCAGCGCCACCTCAAGGTTTTTTGCTCAACTACTACTAATCTACTCTCAGGAAACTGTTTAACTCTCCTGAAACCTAAGGCTTAGCAGCAGTTCCAGCTTCTTTGTAACCCTGCATGTGAGTTGATATGCAAGTTTTAACTTGCTGCAAGGTGAGCAGCCACCACCTAGGGGTCGTACAGGCCCCACATCCTCTCTCTCTATAACTACCTATATGGTATTACACGAGGCGCCCCCTCCAGTCTCTTCTTTTTTTCTTCACTTGCAGATGTTGCATGATGTTGGTAGTAGTACAAATACTAACGTAGCCTCCACATCCAGACTAATGTAGCCTCCGCAGCCGGGGAACTATTACTCCCATCATGAAAACAAGTCTGTTCCATGATGGGAGTAGTAGTAGTCCTGGCTGTGGGAGTCTGTAGGCAGAGGTGTTAAAATGCCATAAAATAACGGTACATGCCGGATGTTACAACGCGACTTAACGGATCAATATGCCCGTTATTTTGACGGACATTATTCAGCCATTAGCACCTGTTATTTCATCCGTTATTATACATCCGTTTTTTAATTATACAACACAGAAAACAGATGTTTAATAATGGATAAATACTCATAGTGTGAACGCAGCCTAAAATGTAGACTCCATTCTTGGGTGTATAAAAAATTATAAAGCCACCCAAAAAAATTTTATGTTAATGTTAATTTTTAAACAGGTATCAATTTATGTGGGCTGGCAGGGCCCTAAAAATGTAACCGACAATAATAAAAATGTAGAAAAGGGCCAGTTCCATGATGGGAGCTGTAGTACCTGTACTAATAGACAGATCGCCCCAGTTGTCAGTCCTGGTGGAGATGGTGCAGCTTTCTCCTGCGCTCGCATCTCTGCACTATACTCCGGCCGGCCAGTGATGTAAATAGAATTCACATCACTTATTAATATTTCCCGCAGAGAGCTGTGATTGGCCAGATTCCAGCCACTCACAGTTCTCTGCGGGATACAGCATATACTCATACTACAGTGGGACCAGAGAAGAGCGGCCGGCCCCCCGCATCTATACATTATACAGGACGATCACATCGGGTGTCAGAAGTAACACCCGCTGCGATCTGTCTATTAATGCAGGTACTACAGCTCCCAGCATGGAGCAGAATGTGCTCCATGTTGGGAGCAGTAGTACCTGCAGTTGAGGACAGATCGCAGCGGGTGTCAGGAGTGACATCCACTGTGATCTGTCTTCAACTGCAGGTACTACTGCAGGAGAAAGCCGCTCACATCTATACATTATACAGGACGATCGCAGGGGTGTCGCTAATGAAGAAATTTGTTATTTTGAATCGAGTTGAAGCTCGGATTTGGTCCGAATAAAATTTTTTATGAAATTTGGAACGAATTTGACTTCGTCAGATTCAATTCGCTCATCTCTATTTATATCCCATCCTCATATCCTGACTTCATATCCCATCCTCATATCCTGACCTCATATTCTGTCCTCATACCCTTTCCTCATATCTCATATCCTGTCATCATATCCCGTCCTCATATCCCGCCTCATTTCCTGTCATCATATCCCATCCTCATATCCTGTTCTCATATCCCGACTTCATATCCTGACGTCATATCCTGTCCTCATTTCTCGCTCTCATACCCTGTCCCCATTAGTAAGATGAGGCATGTCAAAGGATGGAGTCAAGGGGGCGGAAAAATTACCTTTTACCTAGGGTGGCAAAAATCCTTGCACTAGCCCTACGTATGGGGCTATCTTGTTCAGAAAACTATCCTCAAGTACCCTATTAAAGGTAACCTGTCTCGTTGAAGATGCATGCAGGCAACATGTTATAGAGCAGGAGGGTCAGAGCAGATTGATATTAGTTCCAGGTTAACATGTCATTTATTCAAGTAAATCTCTGCTCATTCTGGGGTAAGCAGTCCTACTCAGTGATTGATAATTATTTACATACTAGCTGAGTACCCGGCGTTGCCCGGTTTTTCCTAACTTATCCTTGTGGGGGAGGAAAAGAAACCTAGAAGGAAGTACTTGTCCTCATATCCCGACCTCATATCCCATCCTCATATCCTGACCTTATATCCAGCCCTTATATCCCGTCATCATATCCTGACCTCAAATTCCATCCTCATATCTCATCCTCATATCCAGTCCTCATATTCAATCCTCATATCCTGTCTTCATATCCCATCTTCATGTCCTGTCCTCATATCCGACCTTATATCCAGACCTCATATCCCATCCTCATATCCCGCCTCATATCCTGTCCTCATATCCTGTCCTCATATCCCGTCCTTATATCCTGACCTCATATCCTGTCCTAATACCCTGTCCTAATATATCATCTTCATATCCCAAACTCATATCCTGTCTTCATATCCCATCCTC
Source organism: Hyla sarda (assembly GCF_029499605.1). Classification (NCBI taxonomy): domain Eukaryota; kingdom Metazoa; phylum Chordata; class Amphibia; order Anura; family Hylidae; genus Hyla; species Hyla sarda. Next base: position 53,664,243 of record NC_079199.1, on the reverse strand, counting down.
GTCTCCCATCCTAAGGTCCCGTCCTCATATCTGACCTCATACCCTACCTCATGTCCCATCCTCATATCTCGCCTTATTTCCTGTCATCATATGCCATCCTCATATCCTGTTCTCATATCCTGACTTCATATCCCTTCCTTATTTCTCGTTCTCATACTCTGTCCTCATATCTTATCATCATATCCCGAACTCATATCCCATCCTCATGTCCCGTCCTCATATCCCATCCTCATATCCTGCCTCATATCCTGTCATCATATCCCGTCCTCATATCCTGACCTCAAATCCCATCTTCATATCCTGACCTCATATCCCGACCTCATATCCCGTCCTCATATCCCGTCCTCATATCACGTCCTCATACCCTGTACTCATATCTCATCCACATATCCCGTCATCATGTCCCATCCTCATATCCTGTTCTCATATCCAGACTTCATATCCTGACCTCATATCCTGTCGTCATTTCTTGCTCTCATACCCTGTCCTCATATCTCATTCTCCAATCCTGTTCTCGTATCCTGTCCTCATATCTCATCCTCATATCCCGTCCTCAGGTAGGGCTGAGTTGTGATGAAGATATTGTAAGCCGAATATAAAAGGAGGCGTGGTTTTGTGGAATTGGGCATGACTTGCAAGCCGGACCAATGCACAAAAAGGGTAGAAAATAAAAGCGGTGTAGTTTAAATGGTATATGTGTGACTTTGCGAGATGGGGTGTGGCATGTAGGAGGGGTGTGGCTGGACTGACTCTTAGAGCGCGCGTGCCACAGTTCTGAAATTTAAAGGGCCAGTATGCCAATAATTATGTGTAACACCTGACACTAGTCCCTGCCCCTCCCACTCTTCCCTGCCGGATCTTCAGTGTCATTTGTCTGAGTTGAAGCATACCCTTTGTCTGTTGCCTAGCCCGTGTTCTGACCCTTCCACTACGTTATTGACTACACACCTTTGCCGCCTGCCCTGACGTTCTGATAAGCCCGACTTCATCTCAGCATCTTCCTACTGTACTTTGCCTAGCCCAGCTACCTGTGTGGTCAAGTCGTATCGGGGGTAGCGACCTGGGTGTCGCCTGCAGCAGCAAGCCCATCCTGCCTTGCGGCGTGCTCTGGTGAAGACCATCGGCACCTTAGACTCCGCTCCCCGATACGGCCCGTGTCATCAGCCACAGAGGTCAGTGGATCCACATTCAGCAACATTACAGCAAGATCCGGCCATGGATCCCTCTGGGGTACCTCTGCCCGAGAATCCAGATCTCGCCACTATAGTGGCTCTCCAGTCACAGCAGTTGGCCCAGCAGGCGCAACAGTTAAACCAGTTGTCCGCCATGATGCAGCAGTTGCTGACTGCCCAGCAACAACCGCAGCAGCCTCAGCCTCCTCCTGCTCCGGTTATGCCTCCCGCTCCTGCAGTCACCACGGGATCCATGTTCCATTTGTCTCTTCCCGAGAAGTATGAAGAGGATCCCAAGTCCTGACGTGGATTTGTGACACAGTGCTCCATGCACATAGAGCTTATGGCGGAACAGTTCCCTACGGAATGATCGAAGGTGACCTTTGTCATCAGTTTGTTAACTGGAAGGGCTCTGGCCTGGGCAACTCCGTTATGGGATCACAGTGACCCTCTCACAGCCAGCCTTCAAGCTTTCCTGACGGAATTCTGAAGTGTTTTTGAAGAACCTTCATGAGCTTCTTCCGCTGAAACTGCTTTGTTGAGCCTTTCTCAGGGTAACTCCTCTGTGGGCGAGTATGCTATCCGTTTTCGTACGCTGGCTTCTGAGTTATCCTGGAATAATGAAGCTCTTTGAGCCACCTTCAAAAGAGAATTCTCTAGCTACATTAAGGATGTCCTTGCTGCCTGGTAATTGCCATCTACCTTAAATAATCTTATACAGCTGGCCTCCCGGATTGATATCCATTTCTCTGAGCGATGTGAGGAACAACGTCAAGAAAGGGAGTCTGCACGACCTCCGTCTGGCACCAGGCTTCCAGCAACCACCAAACCCTTCTGCGTTGCCTCCCGCAGTGGAGGATATGCAGGTGGATCGGTCTCCCCTGACTCTGCAGGGAAGAACTAGCCGACGAGTGGAAAATCTATGTCTCTTCTGCGCCAGTGCAGATTAAGGGCCGGACTAAGAGCATCATGGGCCTGGTGCTGAAGATTTTGGTGGGCCTAAAGTTGACACGACACAAAAGCTGGGTTATGGCTATTTGTGGGTTTTAGTGCAATGCCATTTACTTACATTATGTGCAAACAGCATGATACATGTCAGGAACCGGACTGGAAGCGGGTAGTGGATCCTCTGTGTTAGTGAGGCGATGGCGTGGGCCGTACCAGGGGACTGGTTCTAAGAAGTTACTGGTTTTCACCAGAGCCCGCCGCAAGGTGGGATGGACTTGCTGCGGCGGTAACTCCCAGGTCGTATCCCCCGATAGCGACTCCACCTCACTAACAGCTGAGATAGGCTTAGTGCACAAGGACAAGGCGAAGGCAAGGTCGGACGTAGCAAGGGGTCAAGGCAGGCAGCAAAGGTTCGTAGTCAGGGGCAACGGCAAGGGTCTGGATACACAGGCTTGGGAACACACAGAACGCTTTCTCAGGGCACTAGGCAACAAGATCCGGCAAGGACAGATAGGGGACGTGGTTATTTATATGTTTGGGAGTGATTAGCACTGATTGGGCCAGGCACCAATTAGTGGTGCACTGGCCCTTTAAATTTCAGAGAGCCGGCGCACGCGCGCCCTAGAGAGCGGGGCTGCGCACACCGGGACATGACAGTAGGGGAACGGGGCAGGTGAGAGGACTGGGATGCGACCCGCAGGCGGGCGTGTCCCGCCACGCGGATCGCATCCCCACCGGTGATAACAGAGCAGCGCTCCCGGTCAGCGGGTCTGACCTAGGTGCTGCAGGCTGAAGAACGCCGCAATCGCTCCGGGGAGGAGCAGGGACCCGGAGTGCTTGGCGTAACAATACACAGAGTGTGACATAGGTAGGTATTTAATTGGGTTTTTGGCTGGCTAGATAGTTAGCTGGGTCGGTTGTAAGCTTTCTGGGTAAGTAGTTAGGTAAGTAGCTAGCTAGGTAGCCATGAAGGTAGCTAGCCAGGAACGTAGATAGGTAGGTAGGTAGGTAGCTAGCTATAATCCCTATCAGAGCCATTTTTACACATTGGTGGGCCCAGTGCGAGACTGTAGAGGAATAGTGGTGCAGTTGCCCATAACAACCAATCAGATCCCTTCTTGCCTTTTGAGAAATGAAAGAAGCGATCTGATTGGTTGCTATGGGCAACGGCACCACTTCCTTTGCGCAGGTAATCTACTTATAGGCCTGTATGTTTATAATAGTTGATCTATTAGAACCAGGGCCAGATTAAGGCTGCCTGGAAGACAGAGCACTTCATTATGTTGGCACAGTTCCCCACATTAGGTGCAGTATAGTCCCCCACATTAGGTGAAGTACAGTTCTCACACATTAGGTGCAGTACAGTTCCCCCATATTAGGTGCAGTACAGTTCCCCCATATTAGGTCCTGCACAGTTCCCCCACATTAGGTGCAGTACAGTTCCCCCACATTAGGTGCAGTATAGTTCCCCCCACATTAGGTGCAGTATAGTTCCCCCCACATTAGGTGCAGTACAGTTCACCCACATTAGGTGCAGTACAGTTCCCCCATATTACGTGCTGCACAGTTCCCCCACATTAGGTGCAGTATAGTTCCCTCACATTAGGTGCAGTATAGTTCCCCCACATTAGGTGCAGTACAGTTCCCCCCACATTAGGTGCAGTACAGTTCCCCCATATTAGGTGCTGCACAGTTCCCCACATTAGGTGCAGTACAGTTCCCCCACATTAGGTGCAGTATAGTTCCCCCACATTAGGTGCAGTATAGTTCCCCCACATTAGGTGCAGTACAGTTCCCCCACATTAGGTGCAGTATAGTTTCCCCCCACATTCCCCCTACATTTTTAAAGTTAATGTGGGGGCCGCCGCAGAGAGGTAACCGCCGGGACATCCTTGTGTCCTGAAAAGATTTTTCGGGACACAGGGATGTCCCGAATGTGACGGGCCCCCTGCGTGCACGGGACATCGCATGGTCGGCCCTCTTTTTCTGTAAATATAGCTGTCGTGGGCCGCCCGTGCTATTAGCTGGGCCCATTTTAACGTAGGGGCCTGGAGTGGCAGCTCCATCCGCCCCTACGTTAATTCGGCCCTGTGCAGATCATTTCCTCAAAGATTGACTTATACTTCCCCTGTCTCAGGGAAAACGCACCTAGGGTTTGTTGGAGAGGCTTCCCTAGGTGTGAACACCACCTCTCCACGAATTAATTGAATTTATGAGTCCAGCTTTCTCTTCCCTACAAAGAGATTATTTCCATTCTTGCCTTGCCTCCTTAGTTCATAGGTATCATCTGTCCGGTGTATCGTCTGTTGAAGCCCTTGTACATCTCTACGGTTAATACAGAAAATCTGGACTGTACTGTGCTATACCGCACAGAACCGTTATTTATGCAGGTCGGAGACTTCTATGTACTTCCTCACTGTACCTCCCCTCTCCTGCTTGGCCTTCCTTGGTTGCAACTCCCGACCCCGCAGCTGGATTGGAAAACTGGAGAAGTTCTCCGTTGGGGATCTTATTGCAATGGTCACTGTATTCAGACTTGTCCGACTAAGTTGGTGTCTCCTACTCCTCTGCCCGCTTTGCCTTCATATCTTCTGGACTATGCAGACATCTTCAGTGAGAAGCAAGCTGAAGTATTGCCACCGCATCGTCCTTACGATTGTCCTATTGACTTATTGCCTATAACCACTCCTCCTCGGGGAAGAATTTATCCTTTGTCTATTCCCAAAACTCAGGCCATGACTAAATATATTCAAGAAAATCTTCAAAAAGGCTTTATTAGGAAGTCATCTTCCCCTACTGGAGCCGGATTCATCTTTATAGAGTCAGATGCATTGAGTATCACAGACTGAATAAGATCACCATCAAGAACCGCTATGAACTTCCCTTGATCTCTGAGTTATTTGATCGTCTGCGTGGGGCGAAGATTTTCTCCAAACTTGACCTTCGAGGGGCCTATGATGAATGGACGACTGCATTTAATACTCGAGATGGACATTTTGAGTATCTTGTTCGGACTCTGTAATGCTCCAGCAGTCTCCCAGGAGTTTGTTAATGATATCTTTCGTGACCTCTTATACACCTGTGTTGTGGTCTATTTCGACGACATTCTCATCTACTTGCCCAATGTTCAGACTCATCGTTCCCACATCCACCAGGTCTTACAACGTCTCCGAGACAATCATCTTTATGCTAAACTAGAGAAGTGTGTTTTTGAGAAAACCAGCCTGGACTGCCATCTGCACCGCAGCTTGCTAAACAGTTTCTATGCACCATCTTCCGTTTACATGGTTTGCCATCGCATATTGTATCCAACCGTGGAGTCCAAGTCGTCTCTAAATTCTGCTCACGTCTCCAAGTCAAGCTGGATTTTCCTTCAGCCTACCTCCCCAATCCAATGGACAGGTTGAGAGGGTGAATCAGGTTTTAGAAGACTATCTTCTGCATTTCATTTCTGCTCGTCAAGAAAATTGGGTTGATTTACTTCCTTGGGCAGAGTTCTCAGTCAATCATAAGGATTCCGAATCCACTGGAACTTCGCCTTTCTTTGTGGTTTATGGACTTCATCCTCGTCCTCTTCTTCCCTTATCCTCTTCTTCCGGAGTTCCTGTGGTTGATGAGCAAGGGCGGAACTTCTCCATCATCTGGCAGAAGACACGTTCCTCTCTTTTGCATGCTACGTCTTGTATGAAGTCTCAAGCGGACAAGAAAAGATGTTCTCCTCCAAAGTTCTCTCCTGGTAACAAAGTCTGGTTGTCAGCCAAATATATCCACTTCAAAGTTTCCAGTTCTAAACTCTGGGAACTCTTTAAAATCAAGAAACGCTTCTTTCTTGTGGATTGGGAAGGATTCGGTCCAGAGGAGAGATGTTGGGAGCCAGAAGAAAATATCCTGGACTGTGACCTTCTCAATAAATTTCGAATCGCAAAAGGAGGGGGAGACCAAAGGGGGGGGGGGGTACTGTTACACTTCGCGCTCCAGCCACTTGCGCTAGCCGTGAGCGCATTGTCCCATTCCCCCCTGCTGCTGGTGGGGCTGGGACTCTAAACTACACTATGGCCAAGACCGAAGAGCTGTCGAAGAACATCAGAAACAAAATTGTAGACGTGAACCAGGCTGGCAAGACTGGTACAAAGTTAGTACAAAGTATTAACTTAAGGGGGCTGAATAATTTTGCACGCCCAATTTTTCAGTTTTTTATTTGTTGAAAAAGTTTGAAATATCCAATAAATTTCGTTCCACTTCATGATTGTGTCCCACTTGTTATTGATTCTTCACAAAAAAAATTACAGTTTTATATCTTTATGTTTGAAGCCTGAAATGTGGCAAAAGGTCAAAAAGTTCAAAGGGGTCGAATACTTTCACTATGCACTGTATATTTTTTAAGTGTGTGTGTGTATATAATATGATTTTTTTTTATTTTTTTGAGCTCTTGCAGGCTCTCGCATTGATAAAGCCTGGCTGAAACAACTAATAAAGAGTAAAAAAGAAAGTTTAGTAAAAGTTTTTAAAAAAAAACACACATTAACCCCTTCCTTATTAAAAGTTTAAAACACCCCCTTTTTCCCAAATTCCATATAAAGATTATAAAAACTTAACAAAATTAAAAAAAATAAACGAATGTGTCGGTGTCGTATTGCGTATTTTTGGTCACTTTGTATACTGTAAAAACAGGTTTAAAAAACGATCAAAAAATCCCTTTAAAAGAAAAATGGTACTGGTGAAAACTTCAGATCATGGCGCAAAAAATGAGCCCTCATACTGTCCCGTATATGGAAAAAAAAAAAAAAGTTATAGGGGTCAGAAGAGGAAATTTTAAACCAACTAATTTTTGTGCATAGTTAACATTATTTAACAGAAGTAACTTGGGTATAATTTTAATCATATGGACCTACAGAATAAAGATAAGGTGTAATTTTTACCAAAAAGTGCGCTGCGTAGAAGCGAAAGCCACCAAAGGTACAAAATGCTGTTGTTTTTTTTTTCAATTTAGCCCCACAAATATTTTTTTTCTGGTTTCGCTTTCACTTTTTTTTCAATTTTGTGGTGAAATTATTGATGTAATTACAAATTAAAATTGGTGACGCAAAAAACAAGCCACCATATGAGTCTGTAGGTGGGAAAATGCAAATGTTATGATTTTTATAAGGTGAGGAGGAAAAAACTTAAGTGCAAAAATGAAAAAACCTGTGGTCCTTAATCCCTTGCGGCAGAACGCCAGGTTTATATGGCGCTGTGGCACGGGAGGGTTATGAAGCGAGCTCAGATGTCCGGCATTAACTCTTTAGACGCGGCGATCAAAGTTGATCGCCGCGTCTAAAAGTGAAAGTAAAAGCATCCCGGCAGCTCAGTCGGGCTGATCGGGATATCGCGATAAAATCCTGATGTCCCTATCAGCTAGGACACAGCAGGAAGGTACCTCACCTGCCTCCTGCGCGTCCGAACGGCGATTGATTGCTGCAAGCCTGAAATCCAGGCTTGAGCATTCAACCGCCGATAACAATGATCAATGCAAAGCTATGGCTTTGCAGTGATCTGTGTAAAAGATCAGTGTGTGCAGTGCTATAGCCCCCTATAGGGACTATGACACTGCAAAAAAAAAGTGAATAAAAACAATTAATGAAGATCATTTAACCCCTTCCCTAATGAAAGTTTGAATCCCCCCCCCTTTCCAATAAAAAAAACTGTGTAAATAAAAATAAACATATGTGGTATCGCCGCGTGTGTAAATGTCCGAACTATAAAAATATATCGTTAATTAAACTGCACAGTCAATGGCGTATGCGAAAAAAAATTCCAAAGTCCAAAATAGCTTATTTTTTGACACTTTTTATAATATTAAAAAAATGAATAAAAAGCGATCAAAAAGTCTGATCAAAACAAAAATGATACCGATAAAAACTTCAGATTACGGTGCAAAAAATGAGCCCTCATACCGGCCCGTAATGGAACAATAAAAAAGTTATAGGGGTCAGAAGAGGACAATTTTAAACGTATATATTTTCCTGCATGTACAGTATATATGACTATGTCCCCCCGTACCCGTCCTGTAGTGTGGTCCTATCCTTCCTTCTCTTCTTCTCGATCCACGGCGCTACAAGCTGTATGAGGCGGCTGCCTGTAAGGGCAGACTCTCTCTACTAACGAGTGTATGCAGAGAATGGAAGGCTGTGTTCTCTGCAACCTCATGGAGGAGAGGCACGTGTGTTGCTGCAGGAAGCAAACGCCGACTCGCTCAAATAGCGTAGTACATCCTCGGCTGTCTCGATATGATGCTGGTGATCTGGGGATGTCGGGTTCTTAGGCTAAACGCATTTCAGGGATCTTTCCTTTCTTCAGAGTAGCAGTCGTGTGTCTGTACTCCTGCTCTTTTATACTTAAGTGGTCTGTTTAAAAGGTGAAGCTAATTTGAGGAACAGGGAGAAATGGGAAATAGGTAACATGGAAAAAGCAGAGTGGATTATGGACATAGGGTGGAATACAAGGGTGAAAGTGGGGATTGTAAATAGGAAAAAGTAAGGGGAGGGGAGGGGGTAGAAATATATCATGTTTATTATTTAAGTCCCTGAATTATTCCCATGGTATATTTCTTAGTTTAGGACATCCAGATGTGCTGGGGATCAAAGTCTCGTATTGTAAATGTAAGGATTAGGGGCTAGTGTTCGATGTGTGTGTTTAGGTATATATAAAGACAAACAATGAAGTCAACATAGTTCATAAGTAACATAGTTCATAAGGTCGAAAAAAGACCAGAGTCCATCAAGTTCAACCTATAACCCTATTGAGTCCCTACTGAGTTGATATCAATCTAGAATCCATAACCTGTAATGTTATTATTCTCCAAAAATGCATCCAGACCCCTTTTAAATTCTTTCACAGATTTCACCATGACCACATCCTCTGGCAGAGAATTCCACAGTCTCACTGCTCTTACAGTAAAGAACCCCCGTCTGTGCTGGTTTAGAAACCTTCTTTCCTCTAGATATAGAGGAACTCTTTTAATCTTCTTAATGTTTATACATGTTATTGATTATTGATATGTACTTTTAAATAGGATGTATATTGTGCAACGCAATCTGATTCGCCAGTATGTACTATTTCGCGGGCTTTTTTCTGTATAAATGGGACGGGAACCTATCCCAACATATGATTGGATCTGACGAAGAGGGGGTCTCCGCCCCTCGAAACGCGTTATCCCTTTGCTACTACATGTGCGAATAAAGATTTTTTCTTTATACCATACCCGAGTTCGTGGACTACAATCTTTCGTCTCCCGCTAGAAACGAGCGCTACCTAAGCACCGCTTCTTCGTGGAACCAGGATTCCACTATTTTTCTCCTAGATATAGAGGATGCCACCTTGATATATATACAGCCCTGGGTATAAATAGATCATGGGAGAGATCTCTGCACTGTCCCCTGATATATTTATACATAGTTATTAGGTCACCCCTAAGCCTTCTTTTTTCTAAACTAAATAACCCTAATTCTGATAATCTTTCTGGGTACTGTAATCCTCACATTCCCTGTATTACCCTGGTTGCCCGTCTTTGAACCCTCTCCAGCTCCACTATATCTTTCTTGTACACTGGTGCCCAGGACCGTACACAGTATTCTATGTGTGGTCTGACTAGTGATTTGTACAACGGTAGAATTATTTCCTTGTCATGGGCATCTATGCCCCTTTTGATGCACCCCATGATTTTATTTGCCTTGGCAGCAGCTGCCCGACTCTGGTCACTACAGCTAAATTTACTGCTAACTAAGACTCCCAAGTCCTTTTCTACATCAGTCGTCCCAAGTGTTCTCCCATTTAACACATAATCCCAGCCTGAATTTTTCCTCCCCATGTGCATTACCTTACATTTATCAGTGTTGAACCTCATGTGCCACTTCCCAGCCCAAACCTCCAACCTATCCAGATCCATTTGTAACAGTGCACTGTCCCCTATTGTGTTTACTGCTTTACAGAGTTTAGTATCATCTGCAAAGATTGAAACTTTACTATTCAAAGCCTCTACAAGGTCATTAATGAATATATTAAATAGAACAGGACTCAAGACGGACCCCTGTGGTACCCCACTAGTAACAGTCACCCAATCAGAATATTTACCATTAATAACCACCCTATGTTTCCTATCACTGAGCCAGTTACTTACCCACTTGCACACATTTCCCCCCCAGTCCAATCCTTCTCATTTTATACACCAACCGTTTATGTTGCACCGTATCAAATGCATTGGAAAAATCCAGATATACGACATCCAGCGATTGCCCCATGTCCAGTCTGGAGCTCCCCTCCTCATAAAAGCTGATCAGGTTAGTTTGACAGGACCGATCCCTCATAAAGCCATGCTGATATGGAGTCATACATTTATTTTTATCAAGATACTCCAAAATAGCATCCCTTAGAAAACCCTTAAACTATTTACATACAACGGAGGTTAAACTAACAGGTCTATAATTCCCGGGGTCACCTTTTGATCCCTTTTTAAATATTGGTCCACATTTGCCATGTGCCAGTCACAGGGAGCAGTCCCTGTTACTATAGAGTCCCTGAATATTAATAATAGGGGTCTGTCTATTATATTACTAAATTCCTTTAGAATACAGGGGTAAATGCCATCTGGACCTGGCGATTTGTCTATTTAGATTTTTTTGTAGGCAGCACTGTACTTCTTCCTGTGTTAGACAGGTGACCTGTACTGGGGAATTTACCTTATCTCGTTGTATTTCACCTGGCATTTCATTTTCCTCGGTGAATACAGTGGAGAAGAATTTGTTTAATATATTAGCTTTTTCCTTATCACCGTTTATAATTTCTTCCTCATAATTTTTTAAAGAGCTAACACTTTCATTTTTAACCTTTTTTTGCTATTTATATAGTTAAAAAAAAAAAACATTTTGGGGTTAGTTTTACACTCTTTGGCAATGAGTCTTTCTGTTTCTATTTTTGCGACTTTTATCTGTGTTTTTTTTTTTTTTTTTACATATTTTACATTTTTCTCTATAGCTTTTTAATGCTTCTCCACTGCCATCCTGTTTTAGTAGTTGAAATGCTTTAATTTTGTCATTTATTGCCCCCTTAGTCATCCATATTGATTTTCTTCTATTTCTGACCCTTTTATTCCCATAACGTATATACATCTTACAGTGAGAATTTAAGATATTTTTAAAAGTCTCCCATTTAGTGTCAGTATTCTTGTTTTTGAGGACATTATCCCAATTTATATTGTTAAGGGCTTCTCTGAGTTGATCAAACTTTGCTTTCCTAAAGTTCAATGTTTTTGTGGCCCCTCGAGAGATTCCCTTATTGAAGAATAAGCAATAATGTATTATATTATGATCACTATTTCCTAGGTGTCCTTCTACCTGCACATTAGTTACTCTGTCAGGTCTGTTGGTTAATATTAAGTCTAGTAGAGCGCCCCCTCTGGTCGGGCCCGGCACCATTTGGAACAGATAATTGCCTTTGGTTATAGTCAGAAACCTGTTTCTTTTCTGAGATTCACAGGTATCAGTCTCCCAGTTTATATCAGGATAGTTAAAGGGGTAGTCCAGTGCTGAAAAACTTTTCCCCCTATCCTAAGGATAGGGGATAAGTTTCAGATCGCGGGGGGTCCGACCACTGGGGCCCCCCTGCGATCTCCTGTACGGGGCCCCAGCTCGCTGGCCAGATAGTGGGTGTTGACCACCGCACGAAGCGGCGGCTGAAATGCCCCCGCAATGCATCGTTATGGCAGAGCAGGAGATTGCCAAAGGCAGCGCTCCGGCTCTGCCATAGAGTTGTATTGAGGGAGTGCGTCAGCCGCCACTTCATGCGGTGGTCAACATGCCCCCTTCCCGTGGGCTGCCGGGGCCCCGTACAGGAGATCGCGGGGGGCCCCAGCAGTTGGACCCCCCACGATCTGAAACTTATCCCCTATCCTTAGGATAAGGGATACGTTTTTTAGAACTGGATATCTCCTTTAAAGTCCCCCATTATTATCACATCATTCTGATTTGCTGCCTTGTTTATTTGCCTCAGTAATTGATCTTCTGGCTCTTCCATTATGTTTGGTGGCTTATAGAAAACCCCTATCAGAATTTTTTCTCTTTTTCTCTCCGTATATTTCTAGACATAATGACTCCACATCTCGCACAAAAATATGCACCCTCAAACTGCTGTTCAAGGATTGCATACATTGTGCAAGATGCACACTGGACTGCCTTTTCCATCATGGAGGCCATACAAGATTTGAGGATTGCAAACATTTACAGTAAAAAAAACAAATATTTCAATTAAACTTCCTTAATTTTAAGTCCCTCTCACTTTTATACTTACACTCACTTGTATACTTCACACTCTTGTATACAGACACACAATCACTAGCTCAAGCAATCGCTTAGTGTACTTGCTTTTATAGTTACCAGATATCACCTCTCTCTTCCACTGCCTGGAAGTGAATGCAAAAAGGCAAAGTGATCAGTATAAATGAAAGTGAATGCAAATTAATCTTTTACACCCTGTTCCTAATCATTATGCAAATTATATTTTTCTCATTTACCTAAATAATTGATGTAAATAACAGTCAGCATAATTCTCTTGTTATTAACTATTAAGAGTACAATTCAAATTTAATTGAACAAACCTCCTAATGATAACAGTATTTTTTTTAAAACATAAAAAACTTACAATGCACTTTTCCAAATTATTACACACAGTAAGTTTCAAAACACTTTATAGGTTGTAAAGAACTAAAATTGTCATTTGTTGTGTTTGCTGTATATTTACTGAAATCAAAAGCTATTTCAATCAAACTTTTAACTACATTTTAAACAGGTCACATTACATTTTCACATAGGACCCCTTATGTAATAGCAGCTTCACAAGTCTTGCATTCATTGAACTTGTGAGTTTTTGGACAGTTTCTACTTGAATTTGTTTGCAAGATGTCAGAATAGCCTCCCAGAGCTGCTGTTTGGATGTAAACTGCCTCCCACCCTCATGGATCATTTGCCAGAGGATGCTCCAAAGGTTCTCAATAGGATTAAGGTCAGGGGAGGATGGAGGCCACACTATGACTTTCTCTCCTTTTAACCCTATAGCAGACATTGATGCAGAGGTATTCTTTGCAGCATGAGATGGTGCATTGTCTTGCACGAAGATTATTTTATTATTTTGTACAAGGCAAGAAAATGGTCAGTCACAAACTCCACATACTTTGCAGAGGTCATCTTTACACCTTCAGTGTACTGAAGAGACAAAAAGAACAGAGGATCGCGATCCTAGTGTTTTATCAAAAACATTAAAAGCAGAGTTTTCAACACATATGTGCTCACCAGATTTGGTTATGCTCAGAGCATAACATCTACAACAGCGCATCAATAGTGGGTCAGCAGCCCTGGAGAACCCGATCATCCAAGGAGGTCGGCAGGCAGTAATAAAATAGACAATTAAAAAGGAAGAAATTTTCTCCAAAGCCAGGCGCTTGTCCAAATAGAAAGTTATCTTTATTCTGTCAGGAAAGACATAAAAAGTTGGTATAAAAAGCGCTTTCAACGCGTTTCTAGCTCGGACTGAGCTCTAGACGTGCATGTTAAAAGGAGTTAAGACATGCATATAAATAGCAGCTCCAGTGATTGCACTGGCTGGGAAATTTGCCCGGTAATTGGTACACTCAAAAACCCGGCTTCACTACAGGGTGTTCCAAGATGGCTATCCGAGAACATCCTGTATCACATATCAAAAAAAACATTAATTACTTTTTACAATGTATTAAAACTTGACATTAATTGCAATAAAATGCAAGCATAACAATGAAACAATAATAAAAACCCATCTCAGAAGAAATGTGTGAAACTGTAGGTGATAGGGTTAAAGTGAGCTCTGCTTAGTCCGTCAGTAACCCTTTCCTAGAAATACTAGTTGTTGTATCGTGGTCGCATGTGCTGCGGACCAGCTCACAGCACATAGCGGAGATAGTGAATGAAGTAGCAGTGTGGTGCGCAATGAGTATAAGCCTCTTCTGACTCATCTGTTAGGTGCAGAACATTGCACCCCATGGTAGTTAGGTGCAGAGCAGTGCACCCCATGGTTGTTGCATTATCTGAGGAGGTTACTGATTCCAATTTTTCCGCTATAGATGTGCAGAATTGGAGGGGAATAGAGTTCAAGCGAGCGCTACTCAGCGATCGTTATCTGTCTATCCCCTTACTTAGAGATACTATTAATTACATTGTGGCAGCAAGTCCTGCCGACAGGCTGACAGCGTCTAGCAGAATTGGATGAGCGGACTCCCGATATGGTTCACAGTGGATAGAAACCTCTACTACCTGACCTGATAGGTGCAGGAGGTTGTCTCCCATAACAGCAAGATTGGCTAAAGTGATGCCTGGTTCCAATATTCGCTGTAGAATGACGAAGTTCAGTGTCCTCTGTAGTGGGCTGACAATAGACCTCAGTATAAGAGTATATAAGAGCATCCTCGCGAGTTGTCAGATAATCCTAGTTTAGGAGCGAGGTGTGCACATGTATAATCTGCATACCCTATAATTAAAGTCCGGTGTTTTGGACCATTGGTGGGTCTTTTTGTTTCATTATCCGAAGTTGCCAGGTGCTGGGTAGCGTAAAAGAGGTAAGATAGTTATGTGCACATATATTACCTCGGTATGCAGTTTGATACATAAATAGAGGTAATTCTTAGTAGATGGAACATAACATTTAAGGAATATAAAGGGAATATAATAAAGTGCACTGTTGTTGCTTGTAAGTTAAGATGTATATGTCTTGTGTTCTATAAAAATTGGCCATTAGGGGGCAGTACAATGCTGCATATGAGTTGTGCTAATCTCATAAAGACAATAATGACATGAAGTCAGTGTAAAATATCTGGCTGATATGCGGACTGGATGAAAAATAAAGAGGGTAAGTAGAGCAGAAATTATTCATAATATAATGAAACAAGGATAATATTGACTATGGGAGAAAATCAATGATGATATCATTGTTGATAGTCCTAGCTAGTGCTGAACAATTAGGATGGAAGAATTGTCCTGCTGTGGATATAGAATGCTGACGGAGCACAGGGGTGTGGGAATATGACCTTGATTATTAGATGATGGTTTCTGTTTAAACCAGCCGGGGACAGTGTTCCCATTTTGTAAATCCAAAAGACCTCCCATTTTTGGAGCAATTCAAATCTGTTGGTAACCGTATCTGGAATGTGATCAATTGGGGTTACTGTAAAAGGTCAATGTGGGTCCGGATGTTTATTAGAACATTGCCTTGAGAACTCATGTAACTAAAAGTGGTTTCTAATATTTTGACGATGCTTGTTGATTCTGCATCTAAGGGCTTGGACAGTTCTACCCACATATTGTTTGCCACAACAACAATCTAAAAGGTAGATAACATATGATGTCTCACAGGTTAGATGATGTTTGATAGGGTGAGCGTTCCCATAAGTTCGAGATGTGACAGATGTTACTTCGTGGCTTATCTCATGGCAACATAGGCAACGAGTCTTGCCACATCTAAAGCTCCCTTTTCTGGTTCCGGTGGTAATTATATGTTTATGGTGTTTTATCTGGCTCGGTGCTAACAAGTTTTTTAATGTGGGGGCTCTTCTGAACGTCACCAAGGGGGCTGCTGGAAGTATGTCCTTAAGAAATGGATCCATTTTTAGGATGTACCAGTTATTTCTCAAAATGCTTTTGATGTCATTTGCTGATTTATTGTACACAGTGATGAAGTTACATTGATCCCTGAATTTTTTTGGTGAAGGCTTCTTAAGTAGAATCAGACATTCAGCTTGCGTGTGGTTTTTTGCACTTTGGTATGCATGTGTGACCAAGCTGTTAGGATACCCTTTAGCGTAAAACCGTTTTTTTATTTTAGACGCTTGTTGCACAAATGTAGATTCCTCTGTGCAGGTTTCCTAATTCTTTTTAGTTGGCTATAGGGGATATTTTTAATCCACTTGTGATAGTGTCCACTTCTATAGTCCAAATAACTGTTAGTATCCACAGATTTTCGAAAAGTAGAGGTGATGAACTTACTGTCATCATGTGTAATATTGAGATCTAAAAATTCAATTTCTTGATTGCTGGAGGTCATAGTGAAGCTGATCCCCCAGTTCTTATTTAAAGTGCTGAGTAGGATAGATTCTGACCCATCAGGGCCATCCCAAATGAAAATAAGGTCGTCAATATAACGGCGATATAGTATGATGTATTTGGTTAAATCTGTATTTGTCCAGATGTGCTCATCCTCGAAAGCCCCCATAAAGAGGTTGGCATAGAATGGGGCTACATTGGCCCCCATTGCGGTCCCCTTTATTTGTTGGTAAGTATTACCGTTATATAGGAAGAAATTATTATTCAATATGAACCCAAGGCCTTTTAGTAAGAATTCCCTCTGTATTTCAGGGATGGCCTTGTCTTGTGCCAGATACTTCTCTACCGCTTTTAGACCCAGACTGTGGGCAATATTCGTATAAAGCGATGTGATATCACAGGTAATTAGTTTTAAACCTGGAGTCCACGGAATATTCATTAGCAATTGGATAAGTTGGGTGGAGTCTCGCAAGTGACTTGGTAATTTCACTACATAGTCATTCCCTTCACTAATGCACATGAGAAAATAGAAAAAATTTTAAGAAAAATTGGCGTCTACTTTTTAATTATAAGATTCAAGGTGCAACACTTCCCAGCAAACCCCCAATCATATACTCAAGAGCGCCCAACCTCGATATCCAGGTAGCACTATTCATTAAAAACCCAACAAATAGAACAAAAAAGACACATGGATGAGAATAAAAGGTTTCTATTGTTGTGGCACTTGCAGCAATTGCAAGACTACTACCTTCCATAAGAAAACTACAAGAGTGAAGTCCACCTTGACAGATTATGAATGGGAAATCAATGAGCTCCTATCCTTTAATTCAAGTGGAGTGATTTACATAGTTGAATGCCCATGTGGCAAACAATATGTGGGCAGAACAAAACAATTATTGAAAGTGCGCATTGCAGAGCATGTGTACAACATCAAGAAAGCTGTCATGAAACACCCACTGTCAGCTTTACCACATACCACAACAAAGACCCAACTGGCCTGAAGTTCATGGCAATCCAAACCGGAAAAAAGAATTGGAGAGGGGGCAACTATACTACCCAAATGTCTTGTGCCGAAGGTCTTCGATTTGTAAACCACTGATCCTAGGGACCTCAATGCCGGTTGTGAACTGTTTGGCTTTCTCTGATTCCAGGAGGTTCCTGACCCACGGCTGGCACGGTGTCTGGCTGGTTACCACCCGTGCGTTCCCCGGGAGTGCATCTCCCAGAACTTCATCATCTGAACATCACACACCCCTTATATCTATGGACTCTCTGACTCTACATGGTACTTTTATAATTCCATATTTCCCCCACACCTGTTTCTGGGCATTATAACAATTCACATATGAGACACAATTGGCTTTACTATATTTCTTCATGTGTCACTATATTTCATACAAAGCATCCATTCCTTCAGTTATCTGCCATGTCACACAAGCGGTACTTATTCACACAATTTATTTTTATTTCAATTTTATTTCAATTTTATATTGTATTATTTTTTTATATTTATTTTTATATTTATTTTTTTGTTATTCATTTTTTTTATATTTATTTTAATTTTATTTAATTTTTAACTTTTAATTTTATTTTTATTCTTAAATTTTTAACTTTTTTTTCTCATTTTGTGTTTATTATGTTTATTAGTATTTTTACACCCCATCAACATTTATACCACCTTATGTTGTTCACACCTTTATCTCCACCTCCATTCACATATTCACCCCATCCCCACCTTATCTACACATACTATAGAACATTAATTCGCACTCACTTTAATTTATACTGATCACTTTGACTTCATTGTTTGTCTTTATATATACCTAAACACACACATTGCACACTAGCCCCTAATCCTTACATTTACAATACGACTCTTTGATCCCCAGCACATCTGGATGTCCTAAACTAAGAAATATACCATAGGAATAATTCAATGAGTTATATACTATATATAATATATTCCTCCCCCCTCCCCCTTTTTTTTCCTACTTACAATCCCCACTTTCACCCTTGTATTCTACCCTATGTCTATAATCCACTCCGCTTTTCCATGTTACCTATTTTCCATAGTTCTACCGCTGTAGTGCCGCGGATCGAGAAGAAGAGAAGGATGGATCGGACCACACTACAGGACGAGTGAGTGGGTACATTGTCCCCATATGACTATTTCATTACACCTCTCCCATGATCTCCCTACATCTACTACTGAACTATTGGAAATGTTTCTAGTACTTTTTCCATAGGAATACAATAAGTGCCACTTACTGTATTTGGCACCAAATGCCCATTTCCTTTACAAGTTGCCACACAAGCACTGAGCACTTTTTAAAACTGTCTGGATATTTAGAAAATAATATTGTTTTTATACCATGCTTATTTATATTTTTTAAAGGGGACAAGTTTTTACATTTTTATAGTTTTTTATAGTGTGTTATTTGTACTTTGTAACACTCAAGTTTCAGAAGACTGGAACACTCGGACCGTACCAGGGAGTGGAGTCTAAGGTGCCGCTGGTTTTCACCAGAGCCCGCCCCAAAGCGAGGATGGACTTGCTGAGGCCGGCGGCACCT